>NC_091434.1:101129279-101460655 GCF_964237555.1 Oryctolagus cuniculus
GCCAAAAATACCTAATTCTGAGTTTGTGTTAAGGCCTTTCCTTGAACCTTAAGCAAGTTATAACCTCTGAAGTTTTGTGGCTCTCCAAAGTGATAGAAAATAAGAAGAACAATTCACGACTTGGCAAAGTGTTGTGTGAATTAGATAAAATAAAGAAGCATAAAGTGCCAGGCAGAGTGCCTGGAAAAAAGCTAGTGCTCAATATAGTTAGTTATATTTTCAATTACAGTTGACCTTAGGAATCGGTATTTCTGGAAGTAGAACAAGAAGAAATGAGATGAAAGTCAATTCACTGATTAAGTATAATAAATAGTAGAGCTATTAATTTATTATTATATAACAGCATAATCTTGGGTCCTGTTTATTCTCAGACTGATATATTTTGCCATTTCATGGACATGCATGCACACAGCGTAAAATAGTGCAAGAATCTTAAGTGTGGAATGCCATTAACTTTATTACTAAAGTTTGGGATAAATGAACTATATAGGTAGAAATATGAGTAAAATAGGATGTTCATCCCAATAAAATGATAATAAAATCTTTATTGCATCCCACATCATTACCTGCTGTATTTTGCTTATGTTGGATATAAAGAAAAAGAAAAGGTATTGCAGACTTTTTCTGTAGCTCTTAAAAGTCTGATTGATCATCATTTTGCTCCTTTCCACTTATAATGTCAAGTTCCTTAGGCTTCAGATGAAAGGACAGAAAATAAAAATGTAATGGAAAAATGTATTCTAATTTTATTCGTATCCTGTCTCCTGGGGTGGGGTAGATAAACTAAGCCCAGTGGAATACACTATAGACATAAGCAGCTCATAAACACGAAGCCAGAAAACATAAAAAGTGTCCCCATTTATTCTCCCAGCAATGAGCTCTTCAAGTTACAGTATCCAGCATGGATACGATTGGCCTAAAACTCCAGGACTCAATGGACTCTTAATTTAAAGAGGTAAATAGCAATTATGTAGGTGGCTGTAGTAGTGGACAAAGAAATAGAACAAATTTAGCAGCATCAGAGTGATCAGCTTTGCTCATACAAAAGCTCTCTTTCAGACTGTGATCCATTACTTTATAGAATGTAAATGAATTGTTCATTTAAAGTGTTTAAATGTTTTTTTCTGCTTAATTCTTCATCTGTCTTAATCATTATGAGTGCAATCATTGTTATTGCATCTTTAATGGTATGTTTTATTTTTAAAAACACATAGATTATTACCAGATGTAAGACAAATGCTTTTAGTAACCCTCTTTTCAGTTATTTACAAAAATGAACATTTATAAAATGAATGTTTCTTCATTGATTTTTGCTGGTATAAATTGTTGGAGTGCACTACTTCCACATTGCTCTCAGCTTGAAGAAATGATCCCTCTTTCCATTCAGTTTATCTCTCATGTCGATGTGCATGATGTATACCATTAGCAGTCTCCAGTGCTGATGTCCTTTCTTTCATATATTCTGAATATCCTTTTGACACAGATCAAAACCACAGGGATAATGAAAGGGGAGTTAATATGAATAAAATGATCACTGACTCTTAACTTTTTGGGGGGAGAGGGCTCACAATGAGTTATTTGCCTCTTGTTATTGTTTGAGATGAAGGCTATTCTAAACAAAATTCTTTAACTTGGGGCTAGCATTGTGATGCAGGGATTGAGCCACTGTTCTGAGTCAAGCATCCCATACCAGCACTGGTTGGAGTCTAGGGTGCTCCACTTCCGATCCAGCTCCCTGCTAATGCACCTGGGAAAACAGGAAAGCAACAGATGATGAGCCATCTACTTGAACACCTGCATTCATAATGGAGACCTGTGTGGAGTTCCAGGCTCCTGGCGTTGGCGTGGTACACCTTTAGCCATTGTGACCCTTTAGAGAGTGAATTAATGGGTGGAAGCTCTCTATCCCTGTCTCACTCTCTTTATGTAAAACTCTGCCTTTTAAATAGGTAAAATAAATCTCTCAACTTGTTCTTCAATGTACATGTGCTTCACAGTTTGACTCATTCTATTTTTCCTTCTGGCTCAGGAAAAGAGATCACCTTTCCTTTTCCAAATGTAATTCCTTAGCCCTGATTCTTTGTCTAGTGTTTCCCCCCTTATTATCCAAGGAAACAAACTTTATTATCCCTTTTACATTTTGTATTTTCAGGTTCGTGATCATCTACTGCAATCTTCTTCAGAATCTGTTCACATACTCAGATCACTCAGGTATCAAACACAGTCTTCCCCCAGTCTTCTAAGTCTGGATGCGTAATTTCTCTTTTTTATTTCCTGAATTCTTAAAAGTACAGTGTAGGTTTTCTACTTTATTCATCACCCACTTACTGCACTTACCTCTGTACACCTAAGTTCTTCTCCTCTTATTCTATGGAAACTGCATGGGCTTTTAAGTCTCTGATATTACTTATTCCCTGAGTATCTCACATTCTCAAATGTCAAGAGTCCCCTTCTTTTGTTCTCTCCTCATTGTTATGTCCATTGTTGTTTATTCTCTGTTTTCCCTTACTGTTTCTGTCAAAGATGTATTCTCCTTCGCGCTATTTAAGTTAATTGTCCTCTAGGGTTCTGCCTTAATTCGGTTTTGTGTCTCCTCACTTTCCTCTAGAAACATATTCATTGCTGTATGGCTAACTCATACTTCCAAAACCCCAATTCTTCTTGGATAAAGGTTTTTGGAACTGACCCAAAGGGGGATTTGTTTTTTATCACATTGATCAACACATTGATCAACAATCTGCTAAACCACAACTTGTTTATAATTTAGTTAAAAATACAAACCCCTAGCAGTTAAGAGGCTATTTGGGATGCTCATATTCCAGTTCACAGTGCCTAGATTAGAGTCCTGTATCCAATTCCAATTCCGGCTTCCTGCTTAAGGCATACTTTGGGAGACAGCAGGTGATTGCTCAAGTACTTGAGTTCTGGCCACCTATGTTGGAAAGTCAGAATAAGATATGATCTGGCTTCAGCTTGGCCCAGTCCGGGTTATTTCCGGCATTTGGAAAGTGACCCAGTATTGACTGATGGATCCATCCATCCATCCATACCTTTTAAATTAAGAAAAAAAAAATATTTAAAAAGTAAGTCAAACTCATTGAACTGCCCTGTCTTCTGTTCTTCCATTCCTGTTAGTGGCACTGTTTTTATTAAGATTGTAACAATGAGTTAATATCCAGGTTTATTTCAAATTGTCTTAACTTGCTTTTACCTCAAGTCTCTGGTTATGTTGATTCAAGTTTCAGTGTCTATCACATCCCTTCCTTAAGTACATTTCTAGTATCACTATCCTTGTAGTCTCACATAATTGTATTATCACAGCTTTCTAAGTGATCTTAATCTCCAAATTATTTCCCTGATAATTTAGTTTGCATCCATAGTAAATGGTTTATTGTATATCTCTAGGGGTGCAATTTCCTTATAAAATATACCAATGATCCCCAATTGTATACAGAATTCTACAAAATAAAGTCAACCTCGTTACCTTGAATTAAAAATGTTAGAAAATTTGATACTAATTTTCCTTATGACCTATGTTGTTAGCACTCTTATAAATATAACCTTTTAAACTAAGAAGCCTTCCTTTAAACACTCTTTATTTTATTGACTTGTAGCCAGTTGTACAATTTGCTCTGCCTGGGATGCCTTGTCAATGTCCATAAATATCCATACTACGATTTAAGGCCTATAATGCCTTGCCCCTGATATGAGGCTGTGTAAAAATTACCAGTTACTCTGTCAAGTACACAAAAACAGACATCAGATTTAATGGGTAATCTGCAAAACAGAATCATGCATTTGTCCTAGAGGAATAGTAGTGGGGAATAATTGCAAGTTAATTAGAGTCATACTGAAGCAGTAAGAAAAATTTAGCCGATTAGCCTAGGTGAGCTTGTTACTTGAATAAGAGGATAACAATTGAAGATAAAAAACAAATCCCCCTTTGGGTCAGTTCCAAAAACCTTTATCCAAGTAACTCAGATATTGTCTTAGATTTCTTGTAAGAAATGTGGCTGTTAGCCTGTGACATGTTTCATGTGGCATTATGTTCACAAATCTTTCCTTGAATCCTCTGAGTCAGATTAGATTGAATTGACTTCTCAATCTTCATTATATATCATTCTTCCTTCTTTGATAGAGCTTATCACTTTAACCCCACTGTTAAAAGTATTTTATGTACAACATATCTCTTAGATTAAATTATAAACTGCTGTAGACTCAGAGCTTTAAATATATTATATCCTCATCTCTAGACTGTATACTCCTTATTGCAATGTAGCAGGCACTAGTATATGTTTAAGTGAATGTATAAGTAAAGCATAGAAGAAAATTATCTTCTATTGGAAACCCACCCATTAATAATAGTAGATTAAAAAGTTATTTTAGAATTAAACATTGTGAGTAGACGTTTAAGCATTACTTATGGGCCAGCCTTGTGGCGCAGCAGGTTAAGCCACTGCTTGCAAAACCGGCATCCCATATTGGAGTGCCAGTCCTTGTCATTGTTGCTCTGCTTCTTATTCAGCTGCCCGCTAATGTGCATGGGAAAGCAATGGAAGATGGACCAAGGACTTGGGCCACAGCCAACCACATAGGAGAACAGGTGGAGCACCAGGCTTCTGGATTCAGTCCAGCCCATCTGCAGGTGTTGTAGCCATTTGTGGAGTGAACAAGCAGATGAAGGATCTGTTTCACACCTGCACTTGCACCTCCACTTTCAAATTAATCTTTTAAAAGGAAAAAACACTTAAACTTGATTTCCAGATAAGACAAATACATTTGGGGTATAGAAGAAGGGCGTTATCCTTGTACTGTAGAATGTAGCCATTATCACTTTAATTACTTTTTTTTTTTTTTTTTTTTTTTGATGGCAGGAGCCAGGTACTTATCCTGGTCTCCCATGGGGTGCAGGGCCCAAGGACTTGGGCTTTCCTCCACTGCACTCCCGGGCCACAGCAGAGAGCTGGCCTGGAAGAGGGGCAACCGGGACAGAATCCGGCGCCCTGACCGGGACTAGAACCAGGTGTGCCGGCGCTGCAAGGTGGAGGATTAGCCTAGTGAGCCAAGGCGCCTGCCACTTTAATTACATATTAAAGTAGAGGAAGTTTTGTGACAATTGAAGAAAATTTACAATCTGTGATTTCAGTCACAGACTAAATTCTGTCATATTTAAACAAAGACATTTAACTTTTCTGAACAACGATCGTGTATGTGTTCTAGAGAGTGGATGGCCAGGCCATTATGAAGAGGTGAATTGGTATTGCAAAAGGGCAGTGAATGAGGATACTGGAAGAGACAGAATGCTCAAATTGCCAGGATTCACATCCTGGCTGACTTTTTGCCCTGAGGTATCCTAACACAGATAAATCAACACATGGAGATAAGATAGCCCACGCCTTTCTATTTTAATGCAAATCTACTTGAGAAGATATTGGTGACTCAGTTGGTTCAAATTCTGATTATAATTTCAGTGTTAGGTTTTATATCATATGGAGATTTCATTTCAGGATAATGATGACAAGTAATGTTTAAATCTTATAATAAGTACTTCTTTGATATCGACCAATAAGAATTTTTCTGTCTGCTATGATTTATGGTGTCCCAAATATTTAAAATTACACTTATTTCAAAAAATTTATAATTTCAAAAAGCACTACCCTGCTTATAACCAACAAACTAGATCATTGATTTCATTGTTTTATCAGTTTGTATTACAAAGGTCCACCTTTTTCTAGCTGTGGTATATGTATCAATAACTGAGAAGTAAAGAAATAGGGATCTGCAGATTCCAAAATAATGCAGAGAATTCTTTGTGATTCAGGAATTAATGATTATGTGAAAACCATACGTTCTATTTTCTCTAACTATTCCTTATTTAGATATACTGAGTATACAAGATTAGGCTCCAATATTATTTAATCTTTGGACCTTCAACTAATGGATGAATTTTCTACAAAAACTCCTAACTGAAAGGCACTTAATTTTTTAAGGAATGCACAGTTCCTTTAAAGACCACAATTTTATTAGAATCACTGTTGATTTTATCAGCAGCAAAAAACTTCTCTTTGTTCCCTCCCCTAAAGAAAAATGTATCATTTGTGTGCTAAAACAATAATCCATCATCAATGTGCTAAAACGTAAACAGTCTTTCATCTAGACTTGGGTCTACATTCCCTGTAATCCACTGATCCAAGCTAACCAAGTGAGCCAGAGAAAAGATAAGCTGAATTATTACATAAATTCCCTTTGGAAGTGGAGTAAAATGCAATGTCTACAAAATGTATACTCTGCATGAGTGTTGTAGAAAACTCACAAGCCTAGTAAATTGGAAAAGCAATCCAGAGGCTTAGCTATTTAAGTACTAATGCAGAGATAAGATTGCTTTTAAAAAGTATCACACCCTTTTCCCAGCACACTTTTGTTTATTTCCTATTCAGTTTGCCTTGGGGAAAGGAGAATGAAGTTAATGTTCCTTTGATATAAGTGCACTATAATGTTGGATACATTAAATATCTTAAAGTGGATGGAATAGTTAGGTAGCTAATTTAGTATATCATGAATGGTTTCAGAGAGTGTAGCTTCTGGTGTTTTCTTAACCATTCTTTTGTTTTTTGTGTGTCTCAGGTGTTAAAAAGAGTAAGCAGGAAGGCTCAAAGAACTTAAAAAGCTGTTGGTGTAGAAGGGAAAATTTAACCTGAGTCTAAAGTTATCTATATAGTTAAAGATTTGGACCGGTGGAAATTTATTTAAATTCTCTGTGCTTTGGTATATTTAAATATAGGATAAGGAATTTAACTATCTTGTTTCTACCTTGAATTTTCCATGTTAACAAGGTCTTAAGTTTAACAACATAAAAACAAATATCAATACTGTATATTATTACATGGATGAGTAGGACAATGTATTGTTCAAATTAATATAAATTCTTAGAAGGCAGCTTAGAATAATTGTGCTCTGATTACCAATTTTTCTATATCTTCATGATCATTAAAAAGTTATTTATGCATCTACAATGTTGCATATATTGTTCTGAGAATTATAATACTATTTTCTGTTTGTAGCAAGTTTACTTTGACACCAAGATAATCTATTTCTTAAAGCTATCATAGGTGTTAGGAAACTGGCGCAGTTTCAGCCAGGTGGCCACAAGCCCAGCTACCCGAGCCAGGCTCCACCCCCATCCTAATGTGATTCGTTGCTCCTGCTTCCCTGCCCGCCCTCAGGCAAAGTTTTAAAAGGGCCTGTTCCTGAACACGTGCTCTCTTGGCCCTTCTCCCCTGTGCTCTCTTGGTTCCTCTCTCTAGCCTCCTCCTCTGGTCTCTTGGCACGCTCTCTTGGCTCCTCTCTGCTCCCTCCTCTTTCTTCTCTCCTTGCTAGCTCCTCTCCTCTCTTTTTCTCTCTTATACTCTCTTTCTTTTCCCTTCGCCGCCCCTTTACTCTGGTCTGTTGGGTATTCCCCAATAAACGCTTTCCCTTACTCCAGGATGTGTTTTGAGACAGCTAACATTAATATATATCAATAGGTATCTAAAACACAAATTAATGTTGACTTTTGATCATATTGAAAATATTATTAAAAATCACAATACATCTAATTGGGCAAAATGATATCACTTCCAGTGGGATCTGACATCAACAAGACACACAGTCTACCTTGGCATTACATTGTACCTCATCACTTCATTTGGCTTAAGTATGTTCTCTCCCTTTTGAAAATTGGCATGAGGTTGGTATTCTTATTTCATAAAAGCAAAATAAGAAGACTATCAGATGCACTGTTAATAGAAACCGGTCACATACCATTGATAGAACTAATATTGGTCTTCAGGAGCAATCATTAATAACTCTCGAGGTGAATATTCACCATTCTGGAAATGAAAAAAAACACTTGAAATTTGAGAAATAAAAGGGATATTATATTGATTGATGGAGAGCATTTTAAATCACTACTTAAAAGTAATCAAACTTCAAATATTAATAATTAATATACATGAAAGTAATTTTTTCAAACCAATTCAAAATCTTAAATTCAAGATATTAGTAGTTACCCTTTTACAAATTTTTTAAGGTCAATGATATGTTAAGAATTTATGGTAAAATTAGGAACAAAAATATTGAAGCGAAGTATTCAGTTTTTTTGCTGAATATGCAAAATATCGTACCTCTATCATTCTAGATAATTTACCCTATGGCCTAGAATTTATTCATAGAGCTCTTTTAGAAATACATCAACCGGCTGGCGCCGTGGCTCAATAGGCTAATCCTCCACCTAGCTGCACTGGCACACCAGGTTCTGGTCCCAGTCGGGGCACCGGATTCTGTCCCGGTTGCCCCTCTTCCAGGCCAGCTCTCTGCTGTGGCCAGGGAAGGCAGTGGAGGATGGCCCAAGTGCTTGGGCCCTGTACCCCATGGGAGACCAGGAGAAGCACCTGGCTCCTGCCATCGGATCAGCACGGTGCGCCGGCCATAGCGCGCCAGCAGTGGCAGCCATTGGAGGGTGAACCAACGGCAAAAAGGAAGACCTTTCTCTCTGTCTCTCTCTCTCACTGTCCACTCTGCCTGTCAAAAAAAAAAAAAAAAAAAAAAAAAGAAATACATCAACCAAGTGGTATTTTGGTTTTTGATACTGTGATTTTCTGTAAAGCTTATTTCCTGACTTTTAACCTATATGGTCTTGAATATTGCCAGAATCCATTAGTACAAAAATTTAATCTGAAGTTAAGTTTTACTTTAGTAGAGTTACTTCTTACTCGTATTTTTTTTTGTTGCATCCATGCCTTAATTTTAGTCTTTGTGGCCCTTATATAATAGGACAAAGTAGTTTAGATTTTAAACTAAAAAGTATACTTGTGGAGAGCTATCCAATACTAAACTCATAGTTTCATTATTGTTGATATTGTTATTGAGGAAGAATAGAGAATTCTGTTTCTTTATGAAGAGAAGAAAAATACTGAATGTGATTCATATGATTCCATTTTCTAGGGACTAGGTTGCAAATCATTTGGATAACTGTTTAGCTCAAATTTTCTAGCTTACTAAGGGAAAAAACAGTCTTAGTTATTTTAACAAGGAACGCCTTGATGAATGGTGTTGGGGAGATGTCCTCAAGTGGTCTTTCCTAAGTTAGTTTCACTCCAACCAACATTTTAGGTGAAATAAATTACTACCCTAGGATTAGATGCTTCCTTGGTGACCTAGTTCACATCTTTTGGTCTCCTTAAAATTGCTCTGAATACTGAGTGCATAATAGAAGGATAATGAGAAAAATAACCAGTTAAGTTACAAAGAGCAATGAACTCAAGGAACTGAGGAGTTTTGATGAGCAATAAGTCATAAATTGCTCCTGGAGATAGCAGTTACCTTTGCCAACTTGTAAAACCGCGCATTTCTAGTTTGCTGGTTAATTTAGTTTGCAGGCTATGGGCAAGAGAGCTTCTTTAGAACAGTTGTAATCTGGTCACAAGTAACTGTTGGTGTGGTTGAATAAGAACTCACTTAAAGATACCTGTGTGCATAATAATAGCTATGGTATAGGCAAAGCTGCTATAAGGATAGGTCCCAAAAAGTAAATGGCTTAAAGAAAGGGAAAATTTACCTCCTTCACATCCAACTGAGAAAGAGACTGGGGAACTGAATAATACCTTTGTCTAACTATCCACACAGGCTGTTTTAAAAATTGCATTTCACAACCCAAATTTTTCACATTATAATACTAAAGCAATCTGCACAATAATAAAACATTCATTTTATTTTTTTAATTTATTTTTATTTAGTAAATATAAATTTCCAAAGTACAGTTAATGAATTACAATGGCTTCCCCCCCATAATTTCCCTCCCACTCACACCCCTCCCATCTCCCACTCCCTCTTCCATTCCATTCACATCAAGATTCATTTTCAATTATCTTTACATACAGAAGATCAATTCAGTATATATTAAGTAAAGATTTCATCAGTTTGCACCCACACAGAAACACAAAGTATAAAATACTGTTTCAGTACTAGTTATAGCATTACTTCACTTTGGACAACACACTAAGGACAGATCCCACATGACAAGTAAGTACACAATGACTCCTGTTGTTGACTTAACAATTTGACACTCTTGTTTATGGCGTCAGGAATCTCCCTAGGCTCTAGTCATGAGTTGCCAAGGCTATGGAAGCCTTTTGAGTTTGCCAACTTTGATCTTATTCCGACAGGGTCATAGTCAAAGTGGAAGTTCTCTCCTCCCTTCAGAAAAAGGTACCTCCTTCTTTGATGGCCCTGTTCTTTCCACTGGGATCTCACTCACAGAGATCTTTCATTTAGGTCTTCCTTTTTTTTTTTTTTTTTTCCCCAGAGTGTCTTGGCTTTCCATGCCTAAAATACTCTCATGGACTCTTCAGCCAGATCCGAATGCATTAAAAGCTGATTCTGAGGCCGGCGCCGTGGCTCAATAGGCTAATCCTCCACCTTGCGGTGCCGGCACACCGGGTTCTAGTCCCGGTCGGGGCGCCGGATTCTGTCCCGGTTGCCCCTCTTCCAGGCCAGCTCTCTGCTATGGCCAGGGAGTGCAGTGGAGGATGGCCCAGGTGCTTGGGCCCTGCACCCCATGGGAGACCAGGAAAAAAGCACCTGGCTCCTGGCTCCTGCCATCGGATCAGCGCGGTGCGCCGGCTGCAGCGGCGGCCATTGGAGGGTGAACCAACGGCAAAAGGAAGACCTTTCTCTCTGTCTCTCTCTCTCACTGTCCACTCTGCCTGTCAAAAAAAAAAAAAGCTGATTCTGAGGCCAGAGTGCTATTTAGGACATCTGCCATTCTATGAGTCTGCTCTGTATCCCACTTCCCATGATGGATCGTTCTCTCCCTTTTTGATTCTATCAGCTAGTATTAGCAGACACTAGACTTGTTTGTGTGATCCCTTTGACTCTTAGACCTATCAGTGTGATCAATTGTGAACTGAAATTGATCACTTGGAATAGTGAGATGGCATTGGTACATGCCACCTTGATGGGATTGTATTGGGATTCCCCTGGCATGATTCTAACTCCACCATTTGGGGCAAGTCCGATTGAGCATGTCCCAAATTGTACATCTCCTCCCTCTCTTATATTTAACAGGGATCACTTTTCAGTTAAAATTTAAACACCTAAGAATAATTGTATGTTAATCACAGAGTTCAACCAATAGTACTAGAACAAAACTAAGAGAAAATACTAAAATGGGTAAAGTATTACATTGTACATCAACAGTCAGGACAAGAGCTGATCAAGTCACTGTTTTTCATAGTGTCCAACCTGTTGAAGTGAAACATTCACTTTCTTCATTGCATTTTCTCCATCAGATGTGAACTTTTTTTTTTCCCTATTATTATCTTTTTTTTAAACTTTTATTTAATGAATATAAATTTCCAAAGTACGACTTATGGATTACAATGGCTTCCCCCCCATACCGTCCCTCCCACCCACAACCCTCCCCTTTCCCACTCCCTCTCCCCTTCCATTCACATCAAGATTCATTTTCAATTATCTTAATATACAGAAGATCAGCTTAGTATACATTAAGTAAGGATTTCAACAGTTTGCTCCCACACAGAAACATAAAGTGAAAAATAATAGATGATTTTTTTAAATGATGATGAAATCAGAGCAGACCTATTGTCATATTTAATCCCAGTGAGAGTCAAGTTGGGAATTGATAATTTCTTTTTTTTTTTAACAGAGGATCAGTTTAGTATGCATTAAGTAAAGATTTCAACAGTTTGCACCCCCATAGAAACACAAAGTGAAATATATTGTTTGAGTACTCGTTATAGCATTAAATCTCAATGTACAGCACATTAAGGACAGAGATCCTACATGAGGAGTAAGTGCACAGTGACTCCTGTTGTTGACTTTACCAATTGACACTCCTGTCTATGGCATCAGTAATCTCCCTATGCTCTAGTCATGAGTTTCCAAGGCTATGGAAGCCCTCTGAGTTCTCCGACTCTTATCTTGCTTAGACAAGGTCATAGTCAAAGTGGAGGTTCTCTCCTCCCTTCAGAGAAAGGTACCTCCTTCTTTGATGACCTGTTCTTTCCACTGGGGTCTCACTCGCAGAGATCTTTTGCCAGAGTGTCTTGGCTTTCCATGCCTGAAATACTCTCATGGGCTTTTCAGCCAGATCCAAATGCCTTTAGGGCTGATTCTGAGGCCAGAGTTCTATTTAGGACATCTGCCATTCTATGAGTCTGCTGAGTATCTCACTTCCCATGTTGGATCACTCTCCCCTTTATATTTATTCTATCGGTTAGTGTTAGCAGGTACTAGACTTGTTTATGTGTTCCCTTTGACTCTTAGTCCTTTCATTATGATCAATTGTGAACTGAAATTGATCACTTGGAATAGTGAGATGGCATTGGTACATGCCACCTTGATGGGATTGAATTGGAATCCCCTGGTATGTTTCTAACTCTACCATTTGGGGCAAGTCAGCTTGAGCATGTCCCAAATTATACATCTCTTCCCTCTCTTATTCCCACTCTTATGTTTAACAGGGATCACATTTCAGTTAATTTTCAACACTTAAGAATAACTGTGTGATAATTACAGAATTAAACCAGTCATATTAAGTAGAACAGATAAAAAAACTACTAAGAGGGATAATGTATTAAGTTGTTCATTAACAGTCAGGGCTATGCTGATCAAGTCACCGTTTCCCATAGTGTCCATTTCACTTCAGGAGGTTTCCTTTTTGGTGTTCAGTCAGTTGTCACCGATCAGGGAGAGCATATGGTAATTGTCCCTTTGGAACTGGCTTACCCAAAGGAATTTAAATTGGCAAACAAAAAAGAGGTCTGCACCCTAATGTTTATTGCAGCTCAATTCACAATAGCTAAGACCTGGAACCAACCTAAATGCCCATCAACAGTAGACTGGATAAAGAAATTATGGGATATGTACTCTTTAGAATACTATACCGCAGTAAGAAACAACGAAATCCAGTCATTTGCAACAAAATGGAGGAATCTGGAACACATCATGCTGAGTGAGATGTGAACTCTTAGCCAAGGAGTTCCTCAGTGACTTTCCTTTCTGTTCACACTTAATTTGCTTTCTTGATATTTTTTTTTTCTGAGTGGATTTTTTTTGTTGTTTGTTGTGATTGCCAGATAACTCATTTTGTTGAACAGAATAAGGCCTCCCTACTACACGGAAGTCTATATGTTTATAAATTTTATTTTTTATTCTTTTTAAAGATTTATTTATTTATTTGAAAGTCAGAGTTACACAGAGAGAGGAGAGGCAGAGAGAGAGAGAGATCTTCCATCCAATGGTTCACCCCCAATTGGCTGCAATGGCCGGAGCTGCTCCTATGTGAAGCCAGGAGCCAGGAGCCAGGAGCTTCTACAAGGTATCCCACGGGGGTGCAGGGGCCCAAGGAATTGGGCCATCTTCTGCTTTCCGAAGCCATAGCAGAGAGCTGGATGGGAAGTGGAGCAGCTGGGTCTTGAACTGGCCCTCATATGGGGTGCCAGCTCTGCAGGCTGGGGCTTTAACCTGCTGCACCACAGCGCCGGCCACAAACTTTATTTTTTTAAATAATTATTTTATTTATTTGAAAGACAGAGTTACAGAGAGAAGTGCAGCCAGAGAGAGGGAGAAAGAGAGAGGTCTTCCATTCCATTGGTTCACTCCCTAAATGACTGCAATGGCCAGAGCTGAGCTGATCCAAAGCCAGGAGCTTTTTCTAGGTCTCCCACGTGGGTGCAGGGGCCCAAAGACTTGGGCCAACCTCTAACACTTTCCCAGGCCATAGCAGAGAGCTGGATCAGAAGAGGAGCAGCCAGGATACAAACAGGCACCCATATGGGATGCTGGTGCTGCAGGCTGGGGCTTTAACCTGCTGTGCCACAGCACCAGCCCCAGTTTATAAACTTTAAATACTCTTCTTTTGTGAACATGAGTGTTAGCTCTTTAGTTTCTAAGTGATGTTTTTGTTGAACAATATTGGCAGAAATCAGAATGCCTGAGAAATAAGCTTACTGTTTATTCTCAGTATTCTGGGTAGATGAGTGGAAGAAAATGGAGAAGAGTGATATTGTAAGAATATGAAGGGGGGGGGCAGTGTCGTGGCACAGTGGATTAGGCAGCACCTTGCAAGGCCAGCATCCCATATCAGAATGATGCTTTGAGTCCAACTCCCTGTTAACTGCCTGAGAGAGCAGCAAATGGTGGGTCAGGTGCTTGGATCCCTGCCAGGCATATGGGAGATATACTTGAAGTTCTGGGCTACTGCCTTTGCATGGCCCAGCCCAGTTCATTTGGGGATTGAACTAGCAGATAGAAGATGTCTCTACTTTCTTCCCTCCCTCCTTACCCTCCCTCCCTCCCTCCTTCTTTCTGTCATTTTGCCTTTCAAATAAAATAAAACCTTGAAAGAAAATGGTGGATGAAGCACAATATTTCATTAAAAGTATTCACCCTAGCAGAGTTATGTGAAAAAAGAAATGAAGGCCTTTTCTTGATATCTTTTAGACACTTCTGGGTTATTGGATTTGTTCAAATGAACATATGCTACTATTGCCAAGCAACAACCCACACTGATTGGAGACATTGCCATAGAACCCCCAAACTGGGTCTGCTCACCCAATGCACAGAAACCCAATCACTGACATCGGGGTGGTAGAAGAAAGTAGATACTTATTGCAAAGCACAGAGCAAGGAACCCGGCGACAATTGCTTAATTTCCAGGCTTCCTGAGAAGTCAGGGGTGAAAGTGCTTATAGATTGAAATCGGGGCTGAGAGGTACATGATAAGCTCATGCCCAGGTCCCTGGTTCGTCAGTGATGCCATGCTGTTTAGGAAATTTATGATGGCCATGAGGGTTCCGGTTGGTCTGGAGGTTCTATGAAGATGGCAGTTACATGCTACCTAGACTTGGAATTCTCCTACACAAACAACCCCAGGGCAATACTGGCCATCAAGGTTCTTATCTATTGGACTCCTTGAGTCTGGTGGTTAGAACCTTGTAAAGCCAGCAGGATCACTCCCTCAAGTCAGTGAATTTTTTTTTTTAATTTATTTGACAGATTTAGACAGTGAGAGAGAGAGACACAGAGAGAAAGGTCTTCCTTCCGTTGGTTCAGCCCCCCAAATGGCCGCTATGGCCAGAACTATGCCAATCCGAAGACAGAAGCCAGGTGCTTCCTCCTGGTCTCCCATGCAGGTGCAGGGGCCCAAGCACTTGGGCCATCCTCCACTTCCTTCTCGGGCCACAGCAGAGAGCTGGACTGGAAGAGGAGAAACTGGGACTAGAACCAGGTGCCATATGGATGCCGGAACCACAGGCAGAGGATTAACCAAGTGAGCCACAGCACCCACCCTCAAGTCAGTGAATTCCTTCAGATAAAGGACAGGCAAGGGCACCTTGGACTAAGGGAGTCAGAGAAGCTGGGTCCTGCTTTTACATTATAAGAGTTAGGTTTTAGCATCCTGGTCATTTTTGTGAATATCAATAATTTAGAAACAATAAATAAAAGACAAATATCTTGATTTCTGAAATATGGAAAAGAGGAGCTATAGATTGCATATAGTTCCCCACATCTTTTCCCCCAAATGGCAGTGGCTGTGGATTGTTTCTCATTACTTATTAAATGTTTGTTCCATGTTCTTATTTCTAAGCAGCTATGTCCCTTTTTTGAATACAGTTGACAGCATAGTGTGGTAGGGTGAGAGACAGGGCTCCTGGGCATTTAGGAGTCGGCTAGAACAGATTTGCAGGTTTGAACTACTACCTTACTCACTGTGTAATCTGAAATGTATTATTTAACTTTTCTCAGCCATGGGTTCCTCATTTATAAAACAAAGATACCATAGGAACTTACTTTAACCCACTTAATATTGACACTAGCCTTGGGTGAAAATGAACATCCTCATGTACAGCCAAATGAGTACAGAACTGAAAATTAAGTCAAATTCCTCTGTCTGGGCTCTAAATATTGTGTTATTAACCTACACTGTGCATTGATGGTTTTCTGAGATTTTTATATTTGCTTACTAAAATATGCAAGCATTAATAAATATCCCGAATCAAATCTTTTAAGATATTTCTTGAAATTTGTAAAGATGTAACTAAGTCTGTATGATGATTTATTCAGCATCTTGTAAATGGAGACTGCACCATTATTGGAGGAATTCCCTATTTTTCAAATCCCAACAGTCAGGACATTGATAGTGATTAAATTTTACTAACAGTGGATGGCCTGTCTCGAAATTCTGCCTGGAAAACAAGTGATTTCCCCAAAGACACTTGCCAAACTGGCATTGCTAGGAGTTTGTTTTGTACTTCATCTTGGGTAGCTTCTGGCAAGTAGTTCAATACCAGTGCTTTAATGCCTATGCATTCTTACAAGGAAATACAGCTAATTGTCTTCATTTTTACCTAATGTAGTCTTGGCAGTGAACACATAAGCCTATTTGTGGTAGTCCCAAGTGAACCACAAAAATTAATATTAATGGGTAGCATAAAAAACATTGGGATTATGCAGTCCCACTGGTCATCACCAATAATGATTATTATGATAAACATTGGTTTAGATAAAGATGTGGATTAGATCATAAAACTCTAGAATGTGTGCAGTGGCAGCAAACCAACAGAAAATAGAATAGCATCACTTAAAAAATACACTGCACAAACAGATTTAAAACTGCTTTAGTTATGTTAGCATCCTGCTATAGAAAATGACTTTAGAAGTACCTAGGATTTGGAATCATGAATGCTTTTTCAAAGACTGGTACAGTCTATATGAATGCATGGGTTATCTGTAAAACAGTGCTCTACACACAGCAGGAGCTCCATGGATGTTGCTAACTCTAAAAATGTGTAAGAAATTTTAATAAGGGGTTTTAAGTTACTCAAAACTTTACAAAATATGAAGGTAATTTTTCAAAATATGCAAGTAATTTAGATAATGTAAATTTGTTCCTTTAGATTGCAGAAAGTTTAGTCGACATGGCATTCTAAAAATCCTCTTCTTTATGAAGAATTTAACCATAGCTAAGGTATTTTCACTTTTTTAAAAAAGATTTATTTATTTGAGAGTCAGAGGCATAGAGAGTGAAGACTTCCATCCACAAATTCACTCCCCAAATGACCACAACAGACACAGCTGGGCCAATCTGAGGCCAGAAGTTTCTTTTGGGTCTCCCACCCAGATGCAAGGGACCAAGAACTTGGACCATCTTTCACTGCTTTCCCAGGCCATAGTAGAGAGCTGGATCGGAAGTGGAGCAGCTGGGACTCGAACTGATGACCACCTGAGATGCTGGCACTGCAGGCAAAGGTTCACCTGCCACGCCATAGCCCAGGTCCCTATGATGTACTTTAAAAAAAAATACTCATTTATTTACTTGAAGAGAGCTGGGGAGGGAGCATGCGAGTGAGGGCAATCTCATCTACAGGTTCACTCACAAATGGCTGCAATGGCTGGGACCACATGGGGACAAAGCCAGAGCACAGTCCAGATGTTCTGTGTTGGTTACAGGAACCAATTACTTGAGCCATCCCTGTTGCCACCCAGGGTCTGTATTAGCAGGAAGTTGGAATTGGGTGCTGGCAAGCACACCTAGTTACTCCAATGTAGTCACATGGGCATCTTCACTGCAAGGTTCCTCCCCTGAGTTTTTTGAAGCCCGTTCATATCTTCCCACCCAGAGATAGTGTCTCTGTTACATACTTGGAACACAGGAAGTGCTCAGTAAATATTACTAGGATTTTAAAAATTGTTGTATTTTGTGTACATGAATGTGGCTAGATTTTTTGCCACTACTTGTTTTGAATGTCACCATCACTTGGGAATGTCGCCATCACCTGTGAGCCTTTTTGCAAGCTCTATCTAATCAGCCAGGTTGCCTCAATCTCTTTGTAACAGCTCCTTGTTTTCATGTTTTAAAAAAAAATTGTCAATTTGCTGACAATCATAAACTGAAATCTTTTATGAGAGAATGATGCATGTGCCTGTACATGTATATGGGCTGCTCTTTCCATTTCCACTCCTTCATACAGGGCAGACAAATAGTACACTGGGAATGTCGGCTTGGCATGTTCCTCCCCTTTGGGACTTTGTCTTGGTTATGGGACAGTCATTACCAATAGATGGTGCTGTTAGGTTATAAAGCTTTCAAGAGCAGTGATATTCAAATACGCATTAAAATCGCCTGAAGGATTTGATACAATTCAGATTTCTAGGTCCCCTCAAAATTCTCATGTAATAGTTCTAGAGGGACCCAAGTAATGCATTTTTAACTATCATGGAAGTGCCACCAGTGCTGCAGTTCTGTGGACTGCAGTCTGTTAGCACTACTATAGATGGCTAATTTTTGAGAAACACAAGTTTTTTGATGGACTCCTTTTTTAAAGGTAAAATCTAAATGGATGTTTATGAGATTGTTTATACCTGTTTGTTGCTTGCGAAGATTATGGATTATGGAGAAAATGTCTTTTCAAAGAAATTTTCAACATCTAAAGCAATTTGATAGTCCTTTAACTTTCAGGATCCCTGTTACATCATTTATGTTAATGTATGCACACCTTTTCTTTCATATATGAATGGTATAGAGTCACAGTAAAAATCATTACCTGACCACCCACTTCCTTCTTCAAGAAAAAATTAACAATTTCATTCTTTCCAGAAGTGTTCTGTGCAAATACATATATATCATTGATGCCTTTTTTTAAAAAATACAAATGGGATCTGCAATTTTGTTACCATGCTTAACTTACCCTGGTTATTTTCTATAGCAGTGTTCGAAACCCTTGTGAATAAATTAAATTTAATCAGTTTTGGCCATGAATCCTGTCATATGTCAATATTTTAACACCTTGCCAACTCTAAGTCGTAACTCAATACGCAGGAAAGGCACACGACAAGATAATGAATTATAGCACGAATTCTGATGAGACTCAAATTGCTGCCACCCTTCCTCCCTCCCTCCCTGCATGTTTTCTTCTTCCCTCTGTCCTTTACCTTTCCTTCCTTTCTTCTCTCCTTCCAACATAAATATACTGAGCTTCTCATCTACTGTATTAAGTATTATGAGTGCAACGTGTGTTAGCTATGGCCTCTGTCTTCGAGTATCTCCATAGACTGTGGTGCAGAGAAAAACATTTTAATGATTATGGTTCAATGTGAGAGATGTATAATGTAACTAGGTGTACAGTATGTTAGAATGCTCACTTTCTCTTCAGAGTTAAAGTGTTCCCAGATGAAGAGTTACTTGAGATTGTACTTAGAGGCCAAACATGGAGGCCCCTTCTGAGATGATTCAGGCAGTGATAACTCCCTTTGGGGTACTAAGGAAAAACTAAAAGGGAATGTGACATTTGAGCTGGGCTTTAAAGGATGAATAGAATTTAACTGTATTAGGAAGGCAGTAAGTGAATTACAAGCAGAAAAAACTGGAATAAAAAAAGATATATTGCTTTCCTATAAGAACTATAAAGAGTTCTGTGATTCTAGATTTTATTTTAGGGAGGAGCAAGATCAGAAACTTAAGCAGAGGCCAGGTTATAAACAACACAATGAGGCGTTTGGATTTCTTCCTAGTAAACTGTCCATTCCACGCAAGGAAGTGCCAAGAATGCTTTTCTTCTTTGTTTTGTTTTCAAAGTCCTGTCTCTTCCCATTGTGTAGAAGTTGGGGGAAGAGTTAGATGCACCTGTTAAAAAGAAAAGTGAATATTGTAGAAGTGTTTCTATTACAGAAGAACACGTTCAGAAGACATGAGCTAGGCTGCAAACTCTAAACATGTTTGGGTAGTATAAAAGGTATTCTGACTTCATCCAGAGTTCTACTACTGTTTTTCTCTTTTGTCACTGAACAGGTACTGAAGAAATATTAGTTGGCTAAATAACTGTTTCTGGTTAAATTTTGAGTTGCAGAGTCATATACCTTGATAGCAGAAGTGGTTTGTGAAGAAAGAGAATGAATTTGGTTTGGGCCTTGTTTATTGTGAGGGTAACTATGGATGATCATGAGACAAATATCCTTATGTTGGATTATTTCTTTCTTAATTGACAAGGTTGTGGGCTTCACAGCTTCCATTGTCTTTTGGTCAGCTTTCTTCTATGGTGTAACAGATTAATCCATCTAAGCATTTAGTAGGATTTGTCACCAAGATGACTCACTGTGGGTGTCAGTGCAATCATTATTACTTCTTTATCCCACTGAATAGACGTAGCTGAAAATAAAATACTGGTGCCCATTCATATTTGTTTTCTGTCTAAAGTTCTCCTTAAGCTCACTGATTCCCCTACATGATGGCCTGTTGCACTTCTAGGGTTTTGTTATTTGAGAGTAGGAATACTTTCCTATCAGAAAATTTGTAAACTTTATCCAGTTTCTCAAAAGAAATTGTTTTTAAAGATCTTTTAAGGTAAACATAATTACCTACTACAAAATGAACATGACAGAGAAATAGCATGCAAATATTCTTGTATGTTTTGATATGTCAGTGTTCTTTTTAAAGGGTTACCCTGGAAACAGATGCCTTCTTACCTTTCCAAGTTGTGCCGCCTCCTGGCTGTCTCCCAGTAGACATTTTTCTATTGATTACATATACAGTAGGAATTCTAGACCACACCTTCCTCGTAATTTCACCCATACTTTTGATTTTTTTCAAGATTGTATATTGTTTAGATTTATTTTTTTATTTTTTTTTTTTATTTTTGACAGGCAGAGTGGACAGTGAGAGAGAGAGACAGAGAGAGAAAGGTCTTCCTTTGCCGTTGGTTCACCCTCCAATGGCCGCCGCTGCAGCCGGCGCACCGCGCTGATCCGATGGCAGGAACCAGGATCCAGGTGCTTTTCCTGGTCTCCCATGGGGTGCAGGGCCCAAGCACCTGGGCCATCCTCCACTGCACTCCCTGGCCATAGCAGAGAGCTGGCCTGGAAGAGGGGCAACCGGGACAGAATCCGGCGCCCCGACCGGGACTAGAACCCGGTGTGCCGGCGCCGCAAGGTGGAGGATTAGCCTATTGAGCCACGGCGCCGGCCCATTGTTTAGATTTTTTAAGAAAAAACTGTTTAATAAAAATTTCTGAACTTCAAATAATAATCACATTACTAGCATTCTGCTATGTCTCTCATCTCTAGCAAGGGTATAGCATGACTGTACAACCAAAATCCAGGTACTTAGTAGAAGAGACTTGTATAGCTGGTAGTCCAAGAAGATAGCTTTTAATTTCCCATGCAGTTATTTCTACTATAATTACACTATTATTTAACATGAAGTTTGGAGTCTATGAGGTGTTAGAAATAGGCCATCACAACTTTAGTAGAAAAATAGCTCCTTTTCAGTGCTTATAGTGTGAGAGTACATTATTTAGTCATTCAAATATGCTTGGATGCTGGATCTTTGTCTCCAATAATTTAACTTTTCCCAATAAGCATGTGTTATACTTTCATAATCAATAACCATGAACATGTAGATTTTAAAGAATGAGTGTATTTAATAAATAGACTTTTGTTGCTCAAAAGTTAGCAGTAGATAGTAGTGCAAAGTGTGGTTTAAAAAAGAAACAAATGACAGAAATATAGTTATACTGACATAGTAAGTTTATGATACATTACTGACATTTTTCTTAAAGACTTTGAATTTTGTATTAAATATCATACTGTGATTAAACTCAGTTACAATTATTATAAAACACACTGGGAAACAAGGAAGTATTTGAGGGCAAGAGGTATCATAATTTGATGCAATGTTAATTATTTAGAACTACACAAAATCTGTAATCCAAAAAAAAAAAAAAAAAAAAACTGAGATACCTTCTTGAGCATTGACTCTACCATGCAAGATTATGGAGTATTTGTCATTTTCATGAAATAGAAGTATTAGAATCCATCAATCCACAGAGGAAAAAACTGGTATGTTCTGTTATTGTCATTTTGTGTTTATTTTTTTATTCAACCAGTATTTATTGATCATATGATTCTAGAAAGGCAACTGTCTGTGACAATCCATAATGAATTTGTATTTGACACTTTTTGTTGTGAAGCAGATAAAATCTGTTTACAAACACATTAATTCTACCTATAGCAAAATGAGAAGGTTGGGAAGTCTGCACACAATACTTTGTCCAAGGAGTAAAATGAGAAAGGTTCACTTCCAAACAAACATTCAGTGCGGGATTTTGAAGAGACTTTCTGTGCCTTTTTAAAAATTTTGCTTTTATATTTCATATATGGAAATTTAACTTTTGTGCTTTCTAATTATAAAAATAATATGTGATTATTGAGAAAAGTAAAAACATGGCTAATTAAAAACTTATTAATCTCATCACACAGAGAAAACTAGGTAGGGTTTGGCAGTCTGGGAGAAATATAAAACTAAATATAAAATGCATGTGAAGAGTCAAAGACAAAACATGCAGAATGATTGTTTTGTCTAGGTTCAAGCACAAATTCTTCATTTGAATGTAATTTACGTACAGTGGAATGTAGACTTGTTTTCTGCTTAAATAAATGAAGACTTCTCTCCTCTTCCTGCACTGAAGTTCTAAAACTGGCTGTAAGATGAAAGGAAACTCAGGGAATCAAATTATACATGAAAAAAGAAAAGCCAACAAAAGACTCTTGCTAATGTTGATGGTGTAACTGAAAGGAGAAAGAAAACAAGTCTCCAAGTTTGATGGAAAGAAATGTTCATAAATTAAATATGAAAAACTAAACTTGTGAAATAATCAGAAATTAAGCAAATGTTCAAAAACATTCAAACCATAAACTTGGTAATACTTATTTTCACGATTTTGTCAATAAAAAAATACACCTTGATTTAAGGAAACAGCAATGCAAATCAGTTTAATTGTTATTTTCCCTTCCAGAGATATTCCTAATGCAAATATAGCTCGAATGATGCCAATGTGTTTTCTCCAGCATCTTCCTCCTTGAGCCATTAGTTTATAAAATTATGAAATGAGAAAAGTAGTAGAAAGGATGAGCTAGCACTTAGGGGATGATCTCTAGACTCTCCAATACCACTCTGTAAAATCCTGACTGGAATGTCCATATCAAAAGGGAAGCATGGATGTTTTGAAAACAATACTCTTAGTATAAAAATGTTGCGAATATTTAATTCAAACAACACAATTGCAAATGTTTAGTTCAAACAACACAAGCATCAATTTAGGCACTTTGGGATTGGTATCTGACAACTACCATCATTTAGAACTGACCAAAAATTATTTTCTCATGAATGTCTACAAAATAAGATTTAATAGTTGTGATTATTGCCTTCTGTTAAATGTGTCAAGGCAATGTGATAACACTAATACTGTACATATAACCTCAATATTAGCTAATATTGAGGGCTTACTTTGTGCTAGTCTACTGTAAGAATTTTAGAATGTGTTATTTTATCCTCACAACAACCTCATGAGGTTGACATTATTGTCATCCTCTTATGTGGCATAAAGATACCTTAGTGCCAAGTGTCTTAAATTTACTGAATTCAATCAAAAATTGAACACTTTGTTGCCTACTACAAAACCTGTGCTCTTCAGTACCCTGCTGTATTTCTTGTAAACGAAACAACTGATTTTATATAATGCATTTTTCTGTTGGTATGTGCTAATACATCTTTCTCAAGTACATGTTTTGAAAATGCCTCATTGCAATAAACCATGGTTTACTGTTTTAGTTGATGACTGTATCTTTCCAGCTATGTGTTGCCTTGTTTTCACTCAGCCATGCTTAAAAGGACACTGAATATTTTATCTTTCTGATTATGCTGCACTGATTTAAAATCTGGAAGGAATCTCTAAGATCTTAGGACATACAATCAGACAATATTAGTTCTTTATTATCACAAGCAAGCCCCAAATACATAATGCGTTTCATTCCACCATATCAGATACACTATCATCAAGCAATATTTTCACATATGCCCATCTAACAAAGGTACTCTGATGGTACCTAAACAAAATGATGTGCTAAATCAGCACAGTGATATGGATTAACAATCAGGCAGAACTAGTCTGAGGTCATGTTCCGAAGAAATCCTGCTAAAGGTCAAAGGTCCTTATTGGACATACTGCACTGAAAGTTTTCACTGAATTTTGTTATCTCAGCAGAACAGAACAATGAACAAAAGGCAAAAACCTCTAAGGTCAGCATGTCTGTTGGGCGGATAGCAAGCCAGTAAGCATTTCCGAAGCAAGATAAATGGTTTCAAAGCATGACCCTATCTAATCCACCATTAGGCCTAAGTGCCTTTGCACATGCTGCTTGGAACATAGCCTTTCCATTTCATCCACCTGTTTACTTCTCAATTATCCTCCAGTCATAGTCACAAAATGACAGGGTTGACAAAAACAACATAATGATAGCAAACTGACATTTTGAGCACTGATCTGCATGTTTTCAAAGTAATGTCTCCTTGAACTCTCATACCACCCTCAACGGTTCATAGTATTATCTCTGCTTTATGGATGAGGGAATTGAGTTTAAGAAATATAAAGTAACTTATGTAAGGCTGCATAACTAATAAGTGCCACAACTGGATTTCAAATTCAGGACTATTTTGGGCAACTTTGAAAATCTTGCTTCTTTCATGTATATTCAAGACAAAAAGCAAATAGCATCATCTGTATAAAAATCTTCCTTGTCCGTCTCCCCAAGTCTCTGCCACTCTTAAACCCAGTTGAGTTGGGGGGAGCTTTCCACATATGTATGTTCGTAGTGATGCATACTGATTTTAGAAATTACATTGCATATTAGTGGGTAGTGTTTCACTTACTTTCTATCTTTGTACTAGACAGCAAGCTCCATAAAGGGAAGAATCATCTTTTATTATAGTAACTGTAGATACAAAGGTAAATGAGTAACAGAGAAAGGATTAGTTAGACAAAGGCGTCAATGAAGACTTTAAAGAGCAGGAGCCATTGTGAAGAACCTGAAGTGCAGGGAAGGTGAAGGAGGAGATAAGGAAGAGCCTATCAGTTGGATGGAACACAAGAACCAAAGCAGAAGGTTGTGACTCTACCATACTTAAAAAATACTGAGTAATCTTTGGTGATTGGAGAAGTCAGTGAATGAAAATGGGAATGCTGAGTCTGGAAATGTACTTTGGGCATGATTATAAAAGTGCTTACATGCCAGGGTAAAGTAGAACATTTGTTGTCCAAAAGAACCATCAAAGAATTTTATGTTGGGAAAGGACATGTCCAAATAATTGTTTTTTAAAAGACTATCTTTGTTTTCAGTGTGGGAAGAATAAATTAAAGCAAATTGCAAGGTCAATTATCAGACTGCTGCAGGAGTTTTTAAAAATAGAAATTTGAGCTGGAAGCAAGGTATTAGAAGTGAGAATGTAAGGATTACATTGATCTGAGAGACATTAAAGAGCTGAAATCAATGGCATGTGCAAGCAGAGGAATGCAGGGATAACCTGGCTCACGCTGGAAGCTGAACCTGTGAATCAAAAACACTGGGTAAATAACCAGCATGGGAAATAAAGTGTGCAGCTTTGGAAGTGTTTAGTTTGTGCTAACTGTATGACAACTGTGAGAGTATCCCCAGGAGATTATTGGAAATCCAAGTTTAGAAAACAAAAGAAGGCCTGCGCAGCAGCTCAATAGGCTAATCCTCCGCCTGCGGCGCCAGCACACGGGGTTCTAGTCCCAGTCAGGGCATTGGATTCTGTCCCTGTTGCCCCTCTTTCAGGCCAGCTCTCTGCTGTGGCCCGGGAGTGCAGTGGAGGATGGCCCAAGTGCTTGGGCCCTGCACCCCATGGGAGACCAGGAGAAGCACCTGGCTCCTGCCTTCGGATCAGCGCAGTGTGCCAGCCGCAGCGCACCAGCCGTGGCGGCCATTGGAGGGTGAACCAACGGCAAAGGAAGACCTTTCTCTCTGTCTCTCTCTCTCACTGTCTACTCTGCCTGTAAAAAAAAAAAAAAAAAAAAAAAAAAAAAGAGAAAGAAAGAAAAACAAAACAAAACAAAAGAAGTATCAACTAAAGACTTCCATTTGGGACCTGTTAGAAAATAAGGGATTTTGGAACTTCAGACATCAGTGAGTAAAGAAGAAAAGATAGTCTGCAATATAATCTTGGGGAATACTTTATTTACATAATGTAGGGCAGCAGGGATTGAATACCTAGAGTCAAAAGGGAACAATGTTGGCTAAGCTGAGTGAGCAGGGGCTTTCTAAGTCATCTGGATGTCACAGTGTCAAATGCTGCAGAGGATTTAAGGATTCATTGCTATCTGTTCAACCAATGACATGTGATCTCTCACATAGTGGGTGCTCACTACATGTGAAGGTTCACTGAATATATTTGGCTTGAAGACACTTGAATATAAGCAGCAGACTAAAGTATCCTTAGAAATTGATGGAATAATAAAATAGTACAGGGAGATTAGAGCAGAGGTGGCCCCGGATGTTACTAAACACTTCTGATGCAAGGAATTAGGATCTTGATTTAGACCATAAGGGTTCCAATTCTTACCTCTTCATATATTACATTGGTGACTATGAGAAAATCATTCCAATCATCTGATCATGAGTCTCTTGGTCTGTAATGATGCTTGTGTGGCTCCTTTAATAGAGAGCTGTCCGGGTGAGGATAAGTCAGTGACTGTATCAAAGGTAGGTTCAATCATCAGTTGATTTCAATCAAAACTTGATGATAGTTACATAACCCTAGGGCAAGAAGTGTGAGTTGAGCAGATTCTGATTCAGTCTGTCAGGGTCAGTATAGAGTAGATCTTCCCTAGATTTGCGGCTGAGATGGTAAATATAAAAGGAATTGAGGGGGGAGGTATCACCAAGATGAAGCTAGAAGAACTGTATTTATTATCTAGTGCTGCATAACCAGTTACCACATAGTTAATGTCTTATACCACATGGGTGTATTGTTTCACTATTTTGCAATACTAAATGCAGCATAGATCTCACTAGGCTAGAATCCAGATGTTGACAGGACTATGTTCCATTCTGGACAATCTAGGGTAGGATCTGCTTTGTTACCTTTCCCAGTTTCCCAAGGCTGCTATAACCTTCCACTCATGGCTCCATTCCTGTATGCTCAAAGCCTTTGATATTGCATGCACTTCTCTAACCATGGTGTTGGCAGGTCTCATTGTGATCACAGATGGCAGAGAGATTTTGGTTTTAAATACTCCTGTGACTAGGTTGGGTCCACCTGGATAATCCAGAATTACCTCCTCTCCCATGCTCCTTAGTTACACTTCTCCCCTGTAAGCTAGCATATTCATAGTTTCTAGGCATTAACACACATCTTTGAGGGTACATTGTTTTGCTTACCACATTAACCACATGGCCAATGTGTATAAGGAAGACAACAAGCAGTACAAAACATTACAGAAAAGAACACTGTGGAAGAGCTTAGAATAAGAAGCCCTAATTTTGAGACACAGCAGTTTTGTTAGACTTTGAGTCAATATCAAAGATTGATTATAGAAGGATTTCCAATGGATGAGCTTGTAATCACTGATGAGGACCAAAAATTTTAATGTTAAAGATTAGAGCTTTTGCTTTTAATGTTTGTTAGTTGTGTGACCCTTGGCAAGTCATTTGCTATCTATGGTGCTGTGTGTTACTTGTAAAAAGAGCACTAGGAATTGTTTCATGATTGCTGTAAAAATGGAGATAATGAATTTGAACACCTAAGATATCTTCAAAAAATAAGTATGTGTCAGTATTTGTTGTTATCTTTAAAGTTGTTGAGAACAAGCGTGGAAAATGGCACAGAAGGACACTGAGTTTCATGCTGGATCATAGAGGATGGTGGAAAATCTGGCATTGTTTGTGTTGAAAGTGGCAAACTTAAAACAAAATGAAACTGTAAAAGATTCGTTTATTTGAAAGGCAGAGTGACAGGAGAGGCAGAGATCTTCCATGTTATCCTTCTTTGCCTCAAGTGACCACAACAGTTGGGGCTGAGCCAGGTTGAAGCCAGGAGCCAGAAACTCCATCTTGGGTCTCTCTCGTGGGTGAAAGGGACCCAAATTCTTATGTCACCTTGTGTTGCTTTTCCAGATTTGTAGGAAGCAGGACCAAAAGCAAAAGCAGCCTGAACTTGGACTAGTATTCTGGCATGGGATGCCGGTGTCACAAGTGGTGGCTTAGACCATTGTACCACAATGTTGGGCCTGTGTGACTTCCTTAAAAATGAAAATTGTAATTATAACCTTCATAATTAAAGTCATGGTAACTGGGACCATTTCATACCCCAAATAAGAATTGCTAGATCATCTATGATCCTAGAAGAACCTACATTAATCATTGTCCTGGTAATATTTCAGGAAAATTAATGGAAGCATGAGATACAGCTATAAAAATTAACAATGCTCTGGTTAAACCATGGTTTCAGTAAAGTTTTCAAAAAAAAAAACTATATGAACTCCACAGGAGCTCTGGATATCCCCCTCCCAATTTATCTCCATATGAATGGAGTTGCGGGTGGAGAAAGGGGAGGGCTTTTTAGGAGAAGCAATGCATTTTAGTTCATTGTTCCTCAGAGTCCTGAAAGAGCTCCCCAGTGAATCCCTCATCTCAATCATCCGGGAAGGCCACAACTTCTTGTTGCATTGTGGCAAACACTGTAAATTACTCTGTACCATGTTGAAGAATAAGCTTTTCCTTGCTTTTATGTGTTTGGAAATATAATTGTATGGAGTGCTTAAAGTACAAAAGGATATATAGTGAGAACTAAAATTTTCTGCTACTTCTCCCTGAATATTCAGATTTCTACTTTAGGATAGCCAATTATACTTATTTTCTTTTTCTTTTTTTTTTTTTTTTTAATTTTTTGACAGGCAGAGTGGACAGTGAGAGAGAGAGACAGAGAGAAAGGTCTTCCTTTTTGCCGTTGGTTCACCCTCCAGTGCCGCCAAGGCCAGCGCACTGAGGCCAGCGCACTGTGCTGATCCGAAGGCAGGAGCCAGGTGCTTCTCCTGGTCTCCCATGGGGTGCAGGGCCCAAGCACTTGGGCCATCCTCCACTGCACTCCCGGGCCACAGCAGAGAGCTGGCCTGGAAGAGGGGCAACCGGGACAGAATCCGGCGCCCCGACCGGGATTAGAACCCGGTGTGCCGGCGCCTTAAGGCAGAGGATTAGCCTAGTGAGCTGCGGCGCCAGCCACTTATTTTCTTAGACTTCCTTGCAGAGATAGATGATAGATATAAAGGTAAATATATATTTGATTATTACTCAAATGATACAAACTGACACGTTGTTGTATACCTTTGCTTTTTCACTTAGTTTGAAGATCTAATTTTCAAGTACTTTAGTAGTCTACAATTGTTTTTAAATGTATTATTTATAGGAAAGGCAGAGTTAGGAAAGAGAGTTCTTCCATCTGTTGGTTCACTACCTAAGTGACTGCAACAGCTGTGTCAGGCTAAATCCTGGAGTCAGGAACTCTACCTTGGTCTCCTACATGGGTGACAAGGAATTAAGTACTTAGGCCATCATCTGTTTCCTTACCAGGTACACTAGCAGGAAGCTGGATCTGAAATTGGAGCATCCAGGACCCAAACTAACATTCCTAGCAGTGGCTTAACCTACCACTGGCACAACACCCATCCCTCTGCAATTTTTTTTTTTTAATTTCATATCTTAATGCTTGTTTTTAGCAGAACAGTCAATGGACCATAGGAGGTCATGAAGCTAGTTTAGTGGAACTATTCTCATTTGATTAGTAGGAAGAAAAGAAAAACAGGTAATTCCATACTCATTTTTGTTAAAAATGAGAGAGAACAGAATTTGAAGATGTTCTACCTCCTCTCAGTTCATTGCTAATTCTATTTTTATACTAGACCTTTGTATGGTGAACCATATTTTCCAAATTATACTGCAGTATTGAAGGGTCTAATTCTTTGTAATGCCTCTTATTTAGGGGAAAAGACAGGTAAAAAAATTAAAGCATACATTTCCTATAACAGATGTTTGATAGGAATCCATTAACGTAAAGATAAGTATGATATTTAATAATTCATTGTACCCATTTCTTTAAGCATTATATTATGAAAGAGAAGGAAAGTGACATATTTTAGTCACAAAATCTTATGTTTAAAAGGATAAAGGGTTTGAATGAATATCTTTAATATTCTTTCTAAATAAGGAATTTGATAGGATGGGAAATTGACACTAAAATCTTGAAAATTCTAACAGTGTACCAAAAGCTAACCTAAAATTCCCTGAATTGAATAATGTTATATTATAAACAATACTGAGGGGGCTGGGCTTGTGGTGTAGCAGTTAAAGTCGCCTTCTGCAATACTGGTATCCTTATGGGCAACGTTTGTGTCCTGGCCACTCCACTTCCAATCCAGCTCCCCGCTGATGGCCTGAGAAAAGCATTAGAGGATGGCCCAAGTGCTTGAGCACCTTCTCACCAACATGGGGGTCCTGGAAAGAAGAAATTGGTTTCTTCCTAGTTAAGCCCCGGCCCTTGAAGCATTCTGGGGAACAAACCAGTGGATGAAAAGTCACTGTTTCTTCCTCTCTCTCTGTATCTCTGACTTTCAAATAAATAAACCTTTTAAAAAATAGTGAAAGATGGATATTACTGTATGTATTTTTAAAGACAGGCTGAAATAATTTGTTTAAATCTACAGTGGTACAATAACATGTTCACTTGATCATAAATCCTTTCCTTCCCGTCTGTATGTATTCACCTTTTGTTCTTTCTTGCAAAAAAGAGTAGAAATGGTATTATATTGAATGGCTAAGTTTTAAATTGACTGAAAAAAGCAAAGCTAAAAAATGCCAGTAGCACCCTATAACTCCCAGAAAATTTCCAGAGAGACTCTTGTTACTACAGCAGAATATATATAAATATAATTTTAAATGTGCTTAAAGTATGTGTTATATAAATAACAACTTACAGGTTTTAAATGTTTCTTGGATAAGAACTGTGCAGTACATTAAAACACATTTTTAAAAATGTGAAGAATAAAGTGAACTAACTTGACCATTTCTAAGTATGTGTATATTAGATTATGTCTGATACTAGTTTTAAAAATATATTTACTTACTCTGTAAAAAAAAACTCTGTTAAAAAATATATTTACTTAAGTCCCAGAAATACTCCAAGGTAACAGGACATTATAGATTTCAAGGAAGCATGAGTCAATCATGTTTGAATTCTAACACTGACAACATGTATATTATTGAATTCTCAAGGCTGAGAATTAAAATTGAGCTATACACATTATGCTCAATCTAGATGTGTGAATGCTTAAAACAGGACAAAAGAGATGAAATATGTCAGAGCTTTTTTCACTACCAACAAATATTTTACGAACCTGTTGTGCACAAGATGTGATGGCAGCTTCTACGAATGTGAAGAGTTTGTTAAACACAGCTTTCCAAATTACTGTGGTTAGGAATTAGTTCACATGTCATCTTGCATGACAGTCAAAAACAGAATTAGTCACCTGTCTCTCTCTAAAGCAAATTTAAGTTGAAGTATAAATCGCTTTTGCATGTCCATCACAGTGAATATGAGTATCTAGCTGCAGAGTCTACTTTTTTTCTTTTGAAATCCTAATGTAGAAAGTACCTAGAAACTATATAGTAGTGTTTTTCTGAATACAAGGATGTTGCCTGGATTTATAATGATTATTCCATAATGTGTTAACTTCTGTTTAGTTCCAAAGATCAAGTAGACTTGTATCAAATGTTTTTAATCAAATTGTGAAAAACAAGCCTACAGATAATATTCATCAGTTCTGATATGTAATTTGGATATTGCTGTTAAGAAAAGCAATATTTTGGCAAGTAAATTTATGAGCATTGTAATTTTTATATAGAAAATCGGAAAAAGTATAAGCAATCCAAATAATGTTTTTTCAAAGACCCTGTAATACCATTATTTCATCATTGCAACGTGGTAGTAATTACAATCATTTGAGATCATCTTATCTCAAATTTTAAAGACTTTACTTGTTAAAAATGTTAGAAATTCCAATTTACTATTGAATTAAATTAGAACTCAAACATTGTTGTAAAACCACGTTGACCTCTTAACTCAGGAGCACCCGACATTGCTTGGTTTTCAACTAATAATGTGGATAAACAGGAATTTTTCTTGAACAACTAGCTGTCATTGAAACTATACTCTGAAAATTAAAAAGTTAAAGTTGGCCAAATATCAGACATATCTGAATTTTTCCTTAAATTCTAAGTTACTGCATGTATCCAAGAATTTGAGCATATTACTTACTGATTTGAGTTTCCATTTCTCTAGCTAATAAAAAGATAATTAAATGAATAATTATATGATAAATTATTGGTGGTCCATAAAGCACAAAACTCCATTTAAACATTATCATTATTTGTGTAGGCTAACTCAAGTTAGGACCTAAATCTATAATGACAACTTCCTACAGGACCAGTTTCTCTGTGCAGCAAATCCTGATATTCAAGCACAATCTGTGTTTCAATTCAGGAAAGTTGACATAACACAAACCACTGATAATTTGTCAGCGGTTTTGATCATAATTATTGTGGGTTTAAATTTATCAATTGTTCTATCTTTGAAGTCTCAGTTTCAGGAGGATGTAGTTTATTGAACATGTGTGTATGTGCATACTAATATCTTATAGATAGAACTATTGCTTCCAGAAACTGTTCCTTCTAGGATGTCTTTTTCTCTAGTCTGTGAGACTAATGGATGAAAGACACTATTTGTGAGTAGATGTGGATTAATCACTGTCCCATATGTACTCAGTGTTCAAAATCTGTAGTTCCAAGTTTGAATAATCTGAGATTCATAAGTCAGTTGTAACGGGTTCCTGGAGTAATGATTGATGATTTGGTCGACTACAAAAAGCTAAAAAGGCTTTTTAGTGGTGATTCCAGGAAAGAGCTGTTAAAGCTTTGCACTTTACCAATCATATTCTTGTCATTTACTGCAGATGCTAGAGAGGGAATTTTTTGAAGTAAAGCTCGTGTAGTAGTAATAATTGAAGACAAATGGATATATCAAATTATTATATCATGCATTTTCCCCTTTTTATTTCATTTGAGATGAAATCTTTGAGATTATCTGAAACATCTAGAGCCAGCAGAAGTTTTGCTCTGACTAGCAACCAAAAGGTGGTTGTTGGATTTCTTGTATAAACATACTGGGCTTCTACGAATACACACACACACACACACACACATGTCTGGTAGAAGCAGAAACAAATATATTAATATGACATTAAAATTTAATGAACACCATGAGAAACTAGAGCACTACGAGTAGAATTTTAGGACACAAGATACAATTTTCTGAGGCCATGTCTTTGTAGAGGAATTTGTGGTAAGAAGTGAATGCCTGTAGTTGATGAGACATGGTAGGGGAAGGAATTTCACAAAGGGATTACTAGAAATATGAAGAGGTATATATTGATAGCATGAAGTTTGGCTTATCTATTAACACAAGCCTCAACACTTCTATATATCAGAAGACCTCTCATTCTCTATCTAGTTGATTATTCATCATAGTGACACTAATACAATCACATATTCATATACTGTGATAACTCTTAAAATACTTGTGATTATATACTCATTTTAAATTCACTGAAATCATGTGAGATACATAGAATGGCAATGAATGTTTGTACTTTACAGTTGAGGAAACAGATCCAAATAGAGTGAGTGGTATACCTAAATTGGCAGTTTCATGTACAACTGAGATTGAAATAAATTTTCTTTGACTAATTTTTCATTATAAAACACTGATTAAACAGGTAGTGTCGTTTTCTCTTTAAAATCTGAATGCATATTTGTCTACATGGATATGATTCAACACAAGTGAATTACAGTATTTCATTTTCTTTCCTTATGTTATTGAGTATTAAAGTATCCTTTTTTGGATAGCTTCAAACACATAATGGCATAGCATGGTGATTGTTCTACTTATTTACCTGATATCCCTATAGTCCAGTGAGAATGACTTACCCGGAATTATTACATAGTTTTTCTTAATTTATTTACACTCATGTTAAATTTCACTCATATGCACTTTTAGAATTGTAAGTCAGATTATGTCCAATGAATCCATACTACACTCAAAATTAATCTTGTATACTTCTTTGGTAAAGCAATGTATCAAAGAGGAATGAATGGACTCCAACTTAATCCAGTTTAAGATTCTTACCTTAGGAATATTTATTGCCTTTCTTTGGAAATTATAATTTTTATTCTTTCTCATCTTTTTTCTTATTTCTCATGTTTTCAATTATAGGTTATAGCAATAGGATGAGTAAGAGAAGAAATGGTGACAAGGTTTTCTGTTTCACAAATGTGTGTTCCCTTGACAGTTTAATTTCCTGGACTCTGGCACAGATACTTGAATCGTACACTCATTGATTGTAATTAAATGTCAGATTCATAATTTACTGCCATTCTTCCTTCTCCTATAGCATAAAAATATTTTAATGTCATGTTTCCTTCAATTTGTCTTTAGTAGACAGCCAACTTTCTTACAGTGCTGGTCAGATAAATTTCTAACTATTGAATATGATTTCCAGAATAAACTTCTTTACTTCCAGAGGAGCTTCTAATCAGCTTAACAATTTGATTGGAAAGTTGGGGTAGGTCATTACTGGTTCGAAATCTGCCTGTCCCATTAATTTCTAGCAAATGTTTTTTTTTTATTGATAACCTCCAAGGTTTTGATTTCTACCATATAGCTGTTAACATCTGTGTCTCATTACTTCTGCTTCCTTAATTATTGAGTCTATATTAGTTTTGATACAGCATTCACATAACATTTTAATATTTGTGTCATACAGGCTTATAATGTTCTCTAGAGAGAAAGTATGGCCCACTTAATAAATGTAACTTAAAGCTTTCATCAATGAAAAGCTACTGAATTCATTTCTGAAAAAAAGTATACTTGGATGAAATAAGTTTATAAACAGACTTTAGAAAACATTATTTATTGGAATTATCACAGATTTTACAGTTCTAGCTCAATTTAGTGATACTTCACATAGCTTTAAACTCTAGCCATTAGATAAAAATGAGGGCAACAAATATAAGTCAGCATTTAGGTTACCACAAAGCATGATCAAATGCTGAAAGTGTTAAAAGTATTCAATTAGTTATTTATGAAACATGCCCATGACTTAATGGAATAATGATTTAAATAAAAGTTTGAAAGCATTGTGCTTTGGCGTCAAATGTCAGACAAGACCATATATTACAGCTTCAAAATGTACTGTTTTTAAAGAAAAATCATGAAATTGAAATAAAATTCTAGAACTAATGATAATTCCAATAAATTGAGAATATTTCAGAGTTTATGACAGTATTTAATGCAAGTATACTTCATCAGAATATTGAATTTTAAACAAGCATGTATGTATTCTGAAAGTTCTATTATGTACCTGCTGTTTTATTGTGAGACCATGACACATGTGAGTAGGTTTTCTATATGTAATAGGTATATACTTAGGCTAAGCAGCCATCAATACTGAGAAATCAACAAATGATTACAGATGTAGAAATATATATATATATATATATATATCAGAACTTCCTCAAATGGTTTTACACGTGAAGGAAGTTTGTTAAAAAAAGCTACTGAGTAGGTTTTGAAGTGATGCCATAGATACTGTTGGAGATCTATTAACCTTTTTTAGACTCCAGAGATAACATTAAGGATTTCAGGATAATTTATTAAATTACAGCTATAAGACATGCAAAGCTGCTTTTTTTTGGTAGAAATATCAAATTTTTTCCTGGGAATAGTTGATTGCAAGGAAAGATCCCTCCATTGATTTTTATTTCTGTTAATTTGCCCTACTTTTTCACTAAAGCATTGAAAAAGCTTCACTTCTACATCTTGATACAATCTACTTACATCTTCTTTACTGCCATTTCAATTTCAGAAACACTAGAAATAGCAATTCCCTTGGGTAGAAAAGGCTCACAGGAGAAATCTAGTGTCTTACCTGCCTGAGCTCTAACGTATTTACAAAACAGTAACAGTCTTGCTATTGCCCCATTATTTTCCTCTGCGGTAGCTTTGATTTTAGCCGTGAACTAACACCACGCTACAGGGTTTATAGATGGAGAATGTCAATGGGTTTTATGAGCATAAAGAGTTGAAAGGAAAGTATTCAACAACTACTGTGAAAATAGATTGCTTCTAGAACATGGATATTAGAAAACATGGACTCAGTTGAGGAGGGACTGCAGGTTACTGCTTGACTGAGCAGACCTTTCTTTAAGATGTTATCAGTAGCACTAAGGAGAGTGATGCATGAGAAAATAGAGCAGTCAGATAATTATTAGAAGATGGACTGGCAGAAATGATTGGGAAGCATACAGCTGTGTTTGAGGGCCTCCACAGGAATTGACAGCCATATAAAAGTTTAAAAGAGCCCAGGCCTTAAAGAGAGGAGTCATAATGTTAGAAACCAATTTTAGAAACTAAAGGAAAACTGTGGTGTTCACAAAAGATATACCAAACCACTAGGAGACAAAAAGGGAGTGTGGGGGAAGAAAAATCACATTTGAAAGCATCCTCACTCTGTGAGGAGGTCATAGATTGCCTTTCTCAGCTCCGTGCCCTGAAGTGTACTGGGTTTAGTACCAAAAGGAAAATGCCCTATCTGAAATCTGAAAGGAATTAAGATGCCGTACAGCACTTTGTCTTCTGTTTTTAGTTTGCAGCCTCTGGGCAATTGCCAACCACCAAGAAAATGCTCCCTATCTTAGTGTATATAATTCTGGTACGAAATAGGAAGGAAGTACACATGAGACCTGGCCAGAACTTTTATATTGGCACAGATCTCTTTCCCTGTTCTCTCTGTGTTGGATAGGAAAGACGGTTCATTTAGACCTCAGGAACCATGATGTGGGTTATCTGAGAAAGCGTTTAGAATTAATGTGCTCATAGCAAGAGACATTAGGTACAACTGAAACACTACTAAGTGCTTCTAGCACTGGATTTGTCTTGGATAGGTCTTTAAAAAAGTAAAATTGGATTGTGGAAAACTTTTACAATGTTTTAAAAAACCTGAATACATAAGGGAATGGTAAGGAATGGGAACCTACAAAGAACGTAAATAAGCTTCAAAATAATCTTGCATGGTGCTAACACCCTCATAACTGAACACAATTTTGGTTTTCATTTCTTTTTTTTTTATTTTTTATTTTTTGACAGGCAGAGTGGACAGTGAGAGAGAGAGACAGAGAGAGAAAGGTCTTCCTTTGCCGTTGGTTCACCCTCCAATGGCCGCCGCGGCCAGCACACTGTGCTGATCCGATGGCAGGAGCCAGGTGCTTCTCCTGGTCTCCCATGGGGTGCAGGGCCCAAGCACTTGGGCCATCCTCCACTGCACTCCCTGGCCACAGCAGAGAGCTGGCCTGGAAGAGGGGCAACTGGGACAGAATCCGGCACCCCGACCGGGACTAGAACCCGGTGTGCCGGCGCCGCAAGGTGGAGGATTAGCCCAGTGAGCCGCGGCGCCGGCACAATTTTGTTTTTCATTTCATAATCCATGGTGAATGTTCAGCTCACATACGAACTCTTTTGATCATATCTATCACACACTAAGAAGTATAGAACAAATATTCTTCATGCACTCAGTGTCTCCTCTGGAATGACCATCTGCAGTTTTCTTTTTACCTTCTGATTTAGAAAATGGGTGGAAAATGCATGACTGTGTTTTGTAACCTATTGAAATTGTGATTCTCTCTTTCTCTCTCTCTCTCGAACATGTGTATATGTGTACAGGAGACAAAAAATGATGAAACACTCTTGATGAAGCATCACTCGCTTCTATCTTGAGATTATGTCAGTGAGAAAGCTGAACTGAAAGCATGTTTATCGTATTGGAAGCTCCTAGAGCATAAACCTGGATAGAAAACAAACATTAGATACGTTTACTTGGAAAATGTTAGGGGAAAATCAGGATTTTGTTTATAACCATGAAGTAAATGATGGTGATGTGAAGATAATTGGGCACTAAAGCCCTCACACTTCAGTCTTGCAATGAAGAGAAACAGGATGATGGGCAACAAGGACCCCATGATGGGCAGGCATGCTTTAAAGTGGTTAAAAGTCATGTGGCAGTAGCCATTGTGAGAATATCAGCTAAAGGAGTCCTCATTGAGTAGGAGATTAAGGTATTTGGCTGATTACAATTTAGAATTTCACATGGGAACAAAATTTATGGGGCTGAGTTGATTCTGTTAGAAAATTTGAAAATAGCACTTACCTATAATTGGCTTACCACATAGATGTATACTTGCATAAGAACACCTGTGTGCCAAAATACAGATTGCTTCCTTGGAGCATTTAGTTCTCATGAAAAGATGGAAACAGTTGGAGTATTACTACATATAATTATGAGGAAAAAGTTGTTGAAGAAGGCTGCTGCTTGCTTGCTTTCTCCTGATAAAAATATGCTCTATCTTTCATAGACTAATGAATTATTGAACTAGTGATTTCATTTAATATACTAATGATATACCAACACTAGCCAAGAAAATAACCCTACTGTTAACTATTTCCAGGTTTTCTTTTGAGTGACAGGATTAGCTGTTACTCAAGCTTTGGACTTTCATTTTATTTCTTGTTAACCTGTATTTTTTACCTTAGACAAATAACTGTTGATGAATTGAATCTTGATCTGTATTTATTTGAGAAGGTAACCATCCAGGCACTGGGGTACTAAGTTGAACTTCATGTGTCTGATCTCTGTGCATACCCCAACTTTATCATGTTTTTTGACTCAGTCTGTGAACATCTCATGTAAACTAAACATCTCATCTAAACTTTGAGAACTTAAGCCATTAGTTATGAGGGATCCTAGAAAATGATAAGATGTTGTTCCATAAAGAGTCCATTAATAGGAACAAATGATTCAGTTCCCTATTGACAGTAAAAAGATACATGCATATTTATAAATGAACAAGCTATTCTTTGTATCAGAAGACAATATTGTTTTATCTATGCTTTCTTATTACCTAAGATCAACTGTGTCTGATGAGGAAATAGGAAATGAATCAAAGCAAGTTAATATAGTTACCTTTTACATTTTATTTTAGACCTAATAATGAAAATGTATATTTCAAATCATGAAGATAGTTAATATTTCTTAGATGAAGCAAGCATTTGGTTAGTTACATATAATTAATTAATATGATTTGATTAACTATACTTATGAGTAGTGAAGCTTATTGACTAAAGTAATGAAACTTTTTTTCCAAACTAGCCAGAAAGTAGCCCAAAAATCATCTGCAGAAGTTTATTTCTGAATTTGTTCTTCCCATGCTGGGTTATGTGTTAGCTAATATACCACATTTGTGAATGACTAAGACTAAAATTGGTGGCATAAGTTGTGACTTTACTAGTCTGTTATACTCCAATCAAGGGTTAGCACTTCTAATTCTAGATTTCAACCAAAGGATATATATAACTAGATATACTGGAATATCAGTGTAAGATCTACAATGCCTCTATCACACATACTTGTACTAGACTATTCTAAAAGATTGTAACATCTCTCTAGTAAACAGTTAGTGGGTTTTTTTGGATTTGATTTCAATTATAAACCAGAACAGAACAAAAATGATTCATAATGGTTTGACCATGCTGAATGATTTACATTGTCTGATCCATCCTCATGCAACATGAACAGCTTGTTTTGCAAAACAGATCAAAATTTAATTTCTTTGAATCGTCTTTCTATATTGACTTTGGTGTGCTCTTGGTTTAGCAGCAATCTTTTTTGAGAAATGGTTTATTGTTGTAACATTTTAAGCAAATCAATTACCTTCCTGTAATGCAATAATATTACAATATGCAGGCAACCATAGCTTCCATTGTACATGACACAGTCGATTTTATGAAGCTGTAAACATTCATATCAGTGCTATTTAGTCTGTAGTAATATAATTTGAAAAGGAGATATTGGCCAAGTTATGTTAATATATTATCTAAAAAGGCTCAATATGTCAGGAGCTCCCTGGAAAATAGACATATAGGTTTCAGGTTTATAGGTTAAACTGAATAGTCAGAACTAAGGAAATATCAAGGTGATAATAAAACAAACATTGAAATTGTATCTGCTCTTGGAAAATTGTTTGTTCAAGACAAACGTTTGTTATCCTTTCCCTAGTCTGTTTATTATTCTTAGAGTGACTCTCCCTGGTATACCATTATATCCTATAGCTACATCCAGCCAATAAAGTTACATGTACCACCGTCTATTCCTATTTTTTGTTTTTTAATTCTTTTGATATGTCTTGGGAGAATTACTTAATAAATTATTCTTCTAAAAATATGGATCAGATTATGTTGTATCTTTCCTTTAAACCCTACTAGTGTTCTCCCATTATACTTAAAACAAAATCTGATTATCTTGACATCTACCAGGCCCAATATGGCTCATTTACTTCCTGCTTGCCTTTCTTCATGTTTCTCTTGTCATTCTCCCCGCTCTCCTGTGAGTACTGGACTTTTATTCCTCACAAACAATATATGCATTCTTGCCTCACTGGCTATTTTTTTTTCCTATTCTCTAGGCCTGGAGTGCTGCTCATCACAGCTGCATATAGCTGATTCCTTCCCACAATTTGGTCATCCATGCAGATGATGCCTCCTAAGATAGATCATTTTATGCTAATGCAATCTAACACTTTACCTTTCCTACATCTTAAACTTCTCCATGCTATTCTTTCATTATCTTCATAGCACTTCAAATTGTCTGAATTTATTGGTTACTCTGCTTGTTAGTTGTCTCAAGAAGAGAGACATTGAATTTTTTACTTATTTACCTATAGCATCTACAACAGTGCACATAGAAGATATAACTGTTTGCTGATAAATTATGATGAATGAATATTTATTCCATCAAGTTTTTGAAGAGAGCATTGCCTAAGGGTCAGAGATAGACTCTGTTAGCAGATAGAACAATTCACTCCTGTTGTTCATATCCTTGCAAAAATGAACTGTGGTGGTATTGACCTTTTTATGGAAACCTCATTCTCTACTCCATATGTTCTCATCCTCCAGAGAGGTGGAAAGAATCCAACCAATAACTTTATTAATGAAGCATCCTTATTTAAAAAACAAGCATGGACATTAGCTATACTAGCAGCCACCATTGCATTGTTAATACAATAGTGCTTTCTGCCAGAAAATTGATAATTCTAGACTGTTATTACAAAGCTTTGCTTTCTTCTTATCTAATTAAAATTCCAAGTAATCAGATTGCTATTATTAAAATGACAATGCTTTATGAGATTTCACCTTAAGAGTTCACAATAATTCCCCTTTATTCAGTGGTAGTTTAAATGACATTCTTGCAATATATCATTATTATTCACAGTAAATTGTATTAGGTCTTATGCAGGAGCTTTGAAATTACTGCTTGTCGTCACCACTATATACAACCACATAAACAGTATGTAGTTTGTACAGTAGATCATTTTTCTTGTTTATATTCAGCAACCTTTCAGTGCTACACACTAACACCAGCTGTTAAAAAATGACAGTAGTATTTTATCCCTCAGAACCAAGATCCTTATGAAGAGAAGTTTTTTCTAAACAGTATGTGTTGCTGAATAATGATAAAGGTCGATATATAAACAATGGTGTATTTTTCAGGATTCATTTGCCAATGTAAAATAGAATGTAAATGGAAAAATTACAGAAAAAATCAAATATGAAGAAAGTCAGATTCCACTCCTGAATCCAAGTCACTTTGATTATACAGGGTTATCTGAAGAATACAATAAAGATGATCTTATTTCTAAGGTCGTTCAATGTGAGTTGTAAACAGATATATGTGAACATGTTATGTGTAAGTATCTAAAATAAGTTGCAATATCCTTAAATATATATTGATCTGTCTCTTTGCTATTTTCTTCTGGACTTTCTGCTGTTCTTTTTTCTTTTTTTCCTTCTTTTTTTAAATTTTTATTTATTTATTTATTTATTTTATTTTTTGACAGGCAGAGTGGACAGTGAGAGAGAGAGAGACAGAGAGAAAGGTCTTCCTTTGCCGTTGATTCACCCTCCAATGGCCGCCGCGGCTGGCGCACTGCGGCCTGCGCACCACACTGATCTGAAGGCAGGAGCCAGGCGCTTCTCCTGGTCTCCCATGGGGTGCAGGGCCCAAGCACTTGGGCCATCCTCCACTATATTCCCGGGCCATAGCAGAGAGCTGGCCTGGAAGAGGGGCAACCGGGACAGAATCCGGCGCCCCGACCGGGACTAGAACCCGGTGTGTCGGCACTGCAAGGTGGAGGATTAGCCTATTGAGCTGCAGCGCCAGCCTTTTTTTTCCTTCTTTTTAATAGAAACCACATGCAACAAGGGCAAAGATTCCTGCATATTAAATATCTAATGTGTTCTGAAAAGATACATGTCAGCTGCCCCTAAACATGGAATAACTCTTTGAAAATCATTTTTCATGTGTAGAAAGCATAAATACACTTGCTTAGACTAGTGACAAATGAGAGTTAGATAATTTCTTAAAGTCGTTGTATTTGGATGATTCCCTTCACAGTCTCAGTTGAGACAAAATGGCCAACTCCACACAAGACCAGGCCACAGATCTGCATTTGAAGTCAAGGTTACCAAAGAGATTTCAAGTAAAAAATCCTTGACATAATTCTACAGACAAAGGACCTCTCAGAGGATTTTAAAACATTTCATGTGGAGATTTAAGACATGCTGTGCTTTAGACAAACACCTAGGATAAAGAATTGTGCATACTAAAAAATGAAAAGTATTTAGAATTATTATTGAATATTATATGGTAGGTTTTTACATGTGGTTATTTATAAAAGGTAACCAGTACTTGAATCCAGGAATGTGTTATAAACTTGCCTGATAGATAACTGAATTTTTCTTAAAATAACTATAGTCCTAAGTTTTGTTCCAATTTCTGATCTCTCAGCTAATCATTCTAGATGTAGAACAGCTTCATCTAAGGTGATAACACTTTCGGGGAAAAATCGCATCATTTTTTTACCCAATTTCTATTTTAATGCAGACAATAAAGTCTCATAGTGAAGAAAATTAGACAATTTCCAAATCACAGACATTTAAGTAAAATCATGCATATCATATGGTAAAATATTTAAATATATCATGTATACTATAATTTTAAAAGTATGTACCTTTGTAAAAAAATTCAAAGATCAAAGGCTCCTATATTAGTAGGAGGCTTTCTAAAGAAACACTTACATCCTTGTATCTTTATCAGTTATATATTTAAAATATGCACTTTTGTGATAGTGAAATTCCACTGTTCTATGAATAGTGATGAATTTTTTTAGTAATTACTAATATAGCCATGGAGTTTTTGATCAGTTATCCTGTCAGTAATTTATCACAAATTGTCCTGACAACCACTACTGATAATATAAAATCTCCTAATCTGTTATGGGAAGACCTCACAGGATGTCACTCAAGACCCATTTACTCTCAATGCATACCCTAAACTAACAGACTTGGATGTCTCATCTCAGAGTCAAAGCAGACCAGAAAAATACCATTTGTTTGGGTTGGGCTGTGGAGACATGTTAGGGAGGATGAACAACAAGAAGTAATGACTAAAGGAAAGAGAATCAAATGTTGAAGGCCAATATCACAACTGTGCCTGTATGTTTGTGTATTAGAAGAGAGATGGCTGTTTCAGTAGACCTCATCTGAGCCTCTAAGTTTAGCATAATGACAACAGAGGGTAAATCCATTTGCATATAAATAGGAGGAGAGTTAGGCTATATCCCTGGGTCTTGGAGATTGGATTAACTGTTATTCTTTGCACTCTATTTATGAAGGCTGGAGAGAAATATTTACAGCAAAATCTGAGATACAGTTACAAAAGTTTAACCCTTATTTCAGTTACCTGGAAAGTTCAGCTTTCTAGAACTAGTATTTACTGTATAGAGTAGTATATTTTTACACTTATTTTAATATGTAGATGCCATTTATACATTTTTGTGTAAATAGTAATTAATAAGGCACCTGGACTATACATCTCCATTAGTGCTTGCTTGACTTACTCATTTAATTTTAGAGCATACCATTTTTGTTGGTAAAAGTTGCATATCAGTACATTTATGGCAAACAAAAATCACTAGCCTTCTTCCAATTGTGACCTAAAAAGGTGTTTTGTTTTTTCCTTTCCTTAGAAAATGCCTATATTTGTTTGCTTCTAAGAAGGACAGAAGTGGTACTTTTATGCACACCATTTCTTTACCTGGATAAAATTAGAAATGAGCTAAACTAAATAACAAATCTTCCTTATCTTTTGCATGATAGTTAGGCAAAGGAGCACCTTGATTTCAACAAAGGGTGCAAACATCTCCATATATCCTGGTACAATCATTAATCACTTTTGTCTTGGGGAGAAGCAATGGGTTCTGCCTAAATAACAATAGCAAAAACCGTTCTTCCACTTAGTACCTACTCCATGACCATGTATAATCAGCTATTGAGTAGTGCTTTAAAATGGTCATACTTTTATCTATAGATACCTACTAGTCTTGATACTGCAGAACTTGAAAAGTAGAGATTGCAAGGTTGTCCTTGATTCTGGTTTTTGAAACTTTGCCAAAACTGTACATCCACATATTAACAAGATTATTATTTTGTTGTTTATTTGAGAGGCAGAGTGGGAAAGGGACAGACACATACATAGTGATCTTAATCAGATGGTTCACTCCTCAGATACCAAACATACCCAACACTGAATATAGAATCTGGGAACTCATCACACATCTCCCGTATGGTTGACAGGAATCCAACTGATAGAACCAACACTGCTGATATCGAGAATGACCCCCTAAAATCTATACAGAAATGTGGCCCTTTAGAGTTCCCCAGAAGTGCTATCTGGGGTGCCACATATGCTACCAGAATTTGGGGTGCCATACGATATCACTATATGCTTATTAATAAGTCTCCAATATTAATAATCATGAGAGGGTTCTTGCCTATTATTTAAAGAAGAATTCTAAATACCGGCACAGATAAACGAGGCAGCATGGTACATTTTAAGCCTCTACTTAGTGAGAAAGATGCATAGAAGAGCGAGAGCTTTATTAAGGGAGAGAGGTAAATCTGGGTTCATTCCAAGCACCAGGAACCAGCCACATGGAGGAGCATCTAGGCCAAGAAGCCTATGGTGCGTGGCCTTTGGGAGGCGCAGGGCTACAGCAAGCTCTCTCCTGGAAAGAGGCCAGGGAAGAAGAGAAAGCCGGGACACACCGTGTCCCAGGCTTTTAACCCACTTCCAAAGGGGAGTGGTTAATTAATTGGCTGTTGGGCACCCAGGTGTGGCCCGGTATGGACATGAGGTCACACAGGATGTGACCTGTATTAACCTGTATTCACTGCTACCTAGTATGGTCTGTATTGGCATGAAGCCAGAGCTAAGAATTGAACCCAGGTACTCCAATGTGAAATGTGAATGTCTGAACTGCTAGGGCAAACACTCATTCCAACACCAGTTTAATTTCTCTAAACTGTTCTTGTACCTGTTACTCTAATTTTGTTTTATATATTCAAAGACAGACTATATAGGGATTACTGAATGTAGAAATGCAATACTGCTCTGAGTAGCTTAGGCAAATAATTAATATGATGATAATTCATTTTATAATAACCATTCACCAGGCCCTGATTCTGTTGTAGGCACTTTAAAAAAAATTACAGAAGTAGGCATATGCTGGTGGAGTCTACATTATTATTAAAACATCTAACAGGAGAGCAGGTAGAAGGCAGTACAAGAAATATTATTATAGATACTAGATTTCTTTACTTCTGTCTAATAAACTTCAAATTCTACCCCTCTGGAAAGAGAAAGAGATGAAAAACTTATTATAGAATAGAATGTGTTCTTTATAAAGTGTGATAAAGGAGCAGAGTAGAAAACAGGTGAATCATAGAAATGCAAATCAATTGAGAAATAAACTCTTCGTGGGCAGGTTGAAAGTGGAAAAATTCACAAGGCTCAGGAGGACTAGAGAAGGAATGATAAAAGTAAAAGAATAAAGACCAAAGGTTTAGTTTAAGAAAGAGATGTGAGCCTCACCAGACTGTGAAAAGAAAGGCTTAGGATGTCAGGATGAAAAGCAACCAAAACAAGAATAAGGAGTTCAGAACTTTTCAGAATAACAAAGGGCTTTGCAGATGGCAATGAAGATAATGTAAAAAGTTGCTGGGTGAAAAGTCAAAACTTAAGGAAATTGTGGACATTCCCAGCTGCAATTAGTCACTGGTTTAGTGTTACCCTTGTAATAATCAAAATTAAGTGTGGCTTAGCTGATAAGCAGCATGCATTGAATCATGAATTTGGAAACTGCTCCAAACCTGCAATGTAAACAGTCTTGAAGATTTCTGCCTTTATTCTGGGAGACTTGGAAAATTAGCAATATCATTATGTAGCTATGATTGCCTTTCAAGTGTGATCTGACCTTAACTGCTCTGCTAAAAAGAAAACATGCTATGTATTAAGAAGGAAAAATATTGATCGAATGTGGCTTTGCTCAAGACTTTCTCAATTACATTTGTGGAAATGTCAGACTATGGTCATCCGTAAAACAGCATTTCTTTGAAGAGACAGCTTGCACGGTAGTTACAAACATGTTTTGTGACTCAAAATGTCTGGCTTTACTACATATTGATGGTGTGACTTCAGTATAGATACCCATTCTCCGTGTCTCATTCAGTTTATAAAAATGTGGAGGATAATAATAATCAGGTTGTGAAGATTTACAACTTAGCATTAGAGATAGCAGACTTTGCAAAATAAATACTTTTTTAAATGTTCATGTAAAAGGCATATCACTTTAAAAAAAACTAAGCATAGATTTAAAAAAAGTACCAAAATAAAATCATCTTCTAATTCCTTTACCATGAACTTTCTGAGTACCTTCATAAGCAGTTAAAAAACTCAGCTAAATTTGAATTTCAATAAAACATTTTTGTAAGCAATACCTAGTATGAGACATACTAAAAACTAATGCTGTTTATCAGAAAATCAAATATAACTGGGTTTTCTGTATTTCAACTGGCAACTCTACTTAATATATTTAATACTTGCAAAAATAGTTATGTTATATAGTCAACACTCCATGTTTTCTTACATAATCAGTTAAATAACTTCATATGTCATATCAGTTCCTTTTCTTTTAGTTCCCACATCCAAGACTGTTGAAATATAATTACAGTTATGTACATTTGTTCCATGAATCCTGTGAGTGACCAGTTGAATGCATATGTATTTTGAATGGACTTGTTTGTTTATTTGAAAGGCACAGTTGCAGAGAAAGGAGAGAGAGAATTTCCATCTGCTGGTTCACTCCGTAAATGGCCAAGGCTGGGCCAGGCTCAAGCCAGAAGCCAGGAGCTTCATTTGGATCTCCCACATGGGTGTAGGGACCCAAGGAATTGATTCATCTTCCCCTGCTTTCCCAAGTGCATTAGCAGAGAGCTGAATTGGAAGTGGAGTAGCCAAGGCTCCAACTGGCACCCATATGGGATACTGGCATTGCAGACAGCAGCTTAACCCATTATGTTACAACACCAGCCCCGAATGCATAAACATTTAATAAACTAGAAGTTAGTTCCTTGAGCCTCTGGCAGAAAAGTTAGCACAAAAAAATCCCCACAGGGCAAACTTGGAGTTGGTGATGATGGTAGTGATAATGAACACTCCACTACTTAAAACCCTTTAATGGGTTGTACAATCAAAGCTATGAAGAAGGAAATGTGTTGGGGATGGAAGAAAAACAAAGTGACAGCCCCTTGCAGCAATCAACACAAGTGTAGTTCCTCTTTGATATTTTCTAACCCACTGTCATTTTCAAGTGTCCTTGATTCACATTTCCTTCTCATTTCCTTTAGGTCTTCCTCCTCCTGCTTCCTTTGCCTTACTATTTTTTTTTAAGATTTATTTTTATTTATTTGAAAGACATAGTTACAGAGAGAGGTAGAGACAGAGACAGAGGTCTTCCATCCGCTGGTTCACTCCCCAGATGGCTGCAACAGCTGGAGCTGCGCCAATCTGAAGTCAAGAGCCAGGAGCTTCTTTCAGATCTCTCATGTGGTTTCAGGGGCCCAAGGACTTGGGCCATCTTTTCAGCTATCTCAGGCCATAGCAGAGCTGGATCAGAAGAAGAGTAGCCAGGACTAGAACCGGTGCCCATATGGGATGCTCGTGCCTCAGGCCAGGGCGTTTACCCACTGTTGCCACAGCGCCGGCCCCTTGCCTTACTATTAAGACTCCATTGTGTTTGTCTCCACTGAGCACCATCCAAACCCAAAGAATGTTATGTTAACTGATGTTAGCTGAAAGCATTATTTGTTCAGGTCTTGTAATTTTATAAGGTACTCTTTTTTTTTTTTTTTTTTAAGATTTATTTATTTGAAATAGTTAGAGAGGTAGACAGGTAGAGACAGAGAGGTCTTCCATCCACTGTCTCACTCTCCAGATGGCTGCAATTGCAGGAGTGGAACTGATCGGGAGCCAGGAGCCCCTTCCGGGTCTACCATGTGGGTCCAGGGGCCCAAGGACTTGGGCCATCCTCCACTGCCCTCCCAAGCCACAGCAGAGAGCCAGATCCAAGAGGAGCAGCTGGGGCTAGAACCAGTGCCCAAATGGGAAGCCAGTGCTTCAGGCCAGGGCTTTAACCTGCTGTGGCGCAGCGCTGGCCCCAAGGCACTCTTAAATATAAAAAGGCATTTGGGAGCCAAGATAAGTAGTTGGTACTAGTGAAAAGCAAGTGGACATTTCAAAGGATGTGGTTATATAGTTTTACATTTTTATAGGGTTAACTTTATTTATTTGAAAGGCAGATGTGATGGATTGAAAGACCTTCCCTCCTCTGGTTCACTCCCCAAATGGCTACAAAGCCAGGACTAAGGCAGGCTGCAACTAGGAGCCCAGACTCCTGTTAGGGTCTCCCACATGTATGACAGGGATCCAAGTACTTGGGTCATCTTCCACTGATTGCTTAGGTACATTACGATAGAGCTAGATCAGATGCAGAACAGCCGGAATTTGAACTGGTGCTCCCATAAGAGCAAAATCTGGTGCACCCAATGCTGATCCCCATATAATTTTACATTATGCAAGATGATGTGTGATATAATACAATAGTAATGAGTGATACAATAAATGTGTGGTATAATAAAAGAGTAATGAGTCTAGCTCATTACTAGATTCTTCCTTCAAAAATAGTAGAATAATATCCCGATTCAAATAGCACAGCTTTTTCTTTGAGAGATCCCTTCAAATTTTTTATAGCTATAATACCTACCTTTTGTTTTCTCTCTAAGTAGAGCTCATGATATTGTTTTAAGTTTTTATATGGGAAATGACAGTATAGAGAAGTGGCTTAATGGTGGTACCCAGATAGTGTCAAGCCTTGAACTGAGTTGTAATGAACCTTTGTCTGTTGCCTGCAAGGTCTCTTAACCAGCATTCATTATCGCAGCAGAAAGAATAATTGTTAAGTAGTCTGCTCAGTTGCTTAAAAGGCCACATGACATGTCCATAAGCACTGAAAATGATACATAATCAATCTCTTCTCATTGCATCCACAGATTTTAATGAAATACACTAAGTATTTATTGAGTTCCTACTGTGCACAAGGCTTTGAACTAGATCCAGGTAATAAAAACAAAAACAAAAATGCAGACCTTACCCTTGATGACTATATGATACAGTGAAGGAAAGTTAAGTTCACAGAAGACATAGAATTCAAGTTTCTTGAATTGTACTTTGGAGGGTCAAAGATCACATTTAAAATGCTTGACACTGCACTGAAAAATTTATATTGAAAATTATTGATACTAAATTTGTTTCACCAAATCATCTTATTGCAGGTTTCTGTGAAGACAATTATTAGTGACAGTTTTAGAGCCTGAGCAGTGACAGCACACAGTGGGTACTCAATTAGTATGTGCTAAATTTTAAAGAAGAATCCATGAAGCATAAGACAGTAATGGAACTCACTTGGCTACTGGATTACAGGGAGAATATGTAATTCATTTTTGCCTGACGCTAACAATTATGCTTTAGCCACTAAAATGTATAAAACTGCTTCAAATGATTATCTAGAATTCTCTAAATCTTTTCTCTTCTAAATAAGGAGCCATTAGCATGAAAAAATGAAAAGAATTTTTAAAATTATCATTATCACATTCCCTCTTCTCTTGGATTTTTGTTTTGGTGTTGTTTGAGTGAAACAGCACATAATACAAACATTTTGGTGTTTTGTTTTTTTTTTTTTTTTTGGACAGGTAGAGTTATAGACAGTGAGAAAGAGAAACAGAGTGAGCCGTTGGTTCACTCCCCAAATGGCCGCCATGGCTGGCACTGTGCCGATCCAAAGCCAGGAGCCAGGTGCTTCCTCCTGGTCTCCCAGGCGGGTGCAGGGCCCAAAGCACTTGGGCCATCCTCCACTGCCCTCCCAGGCCACAGTAGAGAGCCGGACTGAAAGAGGAGCAACCGGGACTAGAACCCAGCGCTCATATGGGATGCCGGCTCCGTAGGCAAAGGATTAGCCAAGTGAGCCATGACGCTGCCCCAATAATACACATTTTTATTGCTAATAATTTATTGATTTATCATATGGTATTCTACACAAAGTAATCATTTGTGTGTCAACTCATTGAGTAACTAATTCTTGGTGATTATTTGATTATTAGGGTTGCAGAGAAGGAAACGGGTTTAGAAAGGTTAACTAACAACTCAAAGGTAAGGATTCGAGATTTGCTCTCAAACTATCTGACCCTAAAAAAAAAAAAAACACAAATTTTTAAATTATTTCATGTTGTTATTTAAAAAGCCCAGTACTCAATTTAAAATATTTCTGTGTTCTGGGTCCCTGATCATATTAAAACGCAGTAATCTCATTTGGAATTGTACTTAATGTCATAATCATTTCTCTTTCATGCCCTGAGCACTTTTAAATTCTAAAAGGACTTACAGTACTTCCATCATTTTGTTTTTTAATAACTATTTTAGCTTTGGTTTACACCATCACCTTAGTGGGGGAAAAAGCCGATTCTGTGTTAGGAAAACAAATGGGTGGTTGGCATGATACACAGGACTTGTTCTCCAGGACAAAGGTGACTGCTGGATCTTGAATAAATACTATCCTGGTAGAATGGACAGTCATTTGGATCTGTCTATGTCATTACTCTGTTGGTGACAGGAGGTCCCCTGGATGGATGGAAACATGTCAGCTGCTCAAGCGGCACTCACAGATAAGGTGAAAGTCTCAAACTGCAGAATGCAGCTTGCCAAGGGCTAAGAACCCTGCTATACACGGACTTTCCTAAAGCAACTTTTCACTGGGTCAGTTGGCTTTACCACCTCTTGGCTTCCCACACATGCCCTCATACAACTATATTTTGCATTTCCAATATGTGAACCCTTGGCTTCTCCTATTGATTTTGGTCACCTTTCAAAAATCGCTTTGAGTCTCATTCTTTCTTAGCTCACAATTGCTTTTCTGAATATCAGCAGTTTTTCTAACTTACGAGACAAGTAAAATATTTCCAGGCCAAGGTAGATAGAAGGTCTGATCTTCAGGATGCACTTTTGTGAATGAATTGTTCTATTTCACTTTTTTAAGGGTCCTGGGAAGCCTAGTGTCTTGGCAACAACCCCCTTCTTTATGCCATAGATTTGCTTGTTTTTCATCAAATACGCACATCTGATTGCCTAGTCAGAACAGTGCTCTTTAGACTTGACCATACAACAACAGGTCTTAATGAAAAACAGATATTTGGTCTCCACTTCTAAACTATCTGGTGATTAAATTTGTTATGGAGACTGAAAATTTATATTTCTGTTAAGTTCCAGGGGATGCAGTACTGTTCCTGATCCCTGAGCCACACTTTCAGAAAGTAGTATAATATATGTAGTGATCTTATTTTCCTTTTTTTTTTTTTAAGATTTATTTATTTATTTAAAAACATTACAGAGAGAAGGGAAGAAACAGAGACCTTTCATGTGCTGGTCCATTCCCCAAATGGCTGCAACAGCTGGGTCTCAGCCATGCTTCATGCAGCTTCATGTAGCCTCCCACATGGGTGCAGGGATCCAAGGACTTGGGCCATCTTCCCCTGCTTTCCCAGGTGCATTAGCAGGGAGCTAGATCCCAAGTGGAGATGCCTGGAGTCTGGTACCCATATGAGACGTTTGCATCACAGGCACCAGCTTTACCTGCTAAGCCATGATGCTGGTCCCTTTATTTTTCTTCTTATTAATCAGATGTCAGAAACTCAACCCAAATTGGCTTAAGCAAGAAAAAAGTTCAGTGGATCATATATATGAAATTTTACAATTATGGCTTAGGGCATATTTGGATCTAGAGCCTCCGAAAGCATTCTAAGTACTTTCTTTCCATCTCTGGGTCTCCTTTCTGATACTAATGGCACTTAGAGGGAGAAGCACGTTGGCAGCAGCTCCAGTATTATATCTGAAAGATTTATTTATTTATTTGAAAATCAGAATTAGAGAAGGAGAGGCAGAGAGAGAGAGAGAGGTCTTCCATCCGCTGGTTCACTCCCAGTTGGCTACAATGGCTGGAGCTGTACCCATCTGAAGCCAGGAGCCTCTTCCGAGTCTCCCATGCAGGTGCAGGGGCCCAAGCACTGGGGCCATCTTCCACTGCTTTCCCAGGCCATAGCAGAGAGCTGGATTGGAAGTGGAGCAGCTGGGACTGGAACCAGTGCCCATATAGATGCCAGCACTGCAGGTGGTGGCTTTACCCGCTGTGCCACAGCACTAGGCCCCTCCAGTATTATATTTTAATGTTTTATCATTGTTTATTTGATATGAGTTAGAGGACCTTTTTCCTCAATATTCTCATTCCTAGTACTGAGGTTACCTTGTATTACTCAAACTTGGTTTTAGTATTTGCTTATCCTTAAACCAAATCCTGAAGCTAAAGGGATGAAATCAAATCTAGGCCTTTTTAAATAGGACAAGAGGGGAGAAAAGAAAACCAGGGGCTTTTTTCATAAGACAGCATGGATGTTGTGAACAGGGACAGGCAAAAATAACTATTTGCTCTGTCATATGCAGATTTCTTTGAAAAATAAAGGAGAGATTAGTAGCTGAATGCCTCTAAAATCCAACATGAAACAGGGCATTTTTAACTACCTATGATACACTTGTTAAAATGTATTAAAAGTGATAAAATGGAATAAGAAGAATTAAAATTTTAATTAAATGTCACTATTCATGACCTAGATTAGTTGGTCTTTAGTGGAAATCAGATATGGAAAATAAAGGATGAATTAAGTATCTCTTGAGTAAAGATATTGCTAATTGTCTTAATTTATATCTTTATATGTTAAATTTTTATTTGTACTTAATAGCTGATTTTATACAAAATAAATGATAAGTAGAAAGACAACAGTAAGAGAAAGTTATATGTAAAATATGAAATGTCTTAATCAGAAAACAAATCTAAAATCAGGCAGTTGGTATCATCAATACTCTGTATTTAGTTACTGGGACTAAGAGCGCACTAGTGGTTTGTAATGATTGAAATTTCTCTGACTTCCTCAATCTTTCATACTGCTGTTTCCTAGTCTCTAGAAATTCAGACAGACTGATACAAAAAGAAACAAGCTCACTCTGCAGCTTATATATGTAAATTCTGTATTTGAAAAGACAGAAGCAAAGTGAAGGATCCATGACTGTTTGTTGTCAGTTTGACATTTTTAAAACTCTGATAACAACATTCCCTTTGTAGCAGGTGGGCAGAGAACAGGATTTAAAGGGAAATGGTCTTTTGTAAAGTGCAGGGCCAGGGGCCGGTGCCGCAGCTCACTAGGCTAATCCTCCGCCTAGCGGCGCCGGCACACCGGGTTCTAGTCCCGGTCGCGGCGCCGGATTCTGTCCCGGTTGCCCCTCTTCCAGGCCAGCTCTCTGCTGTGGCCAGGGAGTGCAGTGGAGGATGGCCCAGGTGCTTGGGCCCTGCATCCCATGGGAGACCAGGATAAGTACCTGGCTCCTGCCATTGGATCAGCGTGGTGTGCCAGCCACAGCGTGCCCACCGCGGCGGCCATTGGAGGGTGAACCAACGGCAAAAGGAAGACCTTTCTCTCTGTCTCTCTCTCTCTCACTGTCTACTCTGCCTGTCAAAAAAAAAAAAAAAAAATTAAAAAAAATAAATAAATAAAGTGCAGGGCCAGGAACTTGGAGCTCCCTCCCTCAAGGTCACATTATAAAAACATTCCCACCCTTCACTCTTCCTGAGCACAGAGATGGTGCTACATTTTAAATTTATTTTCACTTGCTCAATTCTCTATTAAGGTCTATTGTGTTCCTAGAGCAAGACTAGTGGCGGGGGTCTGGAGAAAAATGCTGAGTGTGAATTGTGCCCTAAAGTAGTAGCACTTTAAGTGCCCTGCTTCTTCTGTCACTGAGAATAAAAACAAGTTGAGAGAAAAGTTGCCATCACCAAGGGAATAGGATAAAGGGACAGGGAGGAAAGCCTGCCAACCCAACACTGACCTGCTTTTTGCCTACAAAAGAACCCAGGCTATAATAGCAAAAAGAAAAGGGAAGAAAAAGAAAAGGAACCTTAAAGCAGCATTCTTTAGGGCTGCGCTGTGGTAAGGAGTGGATGCTTCCAGGTCGCTATCCAGTGACAGTTTATGATCTCTGTCATAGCACTTGAAACATGAACCAGAGGCAAACTTACTCTGTAAGGAGCTCTCCTCTCCATGCATTGTCACTGGGGCCACTGGGCCGAGATCAGCAAAGAAATTATTGAGGTTTCTATTTGAATGAAACCAGGATTTGAGAAGCCTTTCCTAAGACTGGGCTGGAAAATGAACAGAACCTCGAAAAATAAAAAGGATCACTTTAAAGAATCTTTCCCTTTCTCTGTGGAAATCCATCTATTTTAAAGTGACTTTTGTTTTACAAGTAAATGGTAATTCTGCCTGTTTTTGATAAAGATGCTCTGATAACCCTGCCAATTCTGAGTGGAACAGCCCTTCGCTGTGAAGCACCTGCGGTATCACTCCTATGAAATCACTGCCATTGGCCTTATTCTTACTTAGCAATTACTAGGTTGCAAAAGTCTCAGAATCTTCCAGACCGAAGCAGCTATGAATGAATGTATTGTCCAAATCCAGAGGCACAAGTTTCTTTTTTCAGCTCCTACACTGGCTTCGTTGTTGCAGCCCAAAATGGCAGCTGTATGGTACAAGCGGGCAAGAAAAAACGTGACAGCCTCTCTCTCTGAAAATCAACTAGAAAACATCTTTTGTTACAGGATGAGATAACTATTGAACACCTATATTTCACTTCTTCTTCCCCTTTTGTCTGGTTTCAATACCATGTAAAGACATGTAAGGGCTTTTCAGTAAACAAAATCATCTGATGTGGAAACGGAAACCATTCAAAAGCTCTAATATTCCACTACTGATCGTGTTCTTAGATTGGGATGCCCCAAGAGGTGAGAATATAGGCAAGAATGAGCACTGCCCAATTACTTTTCTTATACTCAGTCTGAATTTCTAGTATACCTGCCCTGAGCGCACTGAACACAGGCTCACATGAATACATACACCCATACATGCAGACATTTTCACTTATTTAAGTTTGCAATTAGCTCTAAAGACTTCCCAGCATGTGGTAATACTCCCAGATTTGGGTTTTAATAAGTGCCTCTGGATTTCCCCTCAGAAGTAAATAGACATGAAATGTGATTGAATAATTCTGTCTGGAGGAGCTGTCGGAACTAAAAGGCTGCCTTGATCCTGAGCAAATATTATTGAGAATTCAGTAATCAATAAATATTATTTAACTTTTGAAAATAGAAGTAGGCAACTATTGTTTAGAAGCTAAATATTGTGGGGTACCACTGACTTAAGCCCTCCCAATATTTGAACACTTTCCTGTTGTTTCCTTTGATGGCCATTGTGTTTGGCATTGAGAAGCTTTGGCTGCAAGCACATCTTGATTGACAGGTATCCATTTAAATCCAGTAACTAACTACCACTTACATTTACTTGGCTGACTGACTTAAGTATTTTGAACGAATCCTTTCAGTAATACAAAACAAACAGTCTTAACAGTATGGTTTTCTCTTCAGGGTTCTGTCACTGCAGACAAAGAATCCTTTAAATGGTAAAATCATGAAAAGCCCATCGCTGTATGCCAGTGAGAGTTAAGGCGAGCTCATTTCCTTCACGTTCTCATCTTCTTTCCCCAAACATAAACAAGAAAGATGTGAGCAAAGCCATATGCAATCAGTGTCTCTTACATGGCACGTGAAATGTTTTCTTTGTAGCATGGCAGTCTCAGGGCTGGATCAAACTTAAAAGGAGAGACAACAATAATTAGAAAACAATATTGTTGATTTTCCAGGCCTCACAGAGTGAAAGCAAAAATCCTTCAGCCTATTTGATCTACAAGGCAGGTTTGGAGCAGTTTTCAAATTCTTGATTCAACAAATGCTGATTATTAGCTAAGTAACACTTGATATTAGTTATTACAACAGTAACAATAAATCAGTGACTAATTCCAGCTCAGATTCCCCACAATTTCTTTAACTTCTTAATTTTCGTCCAGTGGTGTTTGTCTCACTCTTTGTCCACTGCCGGGAAGAAATCTTGAAGTCTTGATTCAATTTTCACTAACAACAAGCACTCCCTTCACTCTGATCTTAGAGCTATCCAAGTTGAAAGTGTTAGCCATGAGGACATTAGAATGTTATGGGGGAAAAAAAAGCCCAAACAATTTAAAAACAAATCTCTCAGTTGGTTTACATTTCACATTATGTATCCATGGCAAAATACTGTTGTTTGGGGACAAACACCTACATCGGATTTCTTCACTTGCAGTTTTCTTTAAAATTTTCTGTGAGAAAGTAGGTTGTTTTCAGAGAAATTTTAAGCACTAAGAAATAATTAGGAATTATAAAATATTTCACTATTAACTACTTTGTCCCATGGAGTCTGACTTTACTTCAAGAATTAGAGGCAAATCCTTCAACTTCCAGCCTTTAAGCATCCGTACAAGTGCCTGAACTCTGTCTCAGGCCAACCTGAATACAATGTCATTCCTTTATCTGCAGATCTTTCTGTGGTTTTCTTTGCCTAAGTCATTCCTACACATTTTCAGTTCAGTGACTGCAATTCAAAGGAAACATGTCTGTAGGATCACTTTGCACAGTTTATAACCATGCATCCATTTACTAAACTATTTTATTTGTGTTTGTCTTCCTCACAATTTTATAAATTCCCTATGTCAGGGAAAATGTCATGTCTCTTTTTGCTTACTTAGTCACTTCAAGCAATATTAAGTAGGAGCTTAGAAAAGATTTGTTGAATGAATATCTGAGAGTGCTCAAAAAGAATTTTCATTTGTTACACAGTTTATTCCAAAAGAAGTTTATGATTACTCTTTAGTTTATGAAAGATTTTCCATGTCCTTTAAATGAAATTTCTTTTGTTGCAATGATTCTGTCACATCCTGGTAAGTAAACTCTTTTGGATCTTTAGTTAGAGTTTTAATGGTTCCTTGAACTCATCCTTTAATGCATTGGCTCACTTCTTGAGGGGTTAACATTGAAGATGTTTGAAAGTTACTTTTAAGTAAAGACAATAGTGTGATGTTATTTTTTTGCATCTTGATTTATGTTAATGAGAAACTCAGACCGAATTAAAGTTAATGGAGGCTTTCTAAAGATGGGCTTCCAGTTAATCAAAAATTTTCTGTAATCAGGCCCAGTATTATATATAGAGTATTTCAGTGTGCCACGTCTACAGTGACTTCAACAGATGCAATTCCAACTCTGCAAGAATTCAGAACCACACATCTCCTGATGAGGCTGAGAGGTTCAACTGGGAATTTGCTATAGGGGAAAAACAGGATTTCAACAGAGAGGTCTGAGATAAAAATACATAAATCTTTTCTGTAAAGCACTCTCATTATGTGCATGTGTGTATGAAGTTTTCTTCTAATACATGTCAAACGAGATCAAGAAAAGTGCAGCCATTAATTCCTTGATTTATTAGCTACCCTAGAAATTACAAGAAAAGTAGTAACTACAACAGTTACAAGAAATCTACGTTAAATAGTAATCACTTTCATGCTATAGCTGTACAAAGTTAGAGGACGTAGAAAATTTGAGCTACAGTGAAGAAAAATTAATTCACTGATTTGTACAGAGCTGTAGTTAAATTTTTAACAAGGTCTGATGAAAATCTATCACATTAAATTGAGCCTGCTATTTTTCCATTTTGATTGGAATAAATGCATTTGTTTAATAAAAGGTGCTCCATAAAAACAATGGCTTGGATCTTTGGAATTTAGGCCTAGGTCAAAAGAACTTCTGTGCTTTATAATGCAGTGGTCAATATTTAAGACAACAGTAAAGATTTAGATTAATAATGAGAATTGCATTACCAGGCATAGGAACAAAAGATAGGAGTAGACTTGCTGTTTTAAAATCCAGCTTACTATGGGGATTTAGAGGTAGAAATCAACAGTTTTGAAATGTTCGTGATACAGAAAGAGGATGGTACAAAGCATTTGTCCCTGAAAGCTGCTGTGGCTTTTGGGGAATATCCACATTTTTTTAAATGTATTTATTTGAAAGCAGAGTAACAGAATGAGAGAAAGATAGGGAGATCTTCCATCTGCTGGTTTAATTCCTAAATGGCTGAAAACTGTGACTAGGCCAGGCTGAATCCAGAATTCTGGAGCTTTGTCATGTCTCTCATGTGGGGGCAGGGGCCCAAGAACTTGGACCATCCTCCACTACTTTCCTAGGTGCATTAGCAGAGAGATAGAACAGAAATGGAACAATCAGGACTTGCATCGGTGCCCATAAGGGATGCTGGCACTGGACGGGCCCATGGTGAATTTCTGAAATCAAAGCATAAAAACCTTACCAGTAACAGCATGCTGAGAAATTGATGTGGGTTGATTCAGATTGTAGATGAAATCTCTTTAATGATACTTGAAGTATCACATGACTCCTAACAAAATATTAACCAAGAGGTCCTGTAGCTTAATGTTTTCTGTCTTGTATAAAGTCTTTTTTTTTTGACAGGCAGAATTAGGCAGTGAGAGAGAGAGACAGAAAGGTCTTCCTTCCGTTGCTTTACCCTCCAAATGGCCACCATGGCCGGTGCCAGGAGCAGGTGCTTCCTCCTGGTCTCCCATGGGGGTGCAGGGCCCAAGCACTTGGGTCATCCTCCACTGCCTTCCCGAGCCACAGCAGAGAGCTGGACTGGAAGAGGAGCAACCGGGACAGAATCCGACGCCCCGACCGGGACTAGAACCCGGGGTGCCGGCGCCGCAGGCAGAGGATTAGCCTAGTGAGCTGCAGCGCCGGCCTTGTATTAAGTCTTAATGAACACACAGCATAGGAAATACTGTCAAGTATCAATTTCTATACAGTTTTACTAAAATGTGAACTATAGGTTTTTTTTCCCCATTTAAAAAAAAGTTTGATAGGTATTAACCCACAGTTCTATGCATGAGAATATCTTTAAGTACAGTTACCTTGGGTGTTCATGTTCATGTTCACGTTCATGTTCATTCATTAACACCTTGTTGTTACCCATGATAAATTCTAAATTCTTATTACAAGCTTCATGCAAATTATGTATCACTGCATTCTCCTCTGTACACTGGCCTTTACAAGCTTAAGAAATCACAGAATATCTTCATGAATAATCTTACCCCTTAGCATGAAAAGGCACAGAAAAAAACCTGTTAATATTCCCCATCAGAGTATTCCATAGAGTAAGAACTCAGCAAAGTGGATACATTTTCTTAATGGCTATGTCTGTTCATGTATCTAGTATTTGGTCCTTTTATTTATGAAGTAACAGTTGCTGATGTCTTATTACCAATGGTTTTCAGCAAATATGAATGCAAAGTCATTTTGTGTTTTTTTCTTTTCAATCTGTCCTTGAAGTTTCCTTCAAGAGAATGGCTATAAACTTGGATCCTGCCCTAGTGGGACTCCAAGGGATTTTGTCTTAGATGTTTACAGTGTACTTTCACAGGGTACTTCTCCATCCTTAAGCCTGAGTCACTAACCCGTGACAAGTTGACCATCTCACAGGAAAATTGTTTATCCTGACAAAGACCTCTTGTGGCTCTTAACTGACCTGTGTCCAATTTGTTCCTTTCAAGATAGTCTGGAAGAACCCTCCCAAGGAAAGAAGCTGGGTTTGAGTGTGTCAGTTAGGTGAGACACAAAGGAAACAGAACAAATACATAAAATAACAAAAGCACGGTGCCTACTACTTACAGGTCCCAGAATGGGGAGAGCAACACACCTCACAGGACCAGTTGGAATGGGGCAGCTGTCAGGGACGGGCATGCTCAACCAGATCTCATGTGTAGTGAGCAAGGGACCTGAGGGCCAAGCCTTTATTGGAGTCCTAGGTGTTACCAAAGCTGGTGGCCCTTCGGGAGTCATAGTTGCTGGTTATAGAGCAAGCAGGCACAAGTCTCAGGGAGTCATGATGCGACTGAGGCTTAGTCACAATGGTATCTCGGTGCAGTCCACAGGGATGTGTGCATGTGTTGGGGGATGTTAATGAGGGAGTGCAATATGTTGTATCTAGTGGTCCTGTGGATAAAGTGTGTACCAGGAGGCAGTTATAGGAGACAGAAATTGGAATTGATCACACTGGGAAATTGAGAGGAAGCGGGGAGCTAGAGGAGGCAGGACCTAAGCCCTGTTGTGGACGAGGAAGTTGAATTCATCTTAGAATGTATGGGATAGCAACAGCTGTATTGTAAGAATCGGTGCACCCATCCTATAGTTGATCACTAATGACCATTGCAGGGTGATGTATGATGATCCTCTCCACACAGGATCCGGCTGCATCTGAGATTAACTCCAAGGCAGCTTGTTTTTGACCTCAACCTCTTTGCTGAAAGGCCCTGTCTAGAATATGATTTTGTTTTTTTAGGCATAACAAAACCTCAGAGTTTTCTGTCTTTCTCCTTAAATTCAAATAATGGTTTTGACATAATTCTGAGCATCATGATACCCACTGTCTTATTGTCTATTTGCATACTTGTTTCTCTCATGATCCATGCAAATATTAAAACAACTCAATGCTGCTTTTAAACACTGAAAAGAAAAGCAGTTTTTAAAAAACTAATAGAATACTTCCCTGATGATATTATTTATTTAAGTCAATAAAATTTAGGTTTTATTTTTAATGTGACTATAAGACAAATATTAACTTGAGCAAGTCAACGTTAATAATTTTGTTCATTTACAAAGTTATTTAGCCTTTTATCATAATAGGTCTTCATTTAAAAAAAGTTAAAATAGCTTAAAATTAAAGAATTAATTTCTGGAAAGCCAAAATGATTATTAAGTAGAAACTTTTAGAAATTCTGGAAAAAAGAACTAGATACTTATAATTAAAGTAAAACTATCTTAGCCTCACTTTTCTTTTTTTTTAAGATTTATTTATTTGCAAGTCAGAGTTACACAGAGAGGGGAGAGGGAGGGAGGGAGAGAGAGAGAGAGAGGTCTTCCATCCGATGGTTCACTCCCCAATTGGCCGCAACAGCCAGAGCTGGGCAGATCCGAAGCCAGGAGCCAGGAGCTTCTTCTGGGTCTCCCATGTGGATGCAGGGGCACAAGGACGTGGGCCATCCTCCACTGCTTTCCCGGGCCATAGCAGGGAGCCGGATTGGAAGTGGAGCAGCCGGGACTTGAACTGGCGCCCATATAGGATGCTCGTGTTTCAGGCCAGGGTGTTAACCTGCTGTGCCACAGCACTGGCCCCTAGTCTCACTTTTCTATTCTGAGTTACCCTTCTAAGCCCTAGTTTCTTTGTTACTTGTTTTATTTTATTTGAAAAGCAGAGTTACAGAGAGATAGAGGCTGAGACAGGGAGAAAGCCAGGCGCTTCGTACAGATCTCCCACAAGATGCAGGGGCCCAAGTACTTGAGCAATCTTTGCTTCTTTCCCAGGAGAATTAGCTGGCAGCTGGATCAGAAGTGGACCAGCCGGGTCTCAAACCAGCGACCATAGCAGCTTTAGCCACTATGCCATAAGATATGCAGCAATATTATTAAATGTTTTCTTTTGAAAAATTAATCATTTATAAAGGAAATCCTGTGTTCAATCTTGGACTAAGTGTTGAGCTAAAGAACCAAATGAATTACAATGGAACTGGATGTATTGTAGGATGAATACAGGAATAAGATTTATGTCATCCCACACGTGTGTTATGTTTATAGTTTAAGAATAGGCTCTGGCTTAACTTCAATTTCTCCTTTGTTTACTTGAGAAAGAGAGAGACACAGAATGACCTCCCACCCTCAGGTTCACTTTTCAAATGCCCACAGTGGCCAGAGTGGGAATAGGCTATTGCAGGGATCCAGGAACTCAATCCATGACTTCCAGGTAGGTGGCAGGGATTCAGTCACTTGAGCTTTCACTACTGCCTCCTAGACTCTGCAGTAACAAGACACTGAAGTCAGAGGCCAGAGCCCAGGAACCCTGCTATGGGAAACAGGCATCTTACCTAACACTGTAATTACTAGGCCAATTCCTGCTTTCCCTCAATGTAACAATTGATTAATTTATCAATCACTAGGATGTAAGTGATGAGTTTTTGGCTTTCCCATTCCTATAACATATGGAGACACACAGTGTGAACTTGATGGAAGGCCTCAATGTACAAATCTATGTTAAACCCAGTCAGGTCCACTATTAGATTATCCTTGGTAATTAATGAAAGATTTTCTTCTTTTAGCTGAGATTGTACTATATATAGGATATGCTATGTGACCTTGAGCAAGTAAATAGATTTTCCCAGCTTCAATGTTCTTAAGTGTTACCAAGAATATTCATGATGGTAAGAGCTTAGCCACTGTAACAGAGAGATCATAAAATACTGGGTTCAGTTCAATGGAAATGTAGGTGTCCCTTTCACATAAATGGGGCAGCCAGATATAAATGTTCCACGAATTCACTCAAGAATCCAGTCTGGAGGGGAGGCTTTGCCATTCTCAATGCATTATCCTAGTTTATTCCAATCATTACCAAACAATGATCTGGAGCAAAAACAAAAAACCAACCAGAAGCACTACAATGTTAGTAGATGCCTGGGAAGTTACATGTATGAAATGTGGTTATACTTGAGGAAATGTTTCAGCTTGACCATATTGGATTCCAAAGGAGGTGGAAAATGTACATGGTCATGAGCCCAGGGTAAAGAAGCTGATAAATATGAGAACAGTTAGCCATCATTCATATTATTATAGTACCACTCACTTCTGAGCTGTTGTTTGAAGAAAGACATTATATCTGGAACATTTAGTACCATTCCTAATATGTGATAAATGAATGTTAGCCACTGATCATCATCATTTCTATTCTAGTACGTAGAGATGGCAGGAAATAATTTCACAGAAACTCAAATTCCTTAAGAAGTAAAGGAGAGAAAACTCCTTTACACAGTTGGGATTCCCACTTTATGTTTGTGATTATTGTCTTACCTATATACTGCTAATTAGAATGCTCAAATGTGCACAGTTGGTGAAAATTCTGAGTATCTGGTTCATTAACTTGTGGATTACTAGAAAAATTGGCTGTTAGGGAAATTTGTAGTGTTCATGGGGAAATAATCCATTAGCTCAGAGTCCACTGAAAAATCAAAATTCTTCCTTTCTCTGTTGCGGGGACCACAAATTGAAACATACATAGAGTTAAAGTTATATTTTTGGCTAAAAGAAAACCTTGTTCTATTTCCTAGACTATTCATATAGGTCATACCACTGAGTGTTAGGTCATGTTGGAAGGTATGTACCAAGAAGACACAGTGTTTTAGAATAATAGGCCAACTAAGCAAAAGCTATAACTTATTCTGGCAGTGAAAATTCTTCATTTAAACTTAAAATCCCCTACAAAAATGAATTTTATAGTAAAACAAAGTTTAGAGGTATGTCTTCCGCATCTTGAAACCATCCTAGTAGGTATTTGAGTTTTAGTTTTACAAAAGAGCAACACATAAGTGTAAATCTCCTTAAAATATTGATGTAGGCAACTGCTACTAATTTCCAACATAAATCTATGAAAATATCCTTTGCATTGTGATTAACTGAAAATCCCGCTCTCGTTAGGATGTTGTCTTGAGGAAGATGGATTACGATGGATAAGCCAGGTGTTTGTGCTCATAAAATTGTGAAATTCCTGTCTTGATTAAAGACAAAAGATTGTGTTCCTAATTAGTCAGCCACAAGGTACATATTAGAGAAATGTAAATTATAATTAAGCCAGTAACAAAAGATGTTATATACTTTTATAAGTGTAACACTCTGAAAAAAAGATTTTTTTTTCCTTGAAAATCAGAGGAAAAAACAGAGGGTGGTAACTTCCATCTACTGATTCACCCCCCAATGATCCCCACAGTCAGAGCTGGGCCAGGACTAAGTCTGGAGCCAGGAACTCCATCCAGGTCTCCTTTGTGAAAGTGGTGTAGGTGCTTGGACCATCATCTCTGCCTTCCCAGGCTGCTTAGCAGAAAGCTGAGTTGGAAGCAGAGTAGCTGGGTCTCAAACCAGCGCTCTGATATGGGATGCCAGTGGCACAAATAACAGCTTAACCTGCTGTACCGCCATATTGACCCCATATTTAGCACATAATTTGATTATTTTCCCAGGTCAACCATTTGAGTGTAAAATGGCTGTGTTCTTTGTAGTGGAGAGAACATTCAATTTGGAGCCAGGAAACAGATCAACTTCTACCTGTTCAGACCAGACTTTGTTACTGTAAGAAAGAAAGAATGCTTAACTTATTCAGAGTGTAGTGCATACCAGGTGGTATTCACTATTCGCTGATTGAAGCAAAAGGACCAAGTTCTAATCTCATGGAGTATATGTGTGTGTAGGTATGAATAATAGGAAAGTATGATGGGGTAATCTAAACATGACCAATTTTATAACATGAAAATACTAAAATAAGTCAGAGTACTGGGGAAAATGCATAATTGCAGAGGCAATGCTAGAGAAATGCTGCTTGAAATGAGATGGTTATGGAAGGGCTTAGACGGTTGCTTTGAGCAGAGTGTGTGTGTACAGTGAACTTCTGAATCTTTTGTACATCAGGGTTAGGTGTGCTGCTAACCAGCTCGTGAACATGGGGAGGATTTTAGATTGCATGTGAAACCCAATTTCCTCATTGATAATATGGGAAATACCTCTGACCAACCCAACACGCATGCTGGTAAAGGGAAAAAGATACAGGCAACAGTATTTGCAAACATAAAATACTGCTTAAACCTAAAAAAATTCAGTTTTGAGAAGTTTTTCATCTTGCTGATATTTCAGATGTGAAATATAGGTACTCAAATGGAAATTATTTCTTTATAAAGAACCTCCTTTTAGGTGAAAAAAGAATTAGGGGCTGGCATTGTAGTACAGCAGGCTAAGTCACTTTAGGAGACACCAGCATCCCATCTCAGAGTACCTGTTCTAGTCCTGGCTACTCCACTTCCTATTCAGCTCCCTGTTAATGTGCCTGGGAAAGCAGCAGAAGGTGGTCCAAGTACTTGTCCCCTGCAACTCAGATGGGAGACCTGTGTGGTGTTCCTGACCTCTGGCTGCACCCTGTTCCAGCCTTGACTGTGTGGCCATTTCGAGAGTGAACCAATAGACAGAAGATCTCTTTTTCTGTTCCTGCTCTCTCTGTCACTTTGCTATTCAAATACATGAAATCCTTAAAAAGACTTTAGGAATGGGGATGCATGGACTTATTAAATTACTTATATGTGCATATAAATTAAATACATCTATACCTTCACACATCTGTCTGTGTATTTGTATGTGCATATTGTTGAACTGATAACCTAAGGCTATGATTTTAATCAATTGATTTTGTCACATAGCTTGATTCACTTTTGCTTGATTGTTGAGTTTTCAGACCTGGAACTAATAGAAATGAAAGAGTACTTTTTTTTTTCTGAATTGCCATTTTTTATACCCAAATTGTTCTTGGACTCAGAATTTCTCTCCATCAGATTTGCTGAACTATTAGTGGACAATTGGTAGAAATAGTTTGCAAAAATGATTTTAAGTTTATAATGCTCATTATGACATAAAGTCCTTTAGTAGATTAAAAAATATTAGACTAATACAATGTAGTTGCAGAGACTTGTTCCTTAACAACTTGTATAAATCAAAATTTGCATCATTCATAGTTAATTTCTCTATAGGAATAAATTTAAGGACTGGCATACATGTTTGAAGTACATAATTCTATAATCATTACAGTATACTTTTGCTTTCTTCCATTTTATCCTGTCTCAAGATACCAATATTTCTCAGTTGTTAGTCTTGAACTATAGGTCAAGTTGTTTGAATATTTTCATAGTGCTTATCACTTTTAACACCTCTTCCCAAGTTTCATTTGAAAGAGTAATTTTTTTAGCTCTAGTAACACCAATCTGGAACTATCTAGGTACTATTGAATTCAGACTTTCTAACTGAATATTTACAATTGTACTAACAAGGGACACTAAAAATCACACAGTGCTCATAAAGCGTCACTCATAGAAGCTCTGGAGGAAGCAACCATCCTATCATTTATGTAGAGTTGACAAAATGGTGGAGATTCCTATTTATCATGCAGGCTTAGCAGTACAGTTCTGTAGCCTGTGTACCCTCAGATTTAAAGGAAAGAGTGTTGGTGAATGTTCATTATTTTTTTTAAGTGAGACTTAATGTTGGTTTCATCTTGACCTATTTTAAGTTTGCCTAACCTAAGTTTCCATAAAATGCATGAAGCTACATTGCTTGCCTCAGGCATTTCTTTTTCTATGCTTTGTTTCTCTATCACTTTTTTTTTTTTTTTTCCTGCAAGTTCTCTGTTGGAAACTTAGACATTCAGAGTTGCAGAGGTCCTCAGGTCTGGTCCCCCTTCTCTGTGCGATATGCCTTCTACAGCTGTAGGATGCACCTCCTCTGTGACTTGTCAATAAATAAATTCTGTGTGTCACTGACTTTTTATGAATGGTGATCTCAGGGGAAGTCAATTCCATTTTATGCTTTTCTAATTGGTAGAGAAAGCACTTTATATCAAGACAAATTATCTTCCCATAAACTCCATTCACAATGATAAATACAATTTAAAGGAGGAAATCAGCAATCATTGTAAGGGTTAGTAAGATGTATTTCCCCTTCGAAATAGATAAAGTAGGCTTGGGCTTTAAAAATAATGAATACAATGTTCAATTCTTACTCTTTTAAAAATATATGGTTCCTAGCAATCACTGATATTTTTCAACAGTAATTAACTGTTTTTCTTACTTTAAAAAAAGACATGACAGGATAATTGTCTTTATATATTTAGTAGACCAAGAGACAACTATCCCAAGATAAAAAGAGCCCAAAGTAAATTTGGAGAGTAGGAACCTAGTGTGTCACTTACAAACTGTGTGCACTGAAGGGTTTTTTAAACTACTCTAAATGTCTGTATCATTTGGTATGAGAGAACAGAAACTTACTTGGAGTGGATAGAAGCTAATTTGTTAAGAATGTTAAATGTTACATAGTAGGTACTCAGTAAGTAGTTGATTTTTATTTTTAAAGTTAAAGCCAGTGTTCTATATTAATATAATCCAAATAAATTAATATGAGTCCTGTATTTACAATGAAGTTTAAAGTATACCGTGATGAACTGGGTTTCTACTTTGAGCATGCTAAATTTTTCACTGAAAGCTTACTGCATGACTGCATAGGAAAAAACAAATCTCTTAATTTTAATGGAAAGAAATTTATATTAGATATTATAGATATTAGATATCTCTTCCTTACACAGATATGAATAATATTGTGTTTGGATAATTTTATAATTGGAAAATATCAATACCATTTTTAAAGCTGTTGACTACAAAGTCATTACATGTAATTGTTTAGCATAAATTGATCTTTGAATTTAATAATAAAATCTTTATTGGGTACTAAACAAACAACAACAACAAAAATCCTGGGTTAGTCATATTTTATGTTTGTATGATAGTAAACTGCATTTCTGTAAATGTATATTTTAAAGTTTAATGATCTTATGAAATCTCCTAAGAATAATGGACTATATTCTTCAAAAATAATACCCATACACCAATAACCATTACCTATCTTGTGAACATCTGACCGTTCCAGAAGAGACTCACATCTTTTATAAAAGGAATTTTCTTTAACTAGTATTTATTAAATGACACCTATATGTAGCCCAGGTCTCAGATCTGCAAAAGAAAATACTTGGTTTCAAGAAAATTTAAATCTTCACTTTGAGATCCTATAGTCCAAAGGAAATTAAGATTATAAATTTTAGTTTATATAGAATTATATAGAATGTTATACCTACAAACATTGTTTTCTCTTAAAATACTGTTTAGAAACATAAAAAAAGAATATATATTTAAAATGTTCAAAGATGTTTTGAGGAAGGAATGTATTTTTCTCTGTGTAGCCAAAAAATTGCGATATGTAGACTTAAATATACATTTATAATTACATATTGATACAAAGAGTTTGAATGTATTGCTGTACAAAAAATAGCTGGCAGATTGAAGTTATGTGGACACAGCATATAAGCCCTGCTGTTGCCTTTTCTCATATTTCATCTTTAGAGTTATAAATAATGCCGATAGGCATTTTCTTCTGAAGATGAATAGCCATTAGAGATGTAGATACAGTAGTATGTTATACTAGTTTGCATATAAGGCATTTTAATTGTGTAGGTAATTAGCACTTTCATTGTTCCTCTCATTATCATTTTGTTCCAGTTGAAATGCTTGTTAGGAACCTTTTTTGCATAAAGAACTGATAGCATGTCATTACAACAATTGACACAAGGCAGCCTTCAAGTATGTGATACTAATTGAATTAAAACTTGAAATTACAAATACTCATAGACTTCTTATAGCTAATGATGAATCATCTTTTTGAAACAACATTCATTTCTTTATTCAAGAGTCACAAATTCTGCTTTTAAAATGTTTTATTAATCACAAAAGAAATCCATTAATGAAAAGTATATTCAAACTTTGAGATCTTTTCTGCAGAATAAGGGCTCTGTCTTTTCTCATTTTTTCTAATGACAAATGATTCATAATTTCTGTCTTCAGCATAACTAGGAATGTCACCCTTCTCAAGCAGCTAGGTTATGATGCAATTTTCACGATGCGGGGAAATTTGTACAAGTTGGAAATCAGTTTTGTTTACTAACCGAGGACAGTGATTCGCTTATAGAGAATGCTTAGTTAGTGTATCAGTCCAGATTTATATACTGAAGTCACCAGGGTGCCCAGACAAGGCTGCCTAAAAGCATAGTACATTGATATGGTTAGAACATTCAGAGAATCCAATCAGCTTCCTAGGAATTCATCCATCAAGTTAACATGAAGAAGACTGGGCTACACATCAGTGAGTGTTACCAGTGGTCAAAAATGAAATAGAAATGATTATTTGCATAATTTTATTTGGACCTTTTACAATTGTAAAAGCTTACTTTATAATGGGAAATCTAAAAAGTAATTAATATTTTGGTTGATGGGTACAAAATTATAGTGAAAAGTCTTTATTGCTTAGTATTAACATCTTGTGTTAGACAGGAAACCTGTGTTGTTTCTCGGTTGGAATTCTTGCTCTGAAACTGTCAGTGTGAGTTATTTCCAAACATAGGTGATTCCATTGACTAGTATATGTCTTTCTGTTTTTCACTTTTTATGCAGCCATTTCTCTCATTCTCTAGTCTTATTGGAACCCAGCTGTGACCAGAGTTGTAAATCAAACACATACTAAATAACAACGCAAAGAATGCACATGTTAATATTTAATTATAATTTAATATTTTCCATCTCTGGATCTACCATTGGTGATCCACAATGATTAAGTCATCATTCCTGGCCTTGAGGAACTTAGTTTTTGTGTGCTGCTGTGCTGTAAATGACCCAATTCATTTTCCAAAGCATGCTTAATTAATATGAGGTTCCTTGGGGAATCCATTTATAATAAATAGGAATTTGAAGGAAGCACAAAATATTTATCACACAGTATCCTTCCTTTAGACATAGCAGTCACCACTACCATTATTAAATTATTAGCTACTATTTGGAGTTGGCAGAAATCCAACCACCTAAATTGTTTCCAAGGTGGCTGTTGGAGTTAATGGCCTCCTGAGAAAAATTAAAATTCTAATTTATCCCTGTGTGCATGTGGAGTAAAGTACTTAGTGTTAAGATCTGCCTGAGTGCCCCTGTATACAGCACAGCACTATGTTTTGTTTATTAGTAGTTTCTGCTTTCAAAACTTTTAATATGCAAAATAACCTGAAGTGGTCTCTTCTGCGCCCTACCCTGTTTGCCCTCCCCAGTTCTACAATTCTTAGTGTTGCTGGGAGAAAAGGAAATAAAACAACTCACTGAGCTATGCTGTTAGTGAGGTTCAGCATGTTGTATTTTACAAGGGGTATGGAGTAGGTGTCATACTTAAGAAGGAGCTGGGGCTGAGGGAGGCTTTTCATGGCACATGCCAAAAGACATGCAGAGGAAGAAGATATAATTAAGAATAAATCCAGGGGATGGTGTTGTGGCACCATAAGCTGCTGTCAGTAGTGCCACATCCCATATAAGCACCAATTCAAGTCCCAGATTCTCTGCTTTGAATCTAGGTCTCTGCTAATGCATCTGAGAAAGCAACTGGAAGATTGCCCATGTACTTGAGCCCCCATGTGACCAGCCATGTGCAAAACCCAAACGGAGTTCAGGGCTCCTGGCTTCAGATTGGCCCATCCCTGGCCACTGTTCTACTTTAGGGGTGATCCAGCAGAGGGAGGATCTCCTCTCTCTCTCTCTCTCTATCTTTCTCTCTTCCTTTTCTTCTGTAATTCTGACTTTCAAATTAGTACCAATTTTTATATAAAAAAAGAATAAAGCCAGAATTCTATTGTGTGTTACAACTATGTTACAGGGAGACTTCTAATACATAATTACAGTGTTATTATTTTAACCAGAAATAACATACCAGAATTTAAATTCAAACTTGCCAATCAGTAGTTAAATCTCAGATTTATAATGATACCAATTGTTGGAAGTAAGTTGCTCAACAGAAGTAGTTAGGAAAAAAATGTATCAGCTACATCTATGTTTCCTGTCTAGAAGAAGTTTACAGATATGTTTTGCTATGATAATATGCAAATATTTTTTTTCTCTGAGATAAGGGCCATAATTGCACTTCTTCTATTTATATCCATCCAACAATTTAAGTTCAAGCGAATCATTGGTGAGTTCAGTCCATTTTTGTGCCACACCAATAAGGTGCGGAATCACTTTAAAGATTTAAAAATTGATTTTTCTTATGGACTTGAACAGAACCATAAGCTTCATGACTTTCAAATTCCTACTTCCTGCCTGTCCTGTTTTGAAAATAATTTTAGTAAAATTTTCCTCATAGGCTAATTTTAAAAAAATGCTATCTCAGCTGTCATCTACCCAACTTCATGATATATGAAATTCTGTTTTAAATCAGATAATTTTTTTAGGTCTAAAGCATGCTTTAATATTTTGATGAAATAAAATTAGAGTTGAAGATAATAATGTTTATGAAAATCTAGTACCTAAAAGTTGGAAGATTCCCATTTTAGGTCAAGGTTACCAGGATAACAGAATCAACTTTGTTAAATACAATCAAAGTACATGTCTTTCCTTTGGTGAGTACCCAAGAAATATTCTCTTGCTCCTACATTGCATTACTTGTCAAGGGTATTGACTTATATAGTATTTTTGAAAGAAAAATCTTGAAATTGGTATTTTATTCTGTAAGAATTTAAATACTTCGGAAATGAACTTCTTATCCATGCCACTTTACTACTTGACTAAAATAATTAAATCTTATGTGTGGTGGGGGTATTAAGATATGAAAAAGTATTGGGCATCTGTTAAAGTTTAAGCCCACAATGAGACTAAACTATAAGATTAAATTGGTACCCCTCTTCTTGCAATAATTTAAAGATAGAATGAAACTTCAGTTGCTTAAATTATTTAGTCATATAGGTAAAGAATGCTAGAGCCAAACCTGAGAGTCTGTTTGCAGGTCTGGAGCTATTTTTACTAAATCATAAAACTGACAATCTGTTGTAGGTACATAAAATGGTTTTCAAATCCTATAACATCGTATGTCACTGTATCAAGAATACTTTTAACTTTTTAACTAGAATTTTAAATTTTTATTAGATTTCATTTTATTTGAAAGGTAGCAAGACAAGAGCGATCTTTGAACCCCGGGTTCACTTTCCAAATGTCTGCTACAAGCCAGGGCAAACAGAAGCTGAGAATTCAATCCAGATCTCGCACATGGGCGGTAGGGACTCAAGTATGTGATGTGTTACTTGCTTTTAGAGCTTTGCCATAACCATATCATGAACTTATCCCATGTGGTTGTTCATTGTAGTGCATAAATTCAGTTATTTAGAGCATCTTAACACTGCTTTCAAGGCTACTTTTGAAGAAAAACAAGTTATCAGAAAAAAAAATTCAACAACAGGAACCATTGTAACTTTATGCCTCCAATTAATTTGAATGGTTCAGTAACTTTATAGTCTAAAATGGCTTAATCATACCATTGCACTTTACCTATTAGCCTGAATCACTGACAACTACTTGAGTGGATACTGGAAGTTATTGACGGTTCTCTGCAATTTTTATTTCATGTAGTGAATTATGATGATTCTATTCAGGCAGCTTGAACTCATAAAGAAAATGTTTTGGACTTTAATTCTCTGGACTCTGGTATTATAGGACTCAGTCATTATATATATATATATATACACACCATGTATATAATATATACATAACATATATTATATGTTATATATAACATTATATGCTATATATTATACATCATATATAATTATATGTATACTTATATATACTTATATATTTATAATTATATATACTTATATATATACATATACATATACATATACATATATATATATATATATAAAACATTCTCTCAAATGCCTGCAATGGCTGAGGACTGAAGCTAGGAGCTGGAACCTCAGTCTGGGTCTGCCCTGTGACAGGAGTCCATTCCCTTGAGTCTTCACCCCTACCTTCCAGTGTCCACCTTAATAGGAAATTCAAATCAGGGGCCAGAGTTGGGAATTGAATCTAAGAACACAAATGTGAGGGATGGATACCCTAAAGAATAATTTAATCACTCAGCCAAATGTTCATTTTGAAGATGAAAATTTCACAAGTGAGAAAGGGATATTTCTCTAGGAAAAAGGAAAGCATAAGGAACTTAGTTATTATCAATAAGCTATTTATTTATGAAGAAATTTAAACACAAAGATCTGCTTTACAATCAGTGACTAAATATTTTTCCGTAAGTGTACCCTCTACAAGAAAAGAACAAAATGAAAAGGAAAGGACAAATAGTATAAAAGTCAAGGGATACATGAAACAAATAGAAGCCAAAAGACTCTCATCATATCAGTATGTTTTTCCTTAACTACAAAACTGAGAGGAATTCGTTGAGAAGAAAAGGTTTATTTTAGTTTATTACATCTTATAATTTAGAGATGACAGTTGGATTGCAGGCCCCATAGTCTGGCATCTGTGGAGGCTATTCATTATGGGGCAGTGGCATGATCCTACATGATGAGCCAGGAAGTAGAGTGAGGCGCTGGGCCAAATTGGAACTCAAAATAACCAACTGTCTTATGAGAACCACCTTCTGAGGGCAGTCCTCCAGTCACCCAGCATCCCCCACCAGACTCACTTCTCAGATACCATATTAGGTCATCTCAACCCTTATGCCACAAGCAGTTAACATTAAGACATAGGGTTTAGCCATCTGCTTGAGTTTTGGAGAGAGAGATCTTCCTGTACACCTGAACTTGTTCATAGAAGGAACTACAGAAATCATCTTGTTCACCTCTGTATAAAGAAATAGATGAGTTGCCTCTAGACCATCCCAAAAGATGAGCTTCCTCTGCTTGACTTTGACTAGAAATGTTAAGTTCATTTCCTCAGGAGACTAGGCTCTTGTTCTAAAGATCTAGTTGTTATAAGTCTTTCCTTACTATGAATTTAAAAATCATTTTCATTTGAAATTCTAAAGAACTGGTTAAATCCCTCTTCTACTATGACTCCTTCATATACTTTACCCTGACTACAATCTTCTTTTTACATTTTTCTCTGCTGGCAAGCTCTTTCTCAGTTTTCCAACCATTTATTTACAGCATATTTTTCTGACTCTACCCATTTTATTTGCCTTCTATGGAGTTTAAAACATTGGTCGATTTTAAAAAAAAAGTAATAGTTCCTAGTACTTTGTAGGGGAGACAACACTAAGCTGTTCTGTTGAATGACTAGAACCTGCAAATGAAAGTAACAGAAGATGTATTAGCAGGAGAAAGGCTTATTTTGACTTCAGGAGTTTTATAGAGAAAAGTGAAAATCCAAATTAGTGGTTGTGTTTGGGGGTTTCATATAATTTCAACAATTCATGATAAATTAGCAATGATAAGACAAAGGTAGAGTGATACGGGCTTCAGGATTGGAAAATATGGGAGAGTACATAAATGGGGAAGCTAATAATAAAATGTAAGGGCTATTTTAATAATTTTTTTCTTTATTTAAATTCAGACTTATGTAGGTGTTTCTCCAGTGATGAGTTGTCACTCCCAGTGATTAGGAGGCATTCTCTTCCTGATGCAGCAGAGAATAGGGATGCCTTCACACCATACAATATGTGCTGTTTCCAGACAGAAGGGAAGTCAGAATTCCTTTTGCACTTGTTGCTTTTTGAATGCTTAGAACTCAGATAATCATTTGACAAAGTGTCATATTTTAAGGTGGTGTAGTCCTGTTCTCTTCAACTCTAAAAGTGTTCTGAAAAAAAGAGGAGGTACTTTATCTTTCCTAGTAATAAAAGAAGTTGAATATAAAATTTACATAGATTAAGGCAGCTTAATGCTCAGTACTAACAAATTTTCTACATTTTATTTTTTATTCCAAATTGATTATTATTCTTTGTTATTTTTCCCAACAATCGTTTGGCTTAAAATAATCAAATTTTAATGTTCCCAGTATTAGATATGTTTCCTTTTTTATTAATTTGTGAATTTTAAAACTGTGACTTGTGAGTCCTCATTTAAATTATTAATGATAATAACATACTCATAGCTGATTCCTGATTTTTTGTCATTATTTTTTCTTATAGAGGGGACAAATTTTATGTATCTCATTTATACAGTTTTTAGGACATAAAGATACTTCTCAGTTCACCATCCCTTGCTATCACTCTCCATCCCTTTTTCTTCCTTTCTTCCTTTTCTTTTAATTTTTGCAATGACATACTTTAAATTTACTTTATAATCACAAGCTTAGTCCTCCACTAAATAAAGAATTCAACAGGTGTTAAGTAGAAAAGCCACTGTTCCTTAGGAGTATAGACAAGGGTTATCAACAATAATCAAATCTCAAAATGTCACCTTCACCAGTATATATCACATGGTTTTCTATATATTAATTACCAAAAATCACAGAAAAATATATTTGTCCTTTAGGGACTAGCTTATTTCACTAAGCATAATGGTCTCTAAATGCATCCTTTTTTTTTTTTTTTCCAAAATACGGGATTTCATTCCTTTTAATGGCTAAGTAGTATTCTATTGTGTATTTATACCACAATTTCCTTATCCTGTTATCAGTTGATGGACATCTGGGTTGATTCCATAACTTGCTTATTGTGAATTGAGCAGAACTCTGACTTCTTATCACAGGGATATCAAGAACCTTCCAAGGAGAAGGCAGGAAGAATTAAAATCAAGTGCTTTTTATTTGTTCAATTCTTTATTTAGTAGAACCAATAGCCTTTGACTATAAATATAAACTAAAAATACATTAACTCAAAGAAAACCTAAATAAAATATTAAGTTGGAATAAAGAAATCACATGTAAAGCTAAACAACAACAACAAAAATCCCACTATGACTGGACAAATAACATGAGATGTGAAGTACAAAGAACCAGACAGTCAACGCCAACAAGAGAGCAAAAGATCATAGGGAAAAGACTCTACTCCACCTCATGGTTTCATAGATGGAAGATTATAGTAGGTGATTGTGGGGACCCTCAAGCTAGAAAGCTTGTGTTTAATTCTTGACTTCATCAAACAATAACTGTGGCTTTAAGCAAGACATTTTACTTCTGTGACTGTCCTGTAAGACTGGTGATGCCTGATACATGGGGGCATTATTTAATGAATGCTAGCTCTACGATTTTCAAAGCAAAGCTATTTTTCTGGATTTAACAATACATTCTCTTCTGTTAGCCCTGAGACAACAGCAGAGACATGAATGCATGACAGGCTACGTTGCTGAACATGGAATTTATTTGAGTAATAATGGCTTTGCTCTTGGACTAAAGAAATGAGGGTCTAGATGGAATAGATTAGTGTGGTATTTGCCTAACTGAGCCAAAGGAAGCTTTAGGGAATTTACAACAAAAACACATAGAAGAGTTTTACTATTCAAAGTTAGACATGCAGAGAATGTCTGTGACAATTGGTTAACTCAAGTATAGAGAGGTGGTTTATTTCCACAGAATGACTGAAAAGACATGAGCTGTTATGCAGTTGCTCTAAAAGCCAGCCAGGATGACACTCGTCTGCTGGATGAGGGTTGAGGTTCGAGGCATGATTTTGCCTCTTTGAAGGGACTAAATCTCTGATGAACATTTATTTTCCCAGCAGTTTCCCGATGCCATGATAGACAGTGAAGGATATAAAGAGACACCATTGTCCAAAGTTGTTTTACCAGGTATGGAACTTAAATATAAGAATTTATATTTCAAAATGACAGTGTCTTAAAACTCATATCAAAAAAGTCTTGAAAGAAACAGGCCCAGAATTGTGCCTATAGAACTGTATTGCTCAGAAACTTGGCCAAAATGTGATGGCTTTTAAACGCCTGGGACTTTACCCCTCAGCATCTTGTACATTGAACAGGATGTTGAAATGCTATAGATGAGGATGTTAATTTCAGATGAATGGAATATTCCATTTAAAAAGAGGACTCTATGCTCTTCCATTATGTCTTTTCAGCAATTTCAGCCATCCAGTGATGTTTTTTTATTAGGTCATAAATTACCCCCTAGCATTTAGTACTTTATTGTGTCTTATTATCAACTACTATTACAGAGATACAGCTAGTACTGAGATAATCAAATTTTCCCTTTTTTTTAGGCCCTAAAACAAGTGATTTCAGCCAATTAGACTTTTTAAGTCTAAAAGATAGTTCTTTTGTTGTACTACTTTGTTAGTACAACAAAATGTTTTACTTTTGCAAACATTCATAAAAAGATCAGTTAATATACTCCCTAAATGTTTGTCTTTTGTTCTATTAATTTGTTTTCATAAAAGTAAAATATTTTAAATATAGAGTAAATTTCAGCATTCCTGGCCAAATTGAAAACCTTCACATTTATCGACTTTTTCGTTCTTCAGTGTTGTGTAACTTTTTCATAGATTGACTATTCTTCAGATTTAGTAGGCAGATTGTTGACTCTTTAAGCATTTTTGTAGCTGTAGAATCAAAAGGGGAAATTACTGAGAGGGAACACCTTGCAGTGCTTCTCCTCTGATCTCCTTACATTAAGCTCAGACCCTTCCCTCTGCTCTCAGCTCTCACTAACACGTGGCATCAGAGCCAGTCCCAGCGCTTCCGTGCTGCATTCTATTTTATTTTATAGCTGTGAACTAGAACACGAAGTTGCTGTCAATGTATTGAGTGGATTAAACCTAAATATCTCTTAATTTTTTTTTTTAAATTAAAGACAGTCTGGTTATTACATACAGTGGGAGAATTATAAATGATTGCAAATACAGAGAAGCGAAAGTAGTGGGATCCAAAGAAAGTATAAATATTTTGAGAGGTCCTTAGTGCCAGTTTCCCAGAGATAAAAACACATTTAGGGCTCTCAGAAATACATCTTCAGAAAATAAGTGGGGAAATGCAGGTAGTATACAGAAGGCAAATAAATATGGAGATATTGTATGTGAGTATAGATTTAAACATGTATAGTTATATAAGCAGTTACAAGTAAAATGGAAATTAGTCTTCTGCCTTAGCATAAGTTGTGACTCACTGCTGTTAAGGCGGTTCATTCTTCCCCTGTGATAATACACAGTAAATGGAGAAATGTCCAGCACAATGTTAACCGGGCTGTCAGATCTGGCATATCACCACTTTTGTATTTGCACTTTCATGTCATCAATTCTCAGTTTTGGGGAAAAAAAACCACAGAACTCCTGGGCTTTTTTCATAATTCTTCATTTTCTATAGAAACTTCTCCTTTTCTATAATTCAGGAATTTTCCCCCTTATCTTCTTCTAGTTGATATAAGATCCTTGTCTATGGTTAGAAGACTTCTCTTTACATATGATTTCATATGTTGTTCCAAAGACAAACTCATTTCTAGGAACTTGTCACAGATTAGCATTTCTAGAATGTGCTAATATATTAATGTGCACAAAAATATTAAAACTGTATATTTCTATATGTTTAAGGTAATTTTGTGTTTAATTTGTCCTTGAATAAAATTAGATGCTCCATTGGTTTAAAATTCTATTTAACTGAACGTAGGAGTATTTCCAGAAAATGGGCCCTGGATTTGAAACATTGCTACTCAAAGTGTGGTCCATGCAGTAACATCCCTGGCAATGCTTGATACTAATAAAAATGCAGAGTCTCAGCCTCATCCATGAACTACTCATGCCAATTTGCACTTTAAAAACGTCTGGATGTGATGCACTTGTGGGTTAGGTTTAAGAAGCATTGTGTATACTGTGTCTCGGAATGTGGCCTTGACCAATGCTTACTATGAAATGTTGCAAAATGTTCACGATAAGTACAGAAACTAAATTGCAATAGTAACATGGTGAAATATGCGGAATAATATCAAAAAAAGATAGAACTCTTCATGTACCTCAGTATACAACATCAAAACTGTTACTAACCAAGGGTAATTAGAAGCTTTTCTATTGGCAGAAGCTTTGAGATGTCTCTTAGTTTTCACAAAATACTATAAAGATTAAACAGTATTTCCATGACAATTTTATATATTAAAAATATCCTTAAATTCTATGGACTATTCTTTCTTAAATACTGTGCTGTTTAACATTAATTACCATCATTTATCAATTTCATCAGATACTTCTATCGTGAGAACAGAGCTGGAGTTACAAGAAAAACGCTGCAGCAAAGAATTCATCTGTTTTCCTGCAATGATAAGAATTTTGCTTGTAGCAGAATATTGTTTTCCATTTTACAAAACTGGGGGGTATGTGGACTTTCAAATCTACAAAAAGAGAGTCTTCACTGATATTTTGATCAGTCTCCATGAAGTAATGGTATTGTATTGACAAGTGAATTAATTTACTGAACAAACTAAATAATCATGGGACTTAAAAGTAGAAAAAATATGGTTTTCAGAATTTTCCTTTGCATGGACTTGTACAGACATCTATGGAAAAGACCCATTTCAAAAGCCAGGATATGAAAAACCATGACAAGAGAATTTAGAGCTAGATATAAAGGGGGTCTCTTCTGTTCCCCAAAGCCTTATTTTGCATTCTGTACATTTCTCTTGCTTTTCCTCAACCTTCCTGTTTCAGATCCTACTGACCATTGTTTGGCTCATTATCATGGGCAGAAGGGTCATAAAGGGCAAATTAAATGAAAGCAATGCGGTGGTTTTGTTTGCAAATGTATCTGATGAAAAATATGTTGTGGAAGAGAGGAAACTCAGTAAAATCTTGTTACAACAGTATTTACTGTAAAACAGAATTCAATGTGAAGTTGACCAGCATTAGAGTCCTTTAAACATAAGGGAATGATAAAGTAGACATCTACTTGATATATTTGGCTGATATGAGTTTCATTTATTTTCCTTCTTTTTTGTAATCCTCAACCTGGGTAATTAGCAAATTCCTTTTACTGTAGCTGTTTTGTTTTTCCTCATGAGTCAAGGATGTTTTCAAGGGGATATTAAAATCATATAAATCATTAGAATTGGCCATAAATGTAAAGAATTCCTCTCCAGTATCCAAATAATAGATCTCTCTAGTTCATTAATTTTTTTCTAGGTCATTCCGATATCCTTTAATAGCTTAGTGTCATTAACACTCTTAATAGTATTACAATTGACTATATGTATGTATTTAAATCTGAGTCTTGTGGTTTTCTGTATTATCCTTGAGCCTATACAGTTGCCCATATATAGTAAGTTGTGAAAGAAGTTACTGCTTTATAAAATTTGGAGGAAAGTGACTTTTGTCAGTAGATGATTCCTATGAGGCAAGAGAAACCTCTTGCTGATTCACTATTCACTGAATACTGTTTATTTAGCAGTTATTTCATTGTCCACATAAACTGGAGACATTCAGCTCTATTTAAACCAGGGAGCCGAGGTGCTATTTAATGAACTGAAGCAGTTCTATGAGCACACTTAAAGGCCCTGTAGTGATTGCTTTCAGTCTCCCGGGGAGAATCTGGCTGGTGTTTAGTATTGGCACGTTGAACTCAAACCTAGTTAAGACTTTGTCTTTTTTAATATGCAATTGATTATAAGTGACCTTAGTTCTTCTTAGAGTTTTGTGTTGCTTCATGGATACTGACTTTCCCCGTGTCAGTTTTAGCATGAAGAGGCTATGTGGGTGGCAGATGTTTGGAGATAAAATCTGTGGCTGAAAAACAGAAAGGAAATCATTGTACCATATGGCATTTGGACCTGTGACGTTGGCATCTCTCATGCTGGGCTCCAACCTGCTGAGCTAACCAGGCACAGCAGCTGTGCCAAATGGCAGAACTAGCAGGATTTCACCAGGGAGAAGTAGCACCTGTCATGTGGCCAGTCAGCTTGATCTCAGAGGATGGCCCACCAAACTGCAAAGGAACACATGACAATAGACTGATTAAAAGGCTAAAGGAAGGCTTTTGTGCAATGGAGTCAGTTGAAAGTTGAGTTTTACTTTATCAATGTACACTACTGAAAAATATCTATTCACTGAGTGCAATTTAGGGTCACAGTAAATATTCTGTCATCAAGGCAAAACTTGTGGGATTTGCTGAAAATAATGCATAACGTATTTAGCTGGTATATGTGAGTTAACAAACTGGTGGAAAACTACTGAAATGGTTCTACTTTGCATACCCAGTGCCCTTGTAGGACCCTTCAAATAACCTTGTCCTCCATCAGAAAGATGTAGGCAGAGCATGAAGGATATCCTGGTGTCCCTCAAATTATTGATCTGTCAATCAATCTGTCATGTATCCCACCTGTCAACTCTGGTCTTTACCCAGCTCTCCCTCATCAAACAGGCCTAGACATAGGGAATTGGGGATGGTCACACTGAGGGAGATCAGGAGTCAAGCACCACTGGCCAGTATTTTCCTCAAGTTGCTTTCTAATAGATTATGATAGAAGCTGTAGCCTTTACAGAGTATTTAAACTGTAGCTAAATATTTTGGAATCACCTTGACTGTAAGAGTTGGTTAAATATTGACATGGCTTTGCAATCTTGATGTCTAGTGTGATTTTCTTCCCTTTTCTTACTATTTTTTAAAGATTTATTTGAAACACAGTGCTAGAGAGAGGTAGAGAGAGAGAGAGAAAGAGAGAGAGCAGGGTGCAGGGGCCCAAGGACTTGAGCCATCTTCTACTGCTTTCCCAGGCCACAGCACAGAGCTGGATCGGAAATGGAGCAGCTGGGACTAGAACCAGGGTCCATATGGGATGCCAGTTCTGCGGGCTGGGGCTGCAACTCGCTGTGCCACAGCACTGGCCACTAACCTTTTCTTTAAGATTCTTTTGTAGTCTAGTTGACAAATAAGATAGGAAGACAGACAGTAACATATACAATGCATTGCCTTTTTCTCAGATTGTAATGCAATATAATACAGTAAAATGTCAGGTTTGGAAGATGTAAGAGATCTGAATTCAAATAACAGAATTATAAGTCTGTGACCTTGAAGAAGGTATTTAACCTCCTCAATTTCCAATTTCCTCATCTATGTAATAGCAATTATAATGCCTAACTCATGATGTTCTTGTGAGGATTTAATAAGATAATGGACATTGTGTGCTTACCACAGTGCTTGGAATAGAGGAAGTACTCAATATACAGCAATTATCCTATTAATATAATGCTTCTTTTACAGAATGCAATAAGGAACAGTTTGTTTTCATTATAAGTACATCATAAAATTATTTTCAGAGTTAACATAATTTTGAATGCCATGCAAAATACATTTTGAAGAATATCTTTCATCAGCAAAAGCATTTTGCTTTTGGACTAAAAATCCAATGAATATATTCTACCCATGTTACATTTAAGAATGTTTGTGCCATTCTATGGCCTTTAAATTGGGCTGTTTAACATTCCTTTCTTAAGTATAAATTGACTCAAATAAAAATTATTGTATTTTATACCACAGTTGTTCCAGTGAAAGATACATGCTCTAACTCGCCTCTCACTGTGGTACTATTTGTACACCAATCAGGTTTTTCAAACAATTGTTTATTTTCACATACAACTTTGACTTCCTTCTGATAATAGGATGGAGTGAGGCAAGGCATATATGTATATCTTCTTCTCTAAGCTCCATTTTTCCCTTACTCAATCCAAGCAGATACCAGAGAGGTTTTTTTCTTCAAATGGAATCAAGAGTGAGCAATTCCTGTTAGATAACTTTTATTTCGGTATCTGTGCCAGTGGAATCAGAAAAGACCCTTTTATACATCTGCATGCCACAGTGAATCCAGGACATTTGATCATAAACTTCTCTCTAAGAAAGTATGTAAAATTTAATGCTGTCTTCAGAAGGAGATCTATGAAATCAAAAGATTTTCCATTTTTTAGATTTTAGATTTTTAGATTTCTTGTATACATGAGGGTGAAGAGCTAATTTCTCACAAATGTGCTCTGTGTGTTATCAAAGTATCTTCATTTATGGCCGACGTTGCACCTCACTAGGCTAATCCTCCGCCTGCGGCGCCGGCACCCCGGGTTCTAGTCCTGGTTGGGGCACCGGTTCTGTCCTGGTTGCTCCTCTTCCAGTCCAGCTCTCTGCTGTGGCCCGGGAGTGCAGTGGAGGATGGCCCAAGTGCTTGGGCCTTGCACCTGCATGGGAGAACAGGAGGAAGCACCTGGCTCCTGGCTTTGGATCAGTGCAGCACGACAGCAGTAGCGGCCATTTGGGGAGTAAACCAACGGAAGGAAGACCTTTCTCTCTGTCTCTCTCTCTCTCTCTCTCACTGTCTAACTCTGCCTATTTTTTTTTTAAACTATCTTCATTTTTTCTTAATCTGAGAATGAGGAATTAGAGTATTTACTAAATTTGACTTCCTATATATTTAGTAATCAATTGTTTTTCTTGTTTTTGTTTTTGAAGAAGACTGAAGAGTGCATCTCAGGACTTGGTAATGACTCGCATGTTGAGCACCATTTTGACTATGATACTTAGCCAATGGACTGCCAGGATCCTTTGTTGCATTAATCACATAATCCTAATCTGTCTTTGGTTTTTAGGCTTTAATTGGGACCTGCATCTGACCTTTAATTATCTTCATCTTTAGAAGAGACTGGGAAAAAATAATTCTCTTTTACAAATTTCTCAGAAAAAAATCCCTCTTACGAGTCGCCAATAGCAATTCCTCTGTGTGCATAGCGTTTGGCTCAGAAACAATCTCTAACACATTTGTGGACTCAAAGATGGAATGACTCTCGGCTGTCTGACACATGAACGAGCCAGTTGGCTGCTCTCATTCAATGCCCCTTTGTAGCACTAAGACCCCGTCCCTCAGAGAGAGATGTGGTGCTATCTGATTCTGGCTTGTCTTTTCCTGTCAGGCGTCAGCCCTTGCACATGCTTCCTACCAGGGAGTCATCTCTGCTTCTGACTGGGCAGACTTCCCAGGTGCTCTGCAAGGCAGAACGGCAATCAGGAGCTGTCACCTGGGTGCCATAGGGAAAGTGACCCCAGAGAACAAGAGGAAAAAACATTGGCTTTAGAGAGAGAACACTTATCTTCTATTCTGTGTTTCAGAAGGATGATGTTCCCAATTGGAGCATTACAGCTTCTGCTTGCTTAGCTATTTTACCTGCAAATTGGGTAAATCTTTGCCTTACAGAAGAGCTTTTAGTAATGACTGCTGTATGTGTTTTGTTCCTTGAGGACTCAGTAGGAGTTTTGAAAATTAAAGATAGAAGAGCACCTTCTTTCCGATTCATTGATTAAATGTGTGTTCATTCATTTAAAAAAGAGAAGTCAGGGCCAAATTTATAAATCAGCAAAACTATCCCCAAGAAGTGTGATATGAGAATCATTCAATTAATTCCCTTCTCTCAAACAAAAGTAATAGTGTTCTTTTCACAGAGGGCCTGTAATTCCAGCCTTCAGAGTCCATCCATTGTCTCTATGAGAATCTTGTTTAATGCAAATACATTACCTGTGAGAGAACATAATTTATCAAATTTGCTGCCAAACAGCAGGTCTCTACCAGATTTAAAAATAGAAACTAGTGGATTTTAACCTAGGCAGAAGGAGGTGGAAAGAGGGGCCAAAGGAATTTCTGGAGCTTTTAACTAAGTGTGGGGTGTTAAGCTTACATACAAGCTTGTAAAGAATACAAGGAAAGGAACATAGAGTATTGGCACCACCTAATTAAACACTGATTTTTAGATCATGTAGGCTGATTTCCCTGCACTAGCATTGGGTTTAATGAACAAGAGTGCTGCAATGTCAGTCAATCATGAAACAGTGATTTCATTTATTTATTTTCTTCTTTATACTAATCACAAATGGTCAGAAAACAAGGCAGTCCATAGGCCTGATAAATTTCGTGTTTCTCAGACCATGGTTAATGACAATACTTGAATACATCCATATATGATGTCTCATTTGCCAGTTTTGTCTGAATTCCAAGTGTTTCCACATCTTTTTTTTTTTTTTTTTTTTTTTTTTTTTTGAATTGTAAAGCAGAGGCTCAGAAAGAATGGGGTGGGGTTGGAGGTGGGGCGGATCTTCCATTGATTGGTTCATCCTGCAGATGACTGCAAACAGCTAGGAATGGTATAAGGCATAGTCACGAGCCAGGAACTCCATCATGTTTCCCATGTGGGTGTCAGGGGCCCAAGGACTTGGGCCATCTTCTGTTGACTTCTCAGGTACATTTGCAGGGAACTGGATCTGTAACGAAGCAGCCAGGAATCGAATGGGCACTTTGATATGGGATGTTGGCATTGCAAGTGGCTACTTAACCTGCTTTGTCACGATGCTTGTCCTAAAGTGTTTACCATTTCTGTGTGTGACAGTGTTATGACTTAACCTGTGTTAGTTGGATTCAGACGCCAATTATCAATTGAAATGATAAAAGTGACTCAATATACTCTAAAGTTAGCAGAAATCACACACATGCACACACCACACATACCTCTGTATATTAACATAACTGTGTTTCCTGTTGTGATCCAGAAACTTCTGTAGGAGTCTGAGCTAGTCATCTATTTATTCATGCCCTAAACATTTTGGTTAGGACAGAATTGCTTTACCATGGCACAACGCCTTAAGTGACCAGGCGTCGTTTTCATGTATTAGATACCTAAATACTGTTTGGTATGTTAAATGCAATGAATTTTCCTACGCATAGATTTTTAAAGAGTAAAAACTAAAGAGAAAGGATTTTTCAACCTTGAAACAAATTACCAAAGCTGAAAATCTCTTTCCTCGGGGCTTTAAAAAATAGGACAGATGTCGGAGATGGCTTAAGGGTGGTGCAGCTGGACAAAATCAATCACCTTTACAATCTTCCAGTTCCTGAATCTTCACAACACCCATTTGAAATAATGTAAGCACCAAAACCATTACTAGAACCTGTTTTACACAGAAATTATTTGAGTGGGCTACTATTAGATTGACTACATAAGACTCTTTAGAGATTCTTCTTCATGTTCATGTATCCTCAAGTGTAACATACATTGTTCTAACAAATGCTGCAAATTTAATATTCTTCTGGTTAGAAGCTGAAGTTCATAAATCCAATTTGAATTGGATTTTAAATACTATATTTAAATTGGATTTTAAATACTATAAATCTCTTATTCTAAAATTAATATTTTGTTAGTAAAGAAGCTCACATGCAACACTAAATTGTGCATTAATAAAAGAAAGATATCATGAAATAAGCATTGTTGTAAGAAAATGGCATTACTTTGTGTTGATATAGTGAGATCCAGTGTCAACTTTAATGTTAAGTGGATAGATCTACAATATTTGGTATATATCCATGATGTGTTAATTTTCCCAAACAACATGGAGCTAATAATATTGTTCACATGCTTTACATTTTTGATGTGACTTAGATTGCTGTAACTGTTTTAACAGTGGTGATAATTACAGTAGCTGTTATGCCACACTACTTCCAGATACTTAGCTGCCTAGGAATTATTTTTCCCTCTAAAGAGAGGCCTGGTGGTTGAACAATGGTTGGGACTTCTGAGTTTGTATTACAGTGCTTGGGTTCAGTCTTTGGCTCCAGCTACTGATTGCAACTTCCCACAGATGTGGACCCTGGAATGTAGTGATGATGGCTCAGGTGTTGGATTCCTGCTACCTCTGTGGGAAACCTTGGTTACATGTTAGGCTCTCAGCTTAGGGTCTCAGCAGTTGGAAGCATTTGGAGATGATCCAGCAGATTGGAGCATTTGTGCTCTTTCTCTTTTCCTCAAAAAAAAAAAAAAAATACTGAAAATGATTTTCTGTAATGTACCCAAGATATTTGACCGGATTATATGTGAAAAACATTCTTTAAAAAAATAAATACAAGATTAAGTATTTACATTCAGTAAATAGAATTCCTGAAATGTTAAATGTAACTGGGTTATAACAACACTAAAAACTTGGTCCTCAAGTGGGCATTGTGGCACAGTTGGTTAAACCGCTGCTTAGGACACTCACATCCCAAATCAGATGTGGTAGGTTTAAGTCCCAGCTGTTCCATTTCAAATCCAGCTTTCTTCTAATGCATATTTGGTGACAGAAGATGATGGACCAAGTGTTTGCACACTTGCTACCTATGTGGGAGATGAGGATGGAGTTTTGGATTTCTTGCTTTGATGTGGCTTAACCCTGTCTATTGTAGTTATTTGGGGAGTGATCCAGCAAATGGAAAATCTCTCTCCATCTCTATCTATTCCTCTATATCCCCTGCCTTTCATATAAAATAATTAATTTTTTTAAGTGCTCCTAAGTAGTTCAAGGAAAGTTAACTTTAAGAAACTTCTTGGGGCCAGCATTGTGCATAGTGGGTTGAGCTTCTGCTTGCTATGCCGGTATCGCATATTGGAGTGTTAGTTTGAGTCCTGGATGCTCTGCTTCCCATCCAGCTCCCTACTAGTGTGCCTGGGAAGGTAAAGGGTCCCAGGTATTAGGACTCTTGCCACCAATATGGGAGACCTGGATGGAGTTCCAGAATCCTGCTTTCTCCCTAGATCCCTGCCGGCAGTTGTGACTATTTGTGAATTGAACCAGAGCATGGAAGAATGATCTGTCTCTGTCTCTGTCTCTCTCTCTCTCTTCCTCTTCCTCTTTCTTTCCCCATGTCACTTTGCCTGTCAAATACATGAATGGGTAAATCTTTTTGAAAGAAGAAACTTGCCATATTTTTAAGAGTTATAGTATCTTCAATTTAATAAAGGGAATTTTCTGAAAAGATTATATGTTCAGAAGCCAAGCTTTTTGAGGTAGCCTGTCAATGGGAATAATCTTGGGTAGGAATTATGACTCAGAATATTATATTGCTAACTGGGAAACCTACATCCTGTGTCAGAATGCCTGGGATAAAATCCTACCTTCGCATTCTGCTAATGCATGCTGGGAGCCAGCAGATCATGATCCAAGTGGGAAACCCAGAAATTCCTGTCTCCTAGCTTTGACCTTGTTCAATGCTGGCTGTTGAGAGCATGTCGGGAGGGACACAGTAGATAGACCATCTCTCACTGTCTTACCCAGGCTCTTCCACTTTCTTTACTTGCCTTTCAAGTAAATAATAAATGGTTCAATAAAACTTAAAAAATAGAAATTATCTTTTTATTCAGTATTTTAAATAGTACTTTACTAAAAACTAACTCTCAAATAATTCCTCAAACTATATCAGTTTTCAGAATCATAGATAACCAAATGAAATCCCATAATTTTAAATTTCTGAATTTTGAAAATACTCTGATTTTGGGTAATCATTTTACCTAGCAAATTAATGTTGTTGATTTTGTACCAACTTGTTACAATGGTATTTTTTCTTACTACATTTTGTTACCTAATATTATAAAGTAGAAGAGGAAAATTATTAAATGAAAGATTTTGGCCTCAAGAAATACATGAAAACCTTCATATATGAGACAGTTCATAAACCATGCAGAGACGTATCTAATTAAAAAGTAAAACTGAGCTGTAGGCCGGCGCCGCGGCTCACTAGGCTAATCCTCCGCCTAGCGGCGCCGGCACACTGGGTTCTAGTCCCGGTTGGGGCGCCGGATTCTGTCCCGGTTGGCCCTCTTCCAGGCCAGCTCTCTGCTGTGGCCAAGGAGTGCAGTGGAGGATGGCCCAAGTGCTTGGGCCCTGCACCCCATGGGAGACCAGGAGAAGCACCTGGCTCCTGGCTCCTGCCATCGGATCAGTGCCGTGCGCCGGCTGCAGCGCGCCGGCCGCGGCGGCCATTGGAGGGTGAACCAACGGCAAAGGAAGACCTTTCTCTCTGTCTCTCTCTCTCACTGTCCACTCTGCTTGTAAAAAAAAACAAAACAAAAAAAAACCAAAAAAAAAAAAAACTGAGCTGTAAACAAGGTAAGTTCATAGAACAAAATGTAAGCAGTGACATCTGCAAAAATCTCCCACTGACCTAGTGTGTCCCAATGATAAATCACTTGCTCCTTACAATATTTGTGTAAGTTAGATGCTGTTATTCCATTTTTCAAATATGGAAGAAGAGTCTCATTCATGATTGTGTATCAAGTAGCAGAGAAAATTGCATTTCAGGGTTTTAGTCTTTAAGCCTTCTATGTGTTCCACTATGCTATGCAAGTCTTCATAAAGAGAATTTAATGGAGAGGCCAGGATTTGAGGCTGACCTTGAAGGATTTTGTTGGGAAAAGAGAAAAGAGGCTTACTTTCCAGTTGATGGTATTGCATAAAGAAAATTCCAGAAGTATGAATAAAATTTCTATAGCTTAGAGATATGGAAGATGATACTTTATGAAAGATGAAACTGAAATAGAATATAAATATTGAAGATAAATAAGTAATGCTAACTAAGTTTCAATTAGAAAATAAAATCATGCCACAGTTTTGTTGGTTGTGGCCAGCTTTTGCAGACTCTTACAATATTGAGAGTGGTGATGAGATGAAAGCAGGTTTTGTCAAACCTGTTCTGAGACTGCATTGCTTGTGGTTATGGAAACTTCCAGCATGTCAGCAAGAAACAGGAAGTAATCAGGAGTTTACGTGTGCTGTACATTTGCACAACTGTACTTGTATATTGAACACCAATTCTATCTCAAGGCATCATGCTAGGAATTTGAATTACAGAGAAATAGGTGTGAGAAATAACCACTAATAAAAGATATTTCATGGTCTAATGTTGAAAATACTTGAAATAATATAGACAAGTTTTTTAAAGGACCATAACTTTTGCAAAAGTCAGAAAGCTTTGTGGGAAAAAGACAGCACCCTATTCAGGGATCATTATATGTTTCCCAGACAGAAGAGGCAAGGAAGTTGATGATACAATGTCTATAGAATGGTGTGAAAACCAAGAGTAATGTGTCTAGAGTCTACAGGGCATGAGAAAGAATAGTAGAGAATGAGTGTAAGAGACAGAAAATCTTCTCAGCTTTTCAAATACTTTGTGTCACTTGGGCTTCACTGCAAGCAGACCACAGAGACCCTGAAAAGAACAAGTCAGCAGAATGTTGGAAGCAGACCTAAAAGGGAATGAGAGAATGCAGCAGGTGCAATCTAGGTTTGATGAAATTTCAATAGTAAGGTTTGGGTTTTTGGGTTTTTTTTTTTTTTTTTTTTTTTGCTTATTTTTAATGTAGGTAAAAAGTAATGCAGTTTGAGGGAAAATTCAGTCCTTCAAAGGAACTTTATTCTGATGTGTTGGTTAAAAAAATTGGATGAGATAGGCCGGCGCCGCGGCTCACTAGGCTAATCCTCTGCCTTGCGGTGCCGGCACACCGGGTTCTAGTCCCGGTCTGGGCGCCGGATTCTGTCCCCGTTGCCCCTCTTCCAGGCCAGCTCTCTGCTGTGGCCAGGGAGTGCAGTGGAGGATGGCCCAGGTGCTTGGGCCCTGCACCCCATGGGAGACCAGGAAAAGCACCTGGCTCCTGGCTCCTGCCATCGGATCAGCGCGGTGCGCCGGCCGCAGCATGCTGGCCGCGGCGGCCATTGGAGGGTGAAGCAACAGCAAAAGGAAGACCTTTCTCTCTCTCTCTCTCACTGTCCACTCTGCCTGTCAAAAAAAAAAAAAATTGGATGAGATAACATATGGAGAATTTTGAAACGCTGGAAAGATAAAAATGGGAAATACAACCAAGATGCAATTCTTGATAGTGAAAAAAACACAAAAGTTGAATAGATCACAATGTGAGGTGGACAGGTGGATAGGTGGACAGGCTAGGGAGGAGCAATGCTATTTATGCTATGATGATATTGTGATGAGTACAGATGTTTGACTGTATCTTCTATTATATTAGAAGAAAAATCTCCCCTTTTTTAATAGAACACACTATTTCAGTTAGCTTAACCAGAAAATGCATTTGATGAGACTTATATCTTTTCTTACATCTTATTACTGACAAAGGAAAATGTTTGCTGTATATTTAGAGAAAATAATGTAACCATTCAAAAGGATATGGGTGAGCCATATGGCCACCCTTGCATTATCATAAAAGACTTTTGTGTAAAAGGTTTAGTTTAAGAAAGAAGCCCTTTCAACTTATTAAGTAAGGCCCATAAATAATTTTAAGGATGTATTTTATTTATTTGAAAGGAAGACTTACAGTGAACTCAGGGGGCTTCCATAGCCTTGGCAGCTCATGACAAGAGCCTAGGGTGATTACTGATGCCATAAACAAGAGTGTCAATTTGTTAAGTCAACAACAGGAGTCACTGTGCACTTACTCCTCATGTGGGATCTTTGTTCTTAGTGTGCTGTACATTGAGATTTAATGCTATAACGAGTATTCAAACAGTATTTTTCACTTTGTGTTTCTATGGGGGTGCAAACTGTTGAAATCTTTACTTAATGTATACTAAACTGATCTTCTGTAAAAAAAAAAAAAAAAGAAAGAAAGAAAGAAAGAAATTATCAATTCCCAACTTGACTTGACTCTCACTGGGATTAAACATGACAATAGGTCTGATCTGATTTCATCATCATTTAAAAAATCATCTATTATTTTTCACTTTATGTTTCTGTGTGGGAGCAAACTGTTGAAATCTTTACTTAATGTATGCTAAACTGATCTTCTGTATATTAAGAGAATCGAAAATGAATCTTGATGTGAATGGAAGGGGAGAGGGAGTGGGAAAGGGGAAGGTTGTGGGTGGGAGGGACGGTATGTGGGGGAAGCCATTGTAATCCATAAGCTGTACTTTGGAAATTTATATTCATTAAATAAAAGTTTTAAAAAAAAAAGAAGACTTAAAAAGAGAGACGGGTCTTTCATTCACTGATTCACTTCCCAAATGGCCAATGCAGCCAGTGTTGTGCCAGGCTGAAGCCTGGAGCCAAGAGCTTCTTCTGGGTCTCACATGGGTACAGGGGCCCAAGTACTTGGGCCATCCTCCACTGCTTTCCCACGTATGTTAGCATGAGCTGGATTGGAAGTGCAGCTTCCAGGAATCGAACCAGAAGCCATATGAGATGCTGGTGCTGAAGGCCATGGCTTTAACCTGCTGAGCCACAGCACTGGCACCCCATAAATAATTTTAAAGTATAAATACTATTCTTGTGTTTTAAGTCCCTCTAATAATGGAGTTTTAAAAGTTACTACGTTTTAATTCTGCTATCTCGGGTAGGTCAAAATTAGATTTTAGGGACTGGAATTTTTTTTTATAACAGATTTTAGAAATTTATTTCAAAGGCACAGTGACAAAGACTGATCTTCCAACTTTTGGTTCACTTCACAAATGCCCACAACAGACAAAGCTGAGACAGGTTGAAGTGAAGCCAGTAATTCTATCAAAGTCTGCAAAGAGGGTGGCAGAAACAACCTACTTGAGGCATCATCTGCTGCTTCCTCAGCACATCATTAGGAAGCTAGATCAGAAACTTGGAGTAGCCGGGACTTGAACTGGGACTCTAATATGGGAAGCAGGTGTCCAGAGCAGTGGTTTACCCTCCTGTGCCCTTGGGAATGTTTTCTGAATGCGCATCACTGAAATCTGAGGTGACAGTCTCATTAGCACTGCTGTGTTTATTAAAGTTTTGAAGTAGCTTTGTACTATTTGTACTTGTCAACTCTGTCCTCATTCCAGGTTCCCCAAGTCCTCATAACTGAGCAGCTAAGGACATAATGGCAGGCATGCAAGGGAGGCTCTGTGTTCTTACTAAGCCATGTGCATGATCTCTGTTGGTGAACTATTTTGAATACCTAAAAGTCTTGATCAAAAGAATCAACATAATCTCGGGAATTCATGCAGCCTCTACCCATATTAGCAGGTTTCTGGGGGAAATTTTGATAGGGACACCCATTGTATTTCTCAAATCCTCTTGTCTGTTCCCATTTTCCAGAAAGAGCAATAAATACTGGTTTTAGCAGAGTTTTTCGACTGAAATAGCCTAGCATTACTCTAATGGGTTTGAAATACTGAGTCCCTCAACTATGAGCTGAATTCGCCAGGCCTAATAATTTCTGCTATTTACTTCAGTGTATTTTACAAATATTGTCATTATCTTAATGTGCCTTGATATGAAAATTTGGGAAGGACTGGTTAAGGTGGTATCTCTCTAGTCATGGTCCAGCTGTCTTACGGGCTACCCAGTAGTATTGGAAACCAAGCTTATATATATATAAATATATAATATTATAATATATTCTAGAAATATATTATATAATATATATTTATATATAAATATATATTTAAATCAAAGACATAGGTGACTACAGTGGCTAGTCTATTAAAAATATAAACCAACTTTTTGATTCTCCTGAGTTTCTCTTTTTTTTTTACATGTTACTGTTAGGAATTATCTAGTTATTCTACACATTTCTTTTGCGGAATCTAAGCATTTTTCATATTTTCTGAAAATCTCAGTAGTTGCACCAATCTTGTAGGTCTTGGTGTGTATTTCACCTCTATTATCGTGTTCATCATCTACTTGATTTTAAAAGTGAAAAATCTTATTTGAGCTGGTGCATGTCAAACTTTTTAAGAAAACTTACTGTTTGTAAGAATTGTGGAGTCATCTAAAACTTGAAACCTCCCCCAGGTTCATGAAGCAGTCTTTGTGTGGTTTATTTTTAGACTTCTTACAGAGTAGTCTAAATATAACTTGCCTAAGCATTATTTTGACACTAACGCAAGACTGCATGTTTTTTACATTTTTAAGAATCAGCCAATTAATTTTACAAACAACTCCTTTATTCTTGTGATCATAGAAATGCATAGATTCTCAAGATTAATTTATATTTTTAAATTTTATTTTAAATGATTTTGTGTTAATCTTACAAATAGAAGACTAAATAGTCAAAACCTTTGAGTGAATTGTTACATTTTTCTCTTGTAATTGGAATTAAAAAATATGTGTGTACATATTATGTAATACATAGAAACAATTATGTATATCTAGAAGTATTGATACTCAAGGAAACATGGTACTGTAAATTGTGCTTCTGCAGTGATGGATATTTAACAAAACTAAAAGCTCTATATAGTAAAAATTATATCAATGTATGTGAAAAAGTACAGAGAAAACTGTTAGTGACAGCACTTCAACTAGTGATGCTATATCATAAAAATTTGTTTCAAATCCTTCAAAACACAAGCGTGAAAGCTGTTTTAACAGGAAACAATATCCCTTAGGCTTTTAATTATTATTTTGTATGGTGTTTCAAAAAAGTATTACTTTTAACAGTTCTAGTTATTTTGTTCCATTTTGCTTGTATTTTTGCTGGTTTTATTTTTCCAATTCTAGCACCTCAGTCTGTTCTGCAGTTCTAACTTTGTGTATGCTAGAACACATTACATTGACTACTTCATTATTATTGGTTTGCCTCAACTCAATAGTGAAAGTAAAACATGAAATTTTGAGCTGTTTTTTTTTCCCCCCTTTGGGACTTTGAAACAGAAAAGAAATTTATCCAGTATGAGTGTTTACCAAAAGGCAACTCAGTTTCTTGGGAAATATTGCACTTAACTACGATAATACCAACTATTTATCGAGTGCTTACAGGTGCTATGCTAAAAGCTTTTGATGCAGTCTCACCATAACCCTGTGAAGTACAAAGATGGTGTATAATGTGCTCAGGCCATTCAACATTTAAGTGGTGGGGCCAGGGTGTTACTTAGCAATCTTACTCCAGAGTCTAACCACTCTACTACTACTAAGACACATTTATTAGGTCAGGAACATATATTGAATTCCTGCTCTCAGCCTGTGTCTGACAGTGTTCAATAATTTTCAGTTAATAATTTTGTTGGGATTTATTTGCTATTTGTAGCCCTTGTCCATGTTCCTGCTGAACAACTGTCTTTCTGCTTGATGAGCTCTTGGAGATTAAGCCTTTGATTAAAAAGTAAATCAAAAATGAACTCAGAAACTTATAAAAGGAAGAAACGAAGGTCAAGGAAAGGAGAATGGTGGGGGGAGTACTTATATTCTAAGAATTGTATCTAAGGTCTTTATTTCTGTTCTCTTTATATTAATGAAAGTAAATAAATCTTCAAAAAACTAAAAATGAGTTGACATGCAAAAGAATCCTACCCTTTTGTCTCACCGATTATGTTAATATCCCATGGTAGTGACAGAGCTATAATTAAAACCTTTGTATGGCTGACTATAGAATTCGGGTGTTATAATTATCTAAATAAAGTTAACATTACTGTAGCCATATTGAAATCCGCACTTTAGACTTAGGAGAAATGGATTCCACTAAGATTCACATGGGGAACTTGGATAGTGCTTGTAGAAATATGGATAGATTTGGGATTTAGCAATCTGAAATTCAGACATATGGCATGCAATTTGAATGTTTGATAAAGATTTGGATTTCATGAACTTTGAGAAAAGACAAAGACTGTTATTTTCCAGGTTTGTCATCTTCAAAGGTTCAGTTAGGAGGCTTGGGTATACACTGTGATGTAAACATGTTTATACCACCAGCAGTTACACTCAGTAAGACTGCTTTTTAAAAACACTTTATCAATTTCATTGAATTATCATTGTTCAGTAAAAAATTAAATTAACTCATATATAAATAATATTACAACTAGCTATTCTTCATATTCTTAAAGAACAGATTAAAAGTAAAATAACTTTTTTTGAAGCAAGCATTGTGGTGTAGCAAATTAGGCCATCACCTGGGATGCCAGCATCCCATATGAGAGCTCACTAGAGTCCTTGCTGTCTGTTCTACTTCATATCCAGCTCTATGCTAATGTGCCTGGAAAAGCAGTGCAAGATGGCCCAAGTCTTTGGTTACTGCCTCCCATGTTGTAGACTCTGGTAGAGTTCCAGTTACACTTCAAAGTTGCAACAGGAGTCACTGTGCACTTACTCCTCATGTAGGATCTTTGTCCTTAGTGTGCTGTACATTGAGATTTAATGCTATAACTAGTACTCAAACAGTATTTTTCACTTTATGTTTCTGTGTGGGAGCAAACTGTTGAAATCTTTACTTAATGTATGCTAAACTGATCTTCTGTATATAAAGAGAAACAAAAATGAATCTTGATGTGAATGGAAGGGGAGAGGGAGTGGGAAAGGGGAGGGTTGCGGGTGGGAGGGACGTTATGGGGGGGAAGCCATTGTAATCCATAAGCTGTACTTTGGAAATTTATATTCATTAAATAAAAGTTTTAAAAAAAAGTTGCAACTCTTATATTCTATTGAAAAATACCATTGAGAGAAAAGCATTCACTCACTGAAGTTAGACTATTAAACAATTACATGTTTCATGTCAAAGAGTACTTGTGAGCAAAGGACAAATGAAAAGTCTTTGTCCCAGCTTTGGCCTGGCCCAGCCCTGGTCGTTGTGGTTTTTGGGGAGTGAACAAGCAGATCGAAGATCTCCCTCTTTCTCTCTCTCTCTCTCTGGCTTTTAAATAAATCTTAAAATAACTTTTAGATTGACAAACTTCATCTAAATTCCATTGAAACTTTTCTGTTCATATTACCTTATATAATTGTACAGGATTCCTGGCAAGAAATTGTTATTATTCATATTTCACAGATGAGGAAATTGACACTCAAGGAATTTAAATTCCTTGCCTAACTTGCAGAACAATGACTCAAACCAGACTTCCTGTCAAAAATTATGCTACTTTAGTGATTGAAAAGAGTATTTGCGGTTTTAATGAAAGATTTTTAAAAAGTACAGTATTTCATGTCTCATATAGTTATTAAAAATTAGATTTTTAATCACATGGGCTAATTTTGATGTCATTGATCTATATTCTATAATTTTGTTATATAAATGAATGCTATTGTGTCTAACAGTTTGAGTATATAAAACATGAAGCTAACACATACCACTCTTACCCTCTTGTTTTGTTCTTGTTTTTTGCAGGTCCTGAGGCAGTAGAAATCAAGTGCCCCTTGAATCACGTTGCTTGCCTTGGTTCCAACAAGTGTGTTCATTTATCCCAGTTGTGTGATGGCATCTTGGACTGCTCTGACGGTGATGATGAAGGGATACATTGCCGGGGTGAGTCCATTTGCAATTGCATTATTGAATATTGCATAGCAATGACACTTCAGAAAGAACCTAGACTCTCTTTTTCTTTAAGCATGAATTCGATTGTCAGACCCTCAATATGCACTTCAAAGTTGCAACTCTTATATTCTATTGAAAAATACCATTGAGAGAAAAGCATTCACTCACTGAAATTAGGCTATTAAACAATTACATGTTTCATGTAAAAGAGTACTTGTGAGCAAAGGACAAATGAAAAGTCTTTGTCACAGCAGATTGACTACACAGTTTATCAACTTGTTTCTATGAATCTTTGCTGAAACGAATTATTTGAATGAATACTGGTGCAACCAACTATTTTAGCGGATGCGTTCATAGTAAAGTGGTTCCTTCAGATTTTTTCCATCATTTGATGCTATGATGTCTTTTTGAAAATCAATGTGTACATTCTAAAGTGCTAAAAATTTTATCTGTCTATGAGTGATATAAGGGAGAAACAATTAGAATCCAAAAAATGAACAAAAGCTTAATTGTCACATATTAATAGAACTGAGGGCAAGATAGTCAATGAGATCTAAGAAAGACATATTTGAGCTTAAGGAAAAGTTATGAAGACCAAGGTATAGACCTAGGTAAGGAAAGACAATCTAGGTATCAGTGAAGTACATTAAGCTGCAAGATGGAGCTAAGAAAGAAACAACTGAACTAGTTGTTTTGTTCTGACTAAAATTCTCACAGACTGAGTGTAATACAGAAGGTATTGAAGTCAAGATGTCAATAGGAACCTGCCGTTCATTTTGGAACCAGTAAAAACAATAAGGAATAGGGGAGACTAGAGAAAGCTGGAGTGACATCTGTTCTTTGAACAGATTCACACAAACTGAACGCTGTGATCTGGAGAAAAGACACAAGGTCAATGAAAGTTCTAGTTTTGCAGGAGTATCTCCCTACCCATTGTACCTAAAGTGTTCAAAGTCTGCTGCTGCTGCTTTTAAAATCATTGCATAGTCAACAATATATATAGATCAAACAAAAGTTGTCTGGAGACCTGACAAAGGTTACATGCTGACAGCTTCCCAGCTCTGGGCTGAAATAAACTGAATTCAAAACCAGAGATGGAGAGATATACTAGAAAAGCAGTAAATCATAGAAAGATAATCTGAGACAGTAAGGCTGTTAACAGGCCGTGAATAAGGTGCCAAAATCAACTAGGTAGCTAAGTCTTTCCTTTCTTTAATTGACTATGGCTCTGTGCACAGATTCCAGCTGGTCTCCAGCAGGCTCCTGCATTGGCCTGAACATCCCTTCTTAGACTTGACCTCTGAAAGTGCCACTTAAAGGGTCAGCAGATGGTTAGTTTCAGTTGTAAATACATGTGTAATAATAACAAATAAGGGATTTTATTTTTATTGAAAGGTTTTGTGAGATGCATTCTTTTTGACAGTTATGTTGCAAAGAATGCCAGTAACAGAAAACAAAGTATTAAATTGCAAATTGATATCGAGAATTTCATTTTCGTTTCAAAAATTATATTTTCTGAAGCCTAATTCTGTCCACTTTAATTATAATAGAGCTGCCTTATTACATGTGCAGATAGATATGTGTGACCGAAGTTTTAAAAGAGTAAAATTATCACATTGCCAAATACTGCTTCTCAGAGGTGATGACATGAAATTGAATATCTTAGAGAAATTACATTGTCATGAATCATATGAAAATATGTCTGAGTTTTCTAATAAAATTCAGTGTGTGATTTCATAATTGAGGTTGCATGATAATAGCAAAGCCAGAAAATGCAAATAAAAACAAGTATTTGAACAAAAATAAAAAGCTGTTATATTTACCATGATCCTTGAGAACACATCAGCATTTTCACGTAGATTATATAGTAATATCTGCTGTACATTTTTTCTTGTTCTGTAGCGGTTTTCTAACTGATCCAAGTTTAGTTTTATATCATGTGATAATCTGTTTTCTTTCTTCATTTACCAGTGGTGATTGTACCACTTCGGCCTTTTTATGTATTTCCAGATGTCAACAAATAGAAGTGTCTTTACAGGTTTAAATCACTGTTCATGATGACCTATAGTGGTCTTAGAAATAGTAAGAAGCATATTTGGTTCTCTACTTCTGTTGTTATTTTTTTTTTTTCCTTTCTTGGCCAGTTTTCTGGCCTTGCACCCTACCTAGAATGCATAAAAGTGACTGTAAAGGTATAGTCATTCAAGAGCCAGTAATATATTGAAAGCTTTCTTCATTGAATAAATAAACTCACAAATGTGTTTACCTGCTTTGTCTGATAGAGTGACCCTAACATGCGCACAAAAACCAAACCTCTTGGTTATTAAATTCGCCACATGTATGTTGTCTGTATTTAAATGAAAAGAGGTGACTGATTTTAATCAAAAGGAGAGTGTAGAAATTGAGTCTGTTTTCCTACCCTCCATCTTTCTTTTAATTTTTGGTCACCACCAGGCATTTTTTTAAGTCAATTAAGTACCAGCCTTTTCAAGTCTCTAAAGAACTGTCTCATTACTATAGACTTACAATGAAAAAGTGGATTGGCTCAAACATTGCTCTGTTTTTAGAAATGCGGCCGGCGCCGCGGCTCACTAGGCTAATCCTCCGCCTAGCGGCGCCGGCACACCGGGTTCTAGTCCCGGTCGGGGCGCCGGATTCTGTCCCAGTTGCCCCTCTTCCAGGCCAGCCCTCTGCTGTGGCCAGGGAGTGCAGTGGAGGATGGCCCAGGTGCTTGGGCCCTGCACCCCATGGGAGACCAGGAGAAGCACCTGGCTCCTGGCTCCTGCCATCGGATCAGCGCGGTGCGCCGGCCGCAGCGCGCCGGCCGCGGCGGCCATTGGAGGGTGAACCAACGGCAAAGGGAAGACCTTTCTCTCTGTCTCTCTCTCTCTCACTGTCCACTCTGCCTGTCAAAAAAAAAAAAAAAAAAAAAAAAAAAAAAAAAAAAAAAAGAAATGCTTCACGGACAAACACATACCCAATTTAATTACACATGGAGTCCAAAATGGGATTTAAAGATGGTATATTTGTGTTCCTTATGAGAATTCATACAGGAGGTGATGTTTTATGAATGTTTTGTACCTACTGAATTGTTGTCTGAATTCCCTCGAAAAATCAATTTCCTTCTAGTAAAGGTAATGAAACATATATATTATAAGTGATTTTCTATAACACTGATATTTTAATCTCCATAATTTGGAACCATTTAAAAAAAGAAAAATGGACTTTTATCTATATACTTATATATGGAGATGTGCTTATAAAAATTTTACAATAAGGACTTGTGAAATGAGCATATTTTCAAAAATTGCATCTTTTCCTACATAGTACCTTGTATCAGTGGTATTATTACCCTATCTAAATTGCATGAGAAATGAAAACATGTTCTAAAATTACAAAGCTTCTCAATCCAGGATATGCCCATAGCAATCCACACAAATGTACAAAGAATGCTTGGAAGAAGAGAACAAAACCAACCAATAGAGACCAGATCCACTGAAATGCATCAAAATGCTACTTTAGAATTTTTCCATTCATTAGATAATCTATTATGTTAATAGTAAGGTGAATATAATCAAAGAAGTCCTTTTTAAATTCACAACCCTAGTTGGATTGCATTTATAGTACAAAGTGGTAATACATTGAAGTTACAAAGGAATGGCAGTCTTGATGTCACTATCTGTTCTTTCTCTATTAAAACAATATGACACTCTTCAGATCACTGCAAAAAAGAATTTCAATTCTGTGTCACTAGAAAATGTAGTGTGTAATCTGTGTGATTTTTTTCCCAGCAAACTTCCCATTGTCCATATAAATCTAGGTGGTAATATGTGTGAAGAATTTACTAAAACTGATTTAGTAAACTAAAACTGACATATTAAAAGTTTACCCCCTAAACACACAAATGCAGGCACACACAAACACATCTCATATTTTCTGATTTCTCACTTTCTATTTGCAACCTCTTCCTACATAAATCTGAGTATATGATATATGTCACCAGTACATTTGATCAGGTGCTTAATGATAAACAGGATTATCATACATATCTCCTAAATTGTGTTGAAATAATACATATGAAGAATTTTAAAATTTCATTTGAATATTTTACTTTACTTGCCATTTTAAATATAACTTTCCTAATATTTGCAATTATAATTTTCCCATCCACCTATAATCTAGTCACTAATTATAATATTTTAGTTTTAATTATCACCTTTTATGCTTAAATTTTTACATACTGGTTTTGTAACTTTTATATTTCCAACATAATATTAAGTCTCATAAAAAGTGCTAAAAATATCCTGGTCATAATTTATAACTTACAGACTTCTCTCAGGATGGGCAAGGCAAATGGTAGAATTAACTATCTGTAATGAGTTGCAATGGGAAAGTAATAATCCCTAGAATTCTTGCTTAAATCTCAAACGTAGTCACCAAATTATTCCCCCCCCAAAAAGGAATTAAATTAAAAGTAATTTGAAGCTCAAATTATCAGAACTCCATTTTTCAATCTACTAGAAAACAAAAATTATTTCAGTTACTGCTTCATTAGTTATTTATCACTAATTTCATATTGATTCAAGATTAGCTTGCAGTTTACCAGAATAGAAAGGAGGGGGAGGCAAGGAAGGAAGTTCATGAGGCTGATGAAAGAGACAAAGGAATTTGGAAAACATTTTTATTTTCATTTAAGGTATACAAATTTCATATCTGCAGATTGAGGAACATAGTGATATTTGCCACCCTACTCTTTCCCAGCCACACTTCCACCCTTCTTTCTCCTTCATCTCCTATTCCCATTCTTAATTTTTACAAATATCTGTTCAGTTTACTTTACACTTGTCAGATTAACCCTACACTAAGTAAAAAGTTCAACAAATAGTATGAAGAAAAAAAAACATGTTCCTCAACAGACTAAACAAGGGCTTTAAACAATCATCAAATTTCAAAATATCAATTTTATTTGTATAGATTACCTACTAGGTACTCTATTAGATCAGAGAAAACAAATAGTATATGTCTTTTTTATTGTATCAAGGGATCTTGTCCAAGTCTCATTTTAAAAATTTCATTGAAAAACTTTGCTGTCCTCTTTCTAAATCAAAATCGTGCTAAATGAGGAATTCAGCACACAAAATCCAAACCCAAAGGTGTGTAGACAGTTGCAATTTGCAAGCAGTGATAAGGAAAGTGTACCTGTCAGCCCAATAGGCTTATAGCACTGCCAGCGAAGCTCATCAGTAACTACTGAAGTTGCTGGAAACTTCAATGAGGCCAGAGCTAAGAGAAAAAAAGCAAATCAGGAATACCTGAGTTTGTGTGCTCAGATCACTTTTTTAGTATAGATCTTGCAACTTAAAAGTAGATCCTGACATATTTTCGTCTCAGGTATAAGCATTTCCTCTCCAACTAGAATTAGTTTAAGTAATGGATTTATGCGGGAAGCTGTGGCCGTAAGCACCAGCTGATTTCAGAGTGAAATTGGAATTGTATATTTGTTGAAGACCTTTTAAGATACATGGGTATGAGGGTACTTCAAAAAATTCATTAAAAAGAATTAAAATGTTTATTTTGGTGCAAAAATTTTTGAAACCCATGAATATATTTTTCAAAACACATATTTCTGCTAAACTTTATGAGGATCCCTCTTTGTGTGTGTGTGTGTGTTTGTGTATGTGTCCCAACCCCCCCACATACATAGACACATGCAGACATACATACACACATATATGGCTATACATATACATATTTATTTTTCAGCGTCTTAGTTTTATGAATTCTGTTAAATTAGAAATATGATTTTGTACATCTATTGGATTTACCAACGCTGACTTCTCTGCTGCAGTTGCTAAACTGTTCTATACTTGGAGTTTATTTTTTAACTCTCTGCATATGGTGACTTGAGAGAGAGCTGACGACCTACATTAACACCTCTGTGAAAAGATGGATGAAATAATTTCACTCTATGGTAACCAAGCACACAAAAGAATAATCTAAAATGATTTGTCGATGTAGCAAATTTACTACTTTAAGTAATGTTAACATTACACTAATAAATTTTCTGGCTCAAATAGAACTATTTAAAAAAACAGGAAATCGAATTTTTAGAAATATTTTAAATGGTGTATAAAGTTACTAGTGGCTTAAAAGTTACCAAGTACTATACAGATTTTCTTTCTTTAAAGAATTCAGATTTTGTATTTCTCTCTCTTATTAGAAAATAGTGTTTCCAAGCTAAACTATTTAGTGTTTCTAAGTTAAATTATTTTAGTCTCCTGTATTTTTTCACCCAGTCTTGCCTGTGATGAGAATCTGGTGTACTTTCAACTCTCAGTTGTTGCTGGTTCGTGCCCTTTTTGCAGTTCATCTTGATTTTAAGTAGATGCAGTTTAAATACACGAATCTGTAACTCTCCTACCAGTAGAATATTCACTCTATCTTTTCTCTTCACGCCCAGAGGAGAATAAAGAGAAATAATGAGGGTTTGCTCCTTAGTGCAAACAACTCCTTTTAAGGCAATTTCCAAGCACACAAGCCCTTTGGATAAATTGCTTATGTGGAATAACAAAAAGCCAAAAGACTCAGGTTCTCTACACTAATAACCTCTCTACAACAGATGAAAAATATTCATGGTCCTAATAGTTGTGTAGTTGTAACTTTCATGAATATTGGACATCCTGGACAGTAATTATTTATCTATATTTTTCCGTCACCATTCTTTTCTTCATATGATGGGAAAAATGTAGAAAATAGTGATGGCTATGAGGCTAACATGAATTTTTCAAAATGTTCCAGTGGAAGGGAAGAGACAACATTGAAGTTTTTTCTATATTCAATTCAATCTTTAACGTTGGTAAACTTTCATTGAGCTTTGACAATATTCCAGACATTGACTTAAGCTTTAGAGAGGCAGAATTTTCTGTTTTCTACCTCTTTACAGAATTGCATGTCATAATATGGTAGCTGTAAGAATTGCAGACAAAAACTTAGTTGAAGAGCATCGAATTTTAGCTGTAGGGGACTCAAGAATGCAGGATGCAGATTTTCCAAGATTTTTGATAATTGATGCATGTCTTATTCTAAGAGATGAATAGGCAAACAAAGAAAGGAAGAGCATACAAAAATAGAGAATTACATTCACAAACACACATGTGCAAAGAAAGCATTTTGCTTAAGTGAGCTCTACCTTCTTTGCTAAGGTTGAAGCTCAGGGTGCTGAGTGGAGACAGTTATATCGGAAGCTGAAAGTATACTTAGTGATAGACACCTTAGATAGTAGTTTACTTGTAGAAGGTAAATGTGTACATTGATATAATTGTGAACATTGGAAACAGACAGTAGTTTTTCCCAAATCTAGGCATATTAGGTACTATCCTTTACTGTGTTACTTGGATGTAGTTCAGTTGAATGAAATTGAGAACAGAGAACAAAGGGATCCATATTCACTGAACCCCGGCTCAGAAGTAGTTTAGAATTTTGGAAAATGTATTCACTATCTAAGCAAGAAGAATGCCATCTTCAGCAAGCGGCTAAAATACTACCTTGTTAGATGATGCCCAAGTTCTGCCCTCTTTTCCCTTAACGCTGGAAAACATATGACTGTTTCAGTGTTATTTAAAAGTGTGAATTATAACCAACTGTCACTCAGCTCACTACTCAACCTCAAATGTGAGACCAAATCCCCTGTGATTCATTATTTGGTCTTTGACACAGCAGCTTGATATTTTAAAAAAGCAAGGAATTAGAGCAGGTAGCTGAGATTGAATGGCATCCCCAGGAGTCACATAGAAAATCAGTTTGAGTGCAAGGTTTCAACACTGTGACCTTGAGCTTCCATTTGCCATTTTTGACTACTGGATCTTAACTTAATTCAGGAAGTACATAAAATTGTTATGCTTCAGCATCCTTCCTGACCCAACCTCCAAGCACCAACATGTCTTGCAAAAATCAACTGACAGACATATTTTGAATTAGCTACATAGTCCCTGTCAATTTTATTAATTGATGGACCAGAAAAGAATGTGCTGAGTTAACAACAAGCTGAACAAGTATACAATCAGCTTGCACAGTTCAATGTCTCAATCTGACTCTTAGCTCTACCCCCTGAAGAAAAATTAGTGCTTTCATTTGGTGAGGGATGTGCAAGGGAAACAGAGTGCAGTTTAACTCTTTGAAGTAGAACTACCCTAGTGACAATAGGAAATTTTAAAAATCTTTAGGATTTCAATTTTCATAAATTAGGAAAAATTAATGAGAGTCTTCTCAATGCCATTATAAAAGCCATTTAGCCTCCAGAACTGTAAGAAACAAGTCTCTGTTATATTAGTGCTACCAGCTCTGTGGTATTTTGTTATAGCCACCTGAACAACCTAGGGCCCCATATCTGAGTATCTCACTGCATTAAGTGCTATTCAAAAAGTAAAATAGCTGTGACACAGACGGCTTTAGAGCTCATAGTAGTCGATTCTTTCTGTGTCAAATCAAATAATTATTTAAACTCTGTAGAGATAGAGGTATTCTAAGATTTTCCAAACTTTATTTGCATATTTTGATAGATACTCAAAAAACTCTGTTAAATATACATATCTTGAGGAAAAATAAGCCACCCAGATTTATTTGCATTAGTTGAGAATTTGTGTTCTAGCTCCTTTATTCAACTTGTATTTCTAGCATTGAAATCAAATGACTGATCTCTCTGTGCTCCAGCAGATTGTAGAACCAGTCCAGACCGCTCACGGTGGTTACAGAAACCATAAAGTACCAACCAAAGTGAGCTCACTCTGTTCACTGAACTGGATTAGGTCAGTGGGACTGCGAGCCAAGGCCTGATGTGAGTTACAAGCAAGAGGTGTGGGATGTCCTAAAGAGCACTTTTCAGTTCCATTAACTGTAATGTGTACTGTGTTCCCATTCAGTGTACAGGTACGAAATCAAGGAGGGCCAAGAAAAAAAAGTCTGTATAATTCAGTAAATGGCTCATAGAATTCTCCATTATTCCCAGAGTGGAAGCATTAAGAACCTGAATTGTCTCATTTTTGGTTAGGTTAAGTACATACCACTTTAGTGGTCTCAAATCAGTCTATTGAGAAATATTAACAGATATGCACTATTCCTTATTTTAAATAATTTAATAGAATTATTCCTAAATATTCATTGCATATAACATTCAGCATGAAATGACTTGCATATAAATGTATACAGAAGTGTATGTGTAAGTGTATTTACTTTCTTATATTTTCCTATCTGTCAACTGGATATCTAGCTAACAATGATTATTCATGGAACTGAAAAAAAGGTTCTTAATTTTCTGTGACTATTACCTGGTTTCATTCCAATTCTTTCAGTTCTCAAAACAAGTGTAAGGTGAGGATTCCACTTTCTACTCCCAGCCAAATCACTTAAGTTCCTTTTCAATAAATCCTGTTTGTATTCTCCTAACTAAATTAATCATAAAAGCAGAATGTGTGGAATGATGAGAAATATGCTTGGGATTAAATTTTAGTAATCCTGTCTAATACAATGCACCTTACCTTTTGAAATGAGCTTTTCAATGGGAATGTGCCTTGTGCCTTTTAATTTTTTTTTATTTTATCTATGTATATATTTTATTCCTCCCATATATTGGAAGTACGTAAAAAAATTTAACCTACCATCCAAGTCACTTGAATACAGACTGTTTACTACATTGGTATCAAAGCACTCAGGAAACATTGAGGGAACGATAAAGTGTATAGTTTCACCGGACTGTTTTTGCAGAATAACATATGGGGGTACCATGTGTTACACTATATGCTGAAATCACTTGCCTGAAACAATGTGCTCTTGGTCAGGAAGATTCACTCCTGTATTTTGCCTAAAGTGATTTGCTCCTTTCAGTTGCAATTCTCATTTACCAGAAATATCTGTGAATATGCAGACAGGGAGCAGAGGTCTCCTTAATGACTATAACTACAAATAAAGAAGCGGCAATAACTTTGTCTCAGTGTGAAATAGAATTGTAGGATAATAAGGCCAGAAGGGACTTTGAGAGGTCATCCAGTCCATCCATCTGCCTTCAGGCTGGACAGAACCCAAACTTGCTTGGACAGATTGCTATCTACCCTATTTGGAAGGCCTCCAGGGAGAGGAATTCTAATAACCACTTTTAGTAACATAGTCAATGCTTAGCAATTTGTACAATGTGTGCAGAATACTTTTGGTAATATAAAAATTTTCTATGCCCTCTGTTTTTAGACTTCTCCCCAACAAATTCTATATTTATGTAGAGTTTTTTGCCCTTTCCCAAATAACCTTAAATTTTCCAAACCTCTAAATGTATAAACCACATGTTTCACCTTATCCAGACATAGTTTAAACATCTGACTAGTACTTCATGTGATTGGCTCTCATAGCTTCTGCCTGTTATAATTCCTCTTTATGTATTTTTTACTCCTGAATGTTTTAAGTCACATCTGTTATAAATCATGTTTAGGGTTAGGAGAGACCTTTAAAGGATTGATAAGAATGGTAGCGGTTTATTTTCTTCTTATGTAAAAAAAGAATACCCAGAAATAGACTTTCCATTACATGTAAAGTGATTCAATGTGACCCATGTCCTAAATTACATCTTTATTAATGTCATCCTTGTCACTTGCCTTCCATCCTCAAGGTAGTTTAGTTGTAAATAGATGATTACCATATCTCCAAAATTGCACCTGTATTCCAGGAGGGAGGAAGAATAATATCCCCTACTATATAACTTAGCCACCTTCTTAAGGAGTTTTCCAGAAACTTAATGAAACAGCATCTACATGTATTTCACTAGCTATAATTTTAACATTCTCACACCCTTATTGGCATGAATGGATTGGAGATGTAATTTTTCAAGTGAGTAAACCCTGCTTCAGCAAAACCAGATTTGGAAGGAGACACTGGATAGTTAGTAACAGCTATCAGTTCATGCTATACACCTTTTAAGAGAGTTGGTTCCTCACCAGGTATATGTTGCAGTCCTACTATGTTGGATAAACCCTATGGGAAGAAAAGAATGGATTTGTCAGTAATTAGCTCTATGGCTTTAATTACCAGCAAAAATGAATGTTTAGACAATATTGTTGAGACTACTTCTAGAAAGAAAATTATAAAAATGAATACAAATATTCAGTGCACTGTGGAACAAAAGAGAAAAGTGACACTGTTCTCTAGGAAATAGCTCCCAAAACCAAGATGCATGGTCATGAAGGATAAGGCTAGGGAGTGAGTGAGGGCTGACTGCTTTCTGAGAGAAGCCAGACTCCTGTGCTTTATGGAAGAAAGACACTGGTACAGCCATCCCCATGACTCCCTCTCATTCTGTCACTTTCTGAATGATTGACTTATTTGAAAGGCAAAGCAAGAGAGAGGGAAAGAGCACATGCCTGAGAGAGATGATCCATCTGCTTCAGTCTCCATAATAATGCCACAACACCCAGGACTGGGCCAGGTCAAAGCTAGGAGCCAGGAAAACCATCCTGGTCTCCCGCATGGATGGCAGGGGCCCAAACACTTGAGCCATCATCTACTGACATCTACAAGACACTGGAGTGGAAGAAGAGCAGCTGGGACTTGAGCCAGTACTCCAGTAAGGGACAGTAGTTTCTTTCTCTCTTTCTTTCTCTTTTTCTTTCTCTCTTTCTCTCTCTCTTTCTCTCTGGGACTTGAGCCAGTACTCCAGTAAGGGACAGTAGTTTCTTTCTCTCTTTCTCTCTCTCTCTCTTTCTCTCTTTCTCTCTTGACAGACAGAGTTAGACAGTGAGAGAGAGAGCAAGAGAGAAAGGTCTTCCTTTTTTCGTTGGTTCACCCCCAAGTGGCTGCTACAGCCGGTGCGTTGCGGCCAGTGCGCTGCGCTGACCCTAAGCCAGGAGCCAGGTGCTTCCTCCTGGTCTCCCATGCGGGTGCAGGGCCCAAGGACTTGGGCCATCCTCCACTGCACTCCTGGGCCACAGCAGAGAGCTGGACTGGAAGAGGGGCAACCCGGACAGAATCCAGCGCCCCAACCGGGACTAGAACCTGGGGTGCTGGCGCCGCAGGCAGAAGATTAGCCTAGTGAGCCACTGTGCCAGCCCGGGACAGTAGTTTCACAAGTAATGGCTTAACGTGCTGTGCCACTTATATTTCCTTTCCTGAACATTTCTTTCTTCCTCTCTACTTATGTTCCCTCCCTACTGTGTATATATCCTATTTTCAGCATTTACTCATTTTATGTCTTCAAATTTAGGCTTACACTTGACACATTTAATGCACTTTTAGATGTTTTTATGAAGCACACAAAGAGAAAGAAAAAGCTCCCTTTTGCTAGTTCTTGTCCCAGATGCCTGTAGTACTAGGGAGGGCTGAAGTCAGGAGCTGGGAAATCAGTTCAGGTTTTCCATGTAGGTGGCAGGAATGCAATAACTTGAGCTTTCATTGTTGCTTCTCAGGGAGCTAGAATCAGGAGCAGGAGCTGACCTAAGTATTCTGTTGTGAGTCTTAACTGGCAGCTTAACCACTGGACTAAACACCTGTCCCTTGACACATTTTTAAAACAACTGGTCTGAATTTCAAAATGTTGACTATTATTTCATATTTCGTGTCAATTATCCCTATTTGATTATTCATTTGGACTATGTGATTTGTCATGGTATGTACATTGATTTTTTGTTTAATAGAGACTGCCAACCATATTGAATGTGTCACGCCATGTTAAATTGTTTTTATGCTCCCGTTGGTGGTGAATTTCCTATTTTCTCCTGTTTTGCTTGAATTTCTTAAGCCAACTGATATTCACTCAAAACTACTTTTATTGCTGTTGTTTTGCTTTAGACTGAGGATCCTTTAATTAATTTTCTCTTGAATCTAAATCCCATCAGGTGATTACTTCCAATGCTTTTTCTACAACCGAATAAATCCCTATGTGTGAGATCCCAATTAAGAAAGCAATTTTATTACCTAGTTCTAAAGAGTAAGTAGACATTATACAAGCATTGGACCAGATCCTAATAAAAAGTCATAGCAAAAACAACATATCAGATAGAATGTATCTTGACACTCATTAGAATTGGTTATAAAATCCTGGATGTCTAAGTAAAAATGATGGAAAACTTTTGCATTGCTTAAAAACATCAAGACTAAAGTGAAAATTGTTAGTGGTTGTACCAAATGTCTTATACAAAAAACTCAATTAAATGTTTCTTTTTAATAAGGGTAAATCCACACCACTGTATTATTAGGCCTCCCTTTTGAGTGGGCTGATGAGGGGTGGATCATCTCTTAGATGAAACTAAAGGTCTCTTTCATTTTGCCACTCAGTGTTATGAAGACCTGTTTGAGTTACCCAGCCAGGACAACTTACGTTTCTGATGTTAACAACTCAGGTCTATTAGAAGTCTGGAATTGAGACAAATGTTGCCAAGTGGTAGTCAGCAACATCTTCCAATTGCAGTTGTATTTCAATTTATTCACTGTGCAGGATTTCTTTTTCTTTTTTTTTTTTTTTTAATTTTTTTTTTTTAAATTTTTTGCCAGGCAGAGTTACACAGTGAGAGAGAGAGAGAGAGAGAGAGTTATAGACAGTGAGAGAGAGACAGAGAGAAAGGTCTTCCTTCTGTTGGTTCACTCCCCTAATGGCCGCTATGGCCGGCGCTGCACCGATCCGAAGCCAGGAGCCGGGTACTTCTTCCTGGTCTCCCATGCGGGTGCAGGGCCCAAGCACTTGGGCCACCCTCTACTGCCTTCCCGGGCCACAGCAGAGAGCTGTACTGGAAGAGGAGCAACCGGGACTAACCCGGGGTGCCGGTGCTGCAGGCGGAGGATTAGCCAAGTGAGCTGTGGCGCCGGCCTGTGCAGGATTTCTTACCCTCTAAATCAGAAGCAAACAAACTTGAGGCATAACTTAAAAACATGAGTTGGATTTTTAAACTTTTGATCTATCATTATCTTCTTCACTCCAATAGAAATAATGACTATGAGGGAAATAAATTGTGCCTCCACTAAGACATGTCTAAGTATAAGACATCCTTTATGATTGCCATAGATTGTTTTCATTTGTTTATTTCTTTATTAAACTATCCTTGTTGAAACCTGTGTTCACTATTTAATTTATTGGTTTTTCTCTTAAAGTTTATTTAGTACATGACATATTTTCTTTTTTCTCCAGTAGCTTTTTATGTTTTCATTTGTCATTTATGATTTGGATGATGTCACATTTTCTGTGAGAAATAATTCCCCAAGTAAATATAAATATGTCCAGTGTACAAAATTATAAGAATTCTCTGCTATTCTGATACAGATGTAATATATAATCATTCTTTTGAAGAGGCAATTAGCACTTGGTTCAGTGACTTGAGATGTTACAACCTTTTAAGGTTTATTTTACCAGATGTGATGAAGGTAGTATGTATCTACAGTCAACCAGTACTAATCTGAACAAAGACTGGCTAAGGATTTTTTGTGTAAATTTACTAATGTGGAATATTAAAGGGCCCTCAGACTCTGTTTATGAGGTCACAAAAAGTTGTTTCCTAACCATAGACTTAATATAGCTTATTATTGAACTCTATTCCAATATAAAAAAATCACAACCAGAAATTTGTGTCAGAATGTTTCTTAACTACTTAAAAAAAGTTATAAAATGTACTTGTGTCATAGAAGCAGATTGCTTTTGATGTCTAGGATCATATTTTTATGCCAAAAACTATTCAAAATTATCATTTCCTTGCTTGCTTTTCAATTGGTCAAATGATAACACTGTTGACTTTGAGCAATTGATATGACTAGTAGAGTGAAAAAGACCCAGCAGAGAAACTTGAATTTCTTTTATGTAAGTTAAGTCTCAGTTTACCTGAGAAATATGAGGAGATAGGGTACTTTCACTTGTTCTTACAACAGAGAATATATTTGAACTAAGAACTGTTATGAATCTATAACTTAACTGATATGTTTAATGATCAAATAAATGATCAGCTTTAGATAGTTTGGAATTATACTTTTTTTGAAAGTACCTCTGTGGAGGGCTAACTTAGTAATAGAAAGTGGACTAGGTGCTGCTAATGTAATCATAATTCATAAAATAAAGAACTGTAAGTGAAATATAAATAGATGGATGTTCTAGCAAGCAAAAGACACACATCATATGTCTGAAAAAGGCTCTGAAGAGGATAACTGATTTATGCAAACTTGATTATAATAGATTGGAAACCTGAAAAATTGGTTCTGAAGACTTAAGTTGCAGTGTAGTTAATAGCAAAAGACCAGGAAATAAATGATATAAAAGGAGCATTGTGCTTTTGTACTTTGAATGCGCGGGATTAATCAGGCCTACATCAAGAAAAAATAGTTCAAGTGAAGATTATTTCCAAAGTGTACTGAATGATAACCATTATATATGATGACAAAAAAATTATTGATTCCAGCATCCTCTGCACTTTATAATTAAATGATGAAAACTGAATCTTAATTTAAATGAAATTAAACCATGAGTGGAAATGGTAGGAACACACTTTACAAAAGATAGGGGCATTTTGTTATTTCCTTCAGAATTGTGTATTGGTGCCACTTTCATATTCTTCACAGAATCAGTCTTCAAAAATTAGACTTCTATTGTTCATGCTTTTATTTATTGATAGGATAACTGCTTACTGGAAAATCAGTCAACGGGTCAGCCATTATTTTGGCTCTGAGTGTATCCAGTGTACCTGGTTCCTACCCTTAGGGAGTTCTCATCTTTGTGTGTCATTTAACTAGTTAGCAGATAATTATAAACTTAAGGGGTGAGATCACTGATAGAAATAACCTCATTGCCTTTAGAGAAGCCACAGACTTAAGGCTCAAGTTTCCTAGAGGAATATTTTCATGTATCAATTATGTCTCTCGAGGAGTTAGATGGAACATAATCAGGATAAACTGAGTTTTCCTCCTTAGAAGCACATTTTTTTTGTTTTGCTTTTTGTCTTCATCTTTGGGTATTAAATAATCAAGATATCAACTGAAATGTTTTTCAAGCTGTCTTTTTAGGTCTCCTTCGTTTGCAAATGTACGTGAAACTTCAATGCCATATGGCAGAAAGGAGATTTATTGACTCAGTAACTGCATTTTTGGCCAGGGAAAATGAAGCTTTTTTAAAGATTTATTTGTAAGGCAGAGTTACAGAAAGAGAAAAGGAGGGGGGGGAGAGAGGAGGGGAGGGATAAAAAGGGAGAAAAAGAGGGAGATAAAGGGAAGAAGAGGGAGGAAGAGAGAGGGAGAGAGATGGGGATCTTTCACCCACTGGTTCATTCCCCAAATGACCACAACAGCAGGGGCTGGGCTTATCCAAGCCAGGAGCTTCTTCCAGGTCTCTTAGGTGAGTGCAGGGGCCCAAGTACTTGGGTTATCCTGGAGTTGTTTTTGACTTGCATCTTGGATCTGAATATTGTGGCCCCTTCTCTGTTTCTTTCATATCACACATTTAAAATTAAATGGAAGCATCAAACATTCATGTCTCTAAATATTATATGTTTCTGTCTGACTTAAATCCAGCAGGACTTCACACTCAACATCTTCCCCTTTTTATGCTTGTCACTGCAGAACTCTGAAGATCACACAAGCTGTGCACTCCCCTTGTCTTCTTTTCTCAGTAGCCCACTGCACCTCTGGACTTAGCAAGCCATTATCTGCAGAAGTGCATATATCAGTTTCTCTATAAGGCACAGCTGGTCCTATTTGTTTCCTCTACAAATCTCTCAAATAAAAAGGGCACCACCTAAACACACTTCTTCTGTTGAGACTGAAGCTGGGATAATTTTCCTCCTCCCACCTCATTAGCACATATAGACCATTCTCTCTGCTTTCTTAAAATTGATTATTTCACTCATGCTCATTACTCTTAACATCTCCTGACACCCAAGTCATTCCCTCTGCTTTCTCAATTACTGTAGCTTTGTCTCTCCAATACTACATCTGCATCAATTGTTAGCAAATTCAGTAGACTTCTAGGTGATATTCCTAATACCTCAGCATCTCAACTCCTCTATCCCACCTTAGATACTCAAAGTATTTATTCTCTTGAATCTAGACATGACCACTGGTAATCATTGAAAGCCCTCCTTCATCTCACTTTTTTTTTTTAAAGATTTACTTATTTTTTGAAAGGCAGTGTCAGAGAGTCAGAGGCAGAGAGAGAGGTGGGAGGTCTGATCCACTGATTCAAAGATGGCTGCAATGGTCTGAACTCTGTTGATCCAAAGCCAGGAGCCAGGAGCTGCTTCCAGGTCTCCCACCTGGGTGTAGGGGTCCAAGGGCTTGGGCCATATTCTACTGCTTTTCAAGGCCATAGTAGAAGGCTGGATCAGAAGTGGAGCAGCCAGGACTCGAAACAGCACACATAAGGAATGCCAACACTGCAGGTGGAGGCTTTACCTGCTGTGCCACAGTGCCAACCCCTCATCTCACTCTTGTACAATCCTTTGACCTCCCACAAAATAACTTTCTAGCTTGTTACTTATGATATTTCAATCCCCAAAAATCCATCAAAATATTCTAGCGACTTATGCCACCAACTTTTACAGGTTTACTTCATGTTCTTCAATGCTTCTTCATTTTCTTAAATTTTACAATCTGTTACTGAATCATTCCACTGCCTAGTCACTCAGTTCTCTAGCCTCTCCCTTGCTGTATCATTGGCAAGTGAAATGCTAATTATATCCAAATATCTACATACACTATTCTACCTGTTTAGCTGAAATGGGATAGAAGAATGCAAATAAATGTGCTGATCTAGTTTCATTTTTGATTAACAGTGGTAAACCTCTATTCGGTCCTTAATGCTATCTGTTAATTATTTTATAAATATTTTGTTTATATTTTATGAAATCTATTTCACAATTTCTCAACTCTTCTCAAACCAACATTTACTAATCATGTAAATTATAAGACTACTGTGGAAACAAAGGTAATCAGAAGAAAATGTGCACTGACTTCCATCACTGTATATATCCATTTCTTTGCATCTATTTCCACACTCTACATTATGATCTGTTATTACAAATGAGCATTCATAATCCATCTGAGGCCAGTAGTGGATCTCATCCCTTCTGACCTACTCAAATACTATTGCACCTCTTCTCCCCCTCTCTCTTTTACATCATTTGTTTATCACTTTTACTTGATGATCCTCATAAGGTTGCAATAAAATTGTTTTTCTTTGTCATCATTATCAATTCTAGTCTGAATCTGGAGGCTTAAGAACAAGATCTGATAGGGTAAGTTACAGCCATGACTAAAGCCCTGGGGACCAGAAAGCTGTTGTCATTAAGTTATGCTTCCCATCTGAGGTTGTAAAAGTCGGCATTAGTGATACCCTGAGTTTCAGTCCAAGGGCAAAAGATTGAGATTCTCAAACAGTTAGGTGGATAGGTTGGAGAGGAGCTTTAGGTGTATATCATCTTGACTTCCCTTCCCAGATACCTACCACGTTATTTCCTTACTTGTATTCATTGTCTCTGTTTCTCCTACTCCCAATATCTATTTTTTTTACAGGTAGAGATAGACAGTGAGAGCGAGAGACAGAGAGAAAGGTCTTCCTTTTTCCTTTGGTTCATCCCCCAAGTGGCCCCTACAGCCAGCGCGTTTGCGGCCAGCACACTGTGCCGATCCGAAGCCAGGAGCCAGGTGCTTCCTCCTGGTTTCCCATGCGGGTGCAGGGCCCAAGCACTTGGGCCATCCTCCACTGCACTCCCGGGCCTCAGCAGAGAGCTGGACTGGAAGAAGAGCAACCGGGACAGAATCTGGCGCCCCAACCTGGACTAGAACCCGAGGTGCCGGTGCCACAGGCAGAGGATTAGCCTACTGAGCCGCGGCGCCAGCCCCCCAATATCTATTAAACATACTCCAGTCAGATTTTTATCCCTCTTGCCACTCCACTGATACAACTTTCATTGAAGTCCCTAATAACTTTGGTATTGATAAACTCATTAGTCTCAATATTTTTCCTTTTAATTTTCTTACCAATAGTTTTTACTTTTTAATTTTTAAATAGATTTAATATAGTTCATAGATATACTACTAAGAATATAATAATTTTCCCTCCCTCCCTGTTTTCCTTGTTAAATATTCTTTGCTTTTCTTTCTGAACTTTACCAGACTTTGTCTTTTTCTTCTTAGATCCTTTTCAGTCTCCTTTACTTTTCCTATGCTTTTCCTTAAACAGTCTGGGTCCTTGACTGCCTTCTGTATTCTACTTAATGCACTCTCTTAGTGATTGCATTTAGACTCATGGCTTTCAGTAACACCATGGCAATGATTCCTAATTATTTTTTTTTTATTCCAAACAACCCTGTAACTCCAAATATGTATACCCAACTACCTGTTTAACATCTCATGAACATGTAAGGGACTATCTCCAACTAAACATACCCAAGAACTTCTTAACTCCTCATAACTATTTTATTATGGCTTTTTCTTTCTCTGTTCATAGCAATATTTTCAGTTTCTTGTACTAAAAGTATTAGAGATCCCTGACTTTATTTTAAAAACTGTATTGAATTTATCAGGATATAATGTTAGCTTAGACTTTTGAAATATATACAGAATTCTATCACTTTTCAACAGCTCTACAGCTATTATCTAGGTTCAGCCCAAAATTATCTTGTACCAAAATGAATACAATAGCCTTATACCTGATCTCCCTTACTCCAAATTTGTCATACTACATTATCAATAAAGTGTACAGATAATTCTGATTTCATGGGATCCATGGGACCCATATTACTCTTTTTTAAGAAATTTATTTATTTGAAAGTCAGAGTTACACAGAGAAGAAGAGGCAAAGAGAGAGAGCTCTTCCATCTGCTGGTTCATTCCCTAATCGGCTGCAATTGCTGGAGTTGTGCTGATCTGAAGCCACAAGCCAGAAAATTCTTCTGGTTCCCCCACATGGGTGCAGGTGCCCAAGGGCTTGGGCCAGCTTCTGCTGCTTTCCCAGGCCATAGCAGAGAACTGGATCACAAGTGGAGAAGCCAGAACTCCAACTGGTGCCCATTTGGGGTGCTGGCACTGCAGACGGCGGCTTTACCTGCTATGCCACAGGCCCCATTTTACTCTTAAAACAAAGTCTAAAGTATCCAATGATATATGAAGCTATATATAATGTGTCCACTTGTTATTTGTCTAACTTTATTGTAATTACTGTACCTCAACTTCATAATGGCTTACCCCTCCAAAAACTTTTTTTAATAGTATCTTAAATGTATCAGGGATGTTCTGTCTTCTATACCTTGCATAAACTGTTCCACAAAAGATGGTGGAAATTAGTTTTGTTATTAACATTAGAAGCGTTGAGAATAATCATAGTAAGAAAGAGCTGAAGAGGGGCCGGCTTTGTGGCACAGCTGGTTAAAGCCCTGGCCTGAAGCACTGACATCCCATATGGGTGCCGGTTCCAGTCCCAGTTGCTTCTTTTCCCATAAAGCTCTCTGCTAGGGCCTGGGATAGCAGTAGAAGATGACCCAAGTTCTTGTGCCCCTGCACCCATGTGGGAGACTCCTGGATCCTGGCTTCAGATTGGTGCAGCTCCGGCCGTTGTGGCCAACTGGGGAGTGAACCAGTGGATGGAAGACCTCTCTTTCTCTGTCTCTACCTCTCTCTGTAACTCAGTCTTTCAAATAAATAAAATAAATCTTAAATAAAGAGCTGAAGAGTCTACTGGGTTATTGCAGTAGTGTGAAATGTATTACCTTGGATAATAACTAGATTGTCATTTTTATAAAATAAAGTACTTAATTCTTTAAAGAAAGTGTGATGTTATGAAAATTACTTGCAAGAAGAATATAAAAAATACAAGGCAACATTTTAGTACCTAGGTTAACTTTAGGTTTTTGAGTTGTTTGAAGGTATTTATTTTAGTGTCTTATACCACTTTAGACATCTTGGGCCAATACATGACACTATAACCTTCTAGAGTTTTTAATCTTGGTATTGAAGAAATCCTCTTTATCTCCCTTATCTTCTATCAAACCATAGCATCCTGTTTTCTTAGCATTAAAGTGAAGAATGAAAGCAAGTTGTGCATGTTATTGCCCTTGATGCCACCTCAGACTCAAAGAAATTGCAGTCAGTTTCAGGGTTAGGCTAAGGGAAATCTTCCTGCACCTACATCTCACCCTAAGATATTTATTATTTTTGTATTGTGACCTAAGTCATTTCAAGATCCATGAGGGGGCATAGTTACACTGACAGAAGTCTTGTACCAAGAATTTCCAGTTTGAGGAGGTAAGTTGCAATATTCCTTTACAAAGATTTGTGTGCTCTATTCAATATATATTACTGCTGATATAAACTGGTACATTGCAGATTCCCTAGGAAATTTTTAGGATAAATATATATGAAACATTTGGCCCTATTTAGCTCTTAGAGTCAAATTTGTAGTCAAATTATTGATCAGGAATTAACATTCTAAGGGTATTGCTGATCTGCCAGTTTGTCTGTTTTCAGGACCATGGACAGCAGTTAGTTTTACCCTGGCAGCTAAGTATAACCCTGAGTCTAATTTCTTTACATATTACTTGCCCCCCCAAAAAAAAAACACACCTTAATAATAATAATAATAAAACACGGTGGGAATGGCCTATTTCCAATTATTTATGTCTACATGTAGATGAATCTGTATATTATCAAGGATAACTTGTACTTTTTAATACATGATTAAATCTGTATGTCTAAATATTAATTGATTAATATAAATATTAAGTTTGTAAGTCAGGATGAGAATTAATGACAAAGTATTGATTTTGTTTAGTTTTTTTAATCTTTGAAGTTTGCATACTTTATTTTTCGTTTGAGATGATGAAAATAAAAATTCTATAAAGATAATGTGAAAAGTATGGCAAATGTATGCTTGTCATATATAATAGCTTTGGGCAAAACTATGAATCTGAATGAAATCATAAATGATATATTAACCCTGTGCATCAGACTCTTTTGAACATATTGTTGCTAACACTGTTAATTGTATTAAATTTCTTCAGAAACTCTATAGGTATTATTTTACAGATGAGGAAATTATGGTGGTTTATTAAAGGTCAATCAATAGTATGTTGAGTTTGAGTTTTAATTTCAAAATTAGGCTCCGAAACTATAATCATTTTTTAGAAAAATAAATTTTATTGGTTACATGGGTGTTAAATAATGTTATCAAATAATATTTAAAAATTGTCAATCCTATTCAGCAAGCAAGTAGTCTTCCTTTTAGATTAATACATTTTTTATACAAGAAATACTGAATATTTGCCATATGCCAAATGTTTTTCTGCACAGTTATGTACGATTGATTCATAACTAATTGTACAAGGGTACTTCAAGTTTTGTGAATGGAACTAAAAGATAAAATTGATACAAAACTTTGAAACTCATATGCATGTTTTTCATAGTATGCATGAATTTGATTTTTGCATCAAAATAAAAATTTAAAAAATTTTAATATAAAGAGGACATATTTCACTTATTTCATTTGTATTTTTTGGTTTTAGTATTTTTAAATTCAATTGGCAATCCAGAATATCATTTGGTTTTATTTTCTTTTAGATTTTGGGATGATAGTACTGAATCAACATTAGGGGAAATATATTTGCATCGGGATAGGCATTATATACACCAGCCATAACTACAATATTCTTATATCTATACCAAATTAAATTAATCCCTCCTTCCCCTGCTCCAGAGAGAATGATACCGAGGCTAAATGTCTTACCAAATGCAGGCAATTAAATGACAAAAAAATGGTTTTCATAGCTCATTCATTGATTTTGAATGCTCTGTCACTGACCAAGTCACATTGACTGAAATATTCCTAGACTCTTTCTCTTATCTGTATTGATACATCTGGTGTTAGCTCAAGAAGTAGAAATCCTTCAAAATATAACCTTTCTTGTCCAATTTTTCTCATTTTTTAAAATTCTCATTTATTTTTACAAAACCCTGATTTAATGTGGAATGCAATATGAAGTCATGCTTTTAATATAAGAAAACATTAAATCTCCAATAAATGACCTCTCTTTCTTTCCATTTGCAGCAGGATTTCCTGAAAAAAAAAAAAAAAACCAGAAACAAAAAAAAGCTTACTTACCCTATCTTTGTTTTATTTTATTTACTCAAAGTAGATGCTTTTTAATCTGCTTAATTCTTGAAAGCATTTTAAGTGATCTCTTCCCTCTACCATAATGCACTGTTTCCTAAGTTGCCGTATATCCTATAGCCTTCTGCAGAGTTTTAGCCCTCCTTTACCTTAACAAATCTAAAGTCATCTCCCCTGTGCTTCCATTTTCTCCCTGTTCTTCTTACTTCAATATCTTTCTGAGTCATGGTCCTCAATTTTAGCTACCACCTACCTTCCCTTGACTCCTACATTTACCTTTCTTTCTCTCCTGAGATCTAGGTTTGTATTTCTGACTAACTCCTATTTCATGGGGATGCTTCATAGCAATTGTCAACCCATGTCCAAATCTGACCTCATCAAATTTTAACTTACCCTAGTACTCCTTTGATGCATCTGGTTTAGTTATGTTACTATTCATGCAATAACCCAAACAAGGTTCCTGAATGCATACTATGTATAATGTGTCTTTCACCTAAACAAAAAATGTCATCTAGTTAAATTATTCTGTCTTAACTAACTGCAGAATCCACATACTTCTGTTCAAATAAACAGCTTCTTATTACTTTTGCTCATAATAGAATTTTAATGAGGTGAAGGCAATAACCTCACAATTTGTTTTTGATCACTTGTCTTAATCCATTCCAATTACTAATCTATTTAGTCAGCAAAATTATCTTTATAAAATATTCAAATTGAATATTCAAACCCCTGCTTAAACCTACTAGATGAAATGTAGGCTCCTTAGCAAGGTAGATATAAATTTCCTGTCTAATTCTCCAGCCTTATCTTCAGCCTTTCTTCTTGTGTATCTTATATTTGAGCTAAACCAAAATTTCCTTGAAAAAATTTCCATCATTCTTTGACATTTTGTTTTATATATCCTGTTTCCACCTGTTCTATGAGATCTTTTTGTGTCTGTTCAGAAAATGTTTATGTATCTTTGGAAGTTCAGCCCAAATATCTATTGCAAGGGAGATTTTTTTTCTCCTTGATGATTATATTTCTTTTTATTACATTTTATTAATATATGGAGAACAGCCTGTGCATTATTATGAAGCTGTTATTGGCAACAGAGATAGAATACAAACACAGGCAGTCCTATATGAGGTGTGGGTGTCTCAAGTGACAATAGGCTGAATGTCTAATCCCACTCTTGTGTATTTAAACAAAAGGAATTTAAGTCAAGGTACTTGCATAAATTAAGAGGGCAAATTTAGAACTCCACAAAATAGATGGTTAATGACTTCCAGATTACCAATAGCCGGAAACCACTCTTGCCTCCAGGATGGAAAGAATAAGGGAAGAAGCCGTAGATAGGGTGCCCAGTTTTTCCCATGACAGAGCCAAGAAGGAGATGCAGCTGACGCAGAGATGGTGACTAGGTAGAGAAGAAAACAGAAAACATTTACTTCTTCTCCCTTTCCAGACCCACTATCCAACTCGCTGAACTTAGTCAGAAACCTGCATGATATCAGAGCCTTGGAAATGATATTTTAAGCCTTGATCTTCTCATTTCTTACATGGAATGTTGATGCTAACTTGATGAACTGGTGTCGTAATTAGTGATACTGTAGATAAAGCAGCCTGTAGTGCACTGGGAAAACTCAGTATTCTCTGGTAGATATCATTATCAATTTTTATATTTCATATTTATATGGCAACAGAGTTCTAAAACATATTTACTAGCCTCATTACCTTTGTACTTCTTACACTTAGTGGAGTATCTGGAAGACAATTATTCATAATAATCATGCATTTATCTGTTAATGTTTTCAACAAAATTTACAGATGAAGATGCTAAGTTAGATGCTAGAAATATACAGTATGATCTTTTCCCAACATTAACTAGATTTAGGTTTCCTGATGAGAGATCCTTTGCTCTCACCCCTGTCCTCACCTCCTCCTTTTTAGTAGTTTCTGACTGGCTGCCTGTATGAAACTAAAGAAAGATAGAAAGAATGACCCAAAGAATAAATTTTTCTGCAATGTCTGCTGTTCCTACACAAGCCCAGGCTTACCTGGCTGGGAAACTTCATGCTGAACTCTAAGGAGGTAATGACTGCTAAACAAGCAGCAGAGGGAACAGCCTGCTGGGAATGATCCTATGCATCCATTAAAGAGAAGGAAAACTTGGAAATAAGCTCTTAGGAGTTATGTGAATGGATTAGGACAGATGAATTTTACTTTGTTCTATTTTTTTTTCTAATGGCTCCTTTAAGATATTTATTCAAATAGTTAGACATCAGTTACATTCCATAATTGATTAAATGGGTCACTGTTTTTAAAAGGTTTTTGACTAGACATACATTTATGTAACACGTGGGCATTTTCTCCTCTAAAATAAGAGACAGTTTCAATTCATATTCACAGAAGTTCTTGGTAATTGTGATTCTACATTGCTAAGGTCGAGTGGTCACTTGTGACTAGTCATTTTCTGGTGCATTTTGAATGCAAATCTGGTCATGGCAGCTTAAAAGAAAAATACATTTGAAAAGCTCTAGCCAGCATTATTGGTTATTGTATATAAAAGTGATTCAAGAGGATTTCCTCTTGATCTTGGACAATAGCTCTCTGTAAAGAACAGGATAAGGTCCTCCTGTCAAGAAAGATTGTTCAATCTTTATCTACTTCTGAGAGTAAGCACTATTCCTCTCATTCCTGCGATACAAGCAGTGTAAAGACATTTGCACTCAAACTCAGACTGGAAGTTGTCACCACCTGACCTTCACTGAAATGAAAGTATAAATGCTCTGGTGTAGATGAAAGAAGCATGATCTTAGCTATCTGTCCTAACATGTAAGAGGTATAGTAAGCAAAGATAGTAGTAAATAGGTAAGTAATTTTAAAGCAATGTTCTACTAAAAGTTAATGATGTTTCATTTTGGGGTTACAAAGATGAGGCAGACCCCAAATATTGAGTGAAATATAAATTATGTTGGAGGAGAGATTAGAGATAGAGATTTCTTGGGTTGGTCTGCACAAACCACAGTAGCTGAGTAGAGTAGGGAAGTTGCAGATCTTGCATGCACATTCCCCAGTTCACTCTTAATTTAAGAAGTAACTCTTTCACTACTTATGAGGAAGACTTTGTGTAATTTCATAATTTAACATCAACTCAGAAACAGCATTGCTAAAAGCAGGAATATTTATGGCAGCATTCTATAGATCTACTATAAAAGGTCACTTTTATTTGGCTGAGAGGTTTACAACATTGTATTTTGACACAGAGGTAGCCACTATTCTTTTAGTCCTAGAATTTTTTTTCCATGCATGAGTCAAATATTAATTGCCAAATAACCATTTTGTTTTTTATAGTATTTTTCAGATAAGTATGCAGAACCCATACTTAGGGGTAAGGTTAAGTTAAGATGCTTTAGGGGAATGCAAGGAAATATATGATTCTTATACTAAAATAAATTTATTTCAGATTGTAGATGAAAATATGCATCATAGAGTTAAAAAAAAGTAACTATGGAAATTAGATGGTCACAGAAGACAATGGGAAAGGGGATTTCAATTGAGTAGTGGGATTTGAATGTTTTGGATGCAAGAGAAAAAACTTTGAAGATGGATAGTTTTAAGAAAATCTGGGAAATTAGAAAGCAAATTTAAAATCAGACTTAGGGTGGTATGATATTTTGCAGAAAAAGTAATTTATTGACCTAGTAATTTACTGGGAATATCCAAGAAGTACAAAAATGATAATTGTTTACATCACAGAGTTTGATATAAGAAAACTAGGTTGCTCCCTGATTTAAAATAGACATTTTGTGATTTGATGATTGTTTATAGCCCTTCTCTCTCTCTCTCTCTCTCTCTCTCTGTGTGTGTGTGTGTGTTCCTCTTCATGCTATCTATTGAAATTGAACTCTTTTATTTAGAGTAGGGTTAATTATACAATCATTAAGTAAATTGAAAATAGATCTTTTTAAAAGTTAAGAGTGGGAATATGAGAGGGAGGAGGAGGAAGGGTTGGAGTGTGGGTGGGAGGGACGGTAAGGGAGAAGTGTCACTATGTTCCTAAATCTGTATATATGAAATACATGAAACTTGTATAACTTAAATAATTTAAAAAAATACCTCCTAGGAAAACCAGCAAGCGTTAAGCAAGGACAAGACCTGGGAAGGGTTACAACCAAGCAAACAGTTTCTAGAGTGCTTACAAAGAAAATGAACAATATTTCTATTGTACAAATTTCCAGAAACTTCTTTACCAGGAAATATTAGAGATATTTTGCCCTCAAAGATCCCACACTTTTGCTATGTTGCTGATGTTAACTTTTTTGAGAAATTCATGAAAATGAAGATGGATCCAATTCTTAGAGTTAATTTTATAGAAAATATTGTAGAATTCAACATTGAAGGACCTTATAAAGTAGCTAGAATAGTGAATTAAGGCAATTATGGATTAGTCCAATATCCTAGTCTCTTTAAGAAATAGAAGGCTATGGCCGGCACCACGGCTCAATAGGCTAATCCTCCACCTTGTGGCGCCGGCACACAGGGTTCTAGTCCCAGTCGGGGCGCTGGATTCTTTCCCGGTTGCCCCCCTTCCAGGCCATCTCTCTGCTGTGGCCCGGGAGTGCAGTGGAGAATGGCCCAGGTGCTTGGGACCTGCGCCCCATGGGAGACCAGGAGAAGCACCTGGCTCCTGGCTTCGGATCAGTGCGGTGCACTGGCCGCAGCACGCCGGCCGCAGCGGCCATTGGAGGGTGAACTAACGGCAAAAGGAAGACCTTTCTCTTTGTCTCTCTCTCTCTCACTATCTACTCTGCCTGTAAAAAAAAAAAAAAAAGGAAGAAGAAGTAGAAGGCTTCAACATCAGGCGTTTCAGTTAGTGTGTGTATGTGTGTGTGTGTGTGTGTTTGTATAGACATTACCAATAGGAAGAATTACACTAAGTCATTTCAGGACTACATTATTTGTATCAAAACTTGGAAAATGCTCTTTCTTGGACTTGTGGTAGATGATAGGCATTTTCCGGGTACACTTGCTGAGTTGGATAAGGATCCTGTGCCCAATTTTGTTTAAATTGTGGGCGGATTTCTGCAGTTGTTGTTCATTTCAGTCAAATCTCTGTTGTTGAACGTTGTGCAGCCTTTGATCATCATAATGAGTTCGTTATAAAAAAAAAAAACTCAGTCACCTTCTTCCCATAGATTTTGTGTGAAATAGCTGCATCAGAGAGGCATTTAATAAATAGATGTCGAAGAGATGAATGAAACGTAAATGCTTCAGTTTTACTTGGTTAATTTACCCAAGAGGGCCACTAAGGAAAATAAAGCTCATTGTCTTCCTTTGATTTTTTGCCACCTCTGCAAAGACTGTACTTGAGGTTTCCTTGGAATTGGGAACTTACTCAATATCAGTTTCAAATCTAATATTGATAAAAAATACTCAAGGCTGAAACATTTACTTTGACAGTAGTTCCGAAAGGGGTATTCAGGTAAAATTATTTTTTAAAATAGAAAAGGAGAAATTGAAATTCCCAACATATGTTTTGTATACATGAAGAAAGTCTTCTTTTTTGAATAGTCTTTTTCATAGCTTATAAATTATTCTATGAAGGGATATAACTATATAAATGAATCTCACAGGACATTTTTGTTGTTGTTTTTTGGTGAATCCACAGGCACTTAGGATAATGAATACTGATACATGGGAGACATTGAACATCTACTTTCTAAATTGTTTAATATATATTTTTATCGATATAACTTTTCCAGAAAGTTTTATGTTTATACTCACCATTGTACATTATTTTATAATTCAAATAATGTGTCCCTGTTCTAAACAAAAATAATCTTTTTCAATTTTAAGTTTTTAAAATGTTGATGCTGGTTCACTAGGAATATGCACTTTAAAAATGGCATTGATATTGTTTGAATTCAGTTTACAAATTGAATTCTGCTGAGGAACACACAGATGGGTTAGTGTTTCAAATATGCAAAAATTCCAGGCCTTCCCTGCAAGCTTGCATGTTTTTCTTCAGGGTTAGTACATAAATTTGCATGGGTTGTGAAGGCTAATTAAAAATTATATTTTTAAGGAATACAAATTTCATAAATAGAACTTTAGGAATATAGTTATCCTTCCCACCATACCCACCCTCCCACCCACACTCACTCCCCACCGCTTCCTCCCTCTCCCCTTGCCAGTCCCATTCTCCATTAAGATCGATTTTCAATTAACTCTGTACACAGAAGACCAACTCTCTACTAAGTAAAGACCCTTTCTAAACAAGAGATGCAGTCTACTGCTGGATCACCAAGAGGCCATGGAGGTGGATCTTGCAACTTTGTGGGTCGGGGAGGAAACTTTGGAGGTAATGGGGGTAATTATGGCTGTGTTGAAAACATCAGTGGAAGAGGAGAGTGTGGTGGTGAAGTTTGTGGCCGCAGGGGAGGTGATGGTGGCAATTATCTCAGTGGTCCTGCTTATAGTGACACTGGAGGCTATGATGGTGGTGGACCCAGGTAGGGAAAATAAGGTGGTAGATAGGTTGGAGGGGGAGGATGTCATTGTTAAACTGAAGGAGGAGATTTTGGAGGTGCTAACTATGGTGGTGGTGGAAACTATAATGATTTGGGAAGTGATACTGGACAACAGCAATCAAATTATAGACCCATGAAAGGAGGCAGTCTTGGTGGAAGAAGCTCGGGCAGTCCGTACGGTATTGGCTATGGAGCTGGTGGTAGAAGTGGTGGATATGGTAGCAAAAGGTTCTAAAAACAGCAGAAAGGGGCTACATTTCTTAGCAGGAGAGTGAGCAGTTGTCAGGAAAGCTGCAGGTTACTTGGAGACAGTTGTTCCAAATGCATTAGAGGAACTGTAAAAATCTGCCACAGAAGGAATGCTGATCCATAATCAGGAAAGTGACTGTACCTGAAACAGGAAACTTCCTGTTCAGGACTGTCGTAGCCACACTTTCATGCACCCGCATGGGTGACCAGGAGAAGCACCTGGCTCCTGGCTTCGGATCAGTATAGCTCTGGCCATAGTGGCCATTTGGGGGGTGAACCAACGGAGGGAAGACCTTTCTCTCTGTCTCTCTCTTTCACTGTCTAACTCTATCTGTCAAAAAAAAAAAAAAAAAATGAGGGATGTTTAACTTTGCAATATTTATGTAGTTCAGTGTTTCTACATTGTAATACAGAAAATTTGACACAAGGCAGTTTTGGAGGTATTTCTTGTGAATTAAGAAGTAAAGAAGGTCATTGGTAGTTACTGTTTTACACTAATTTTGTTAAAGTTATCTGTAAAGAAGCACCTATTTACTGACTTGCTGGTTAAGGGGGATCTAGTCTCCCCATTTCCAAACTATGATATAAATGGGCACTGACGTGGTTTTATATTTGTAGATCTCCAATGTATGGTATAGATAAATAGGATTGGGTATTTTAATTAACATATTTTTGAATTTAATAGTATTAGGATTACTTAAAAATGAAAAAAATCAAAATTCCAAAAAAATCCCCAATTTTAGTTTTAAAAATAGGACTCTGCCTTTTCAGTGGTGGTGAAGGTGATGACATATGAGACAGTTTTGAGTTTACTCTATCTTTGTAAGTAATTGATAAATATTCACTCATTTATAAGCACATCTCCATTTACTACTACATATTACCATCCGTCTATAAATGAGAAAACTGAGGGTTAAGATAGGTCCAATAGGTCCAGTGTCTTTCCCAGCATCAAAGAGTTAGAAACCTGTCATGTGCTAGAACTGGAATCTGATCTTTAGCTGTGCTCTAGAACATGTGTTCTTACTTACTATTGACTTGTTGAATATCAGAACAAATGTGTTAGGCAAGTAATGATGAAGATGAAGGCAATCAGGCACAAAATATGTAAGGCATGGTTGATAAGATCCTTCTGTCTGTATCCTTGTCTGTTAGTGACCTTTGCCAGCTCACTCTTTCTTCTCCTCTTCCTCTGTTTCTCTTTCCCTCTTTCATTTCCTTAATCCATCTTCCTTCCCCCCTTCCTTTCTTTTTTTTTTAATATTTATTTTATTTATTTGAAAGACAGAGTTACAGAGAGAGGTAGAGACAGAGAAAGAGTTCTTCCATCCACTGGTTCACTCCCCAGGAGCCAGGAGCTTCTTCTGGGTCTCCCACATAGGTGCAGGGGCCCAAGGACTTGGGCCATATTCTACTGTTTTCCCAGGCCATAGCAGAGAGCTGCACTGGAGGAGGAGCAGCCAGGACTAGAACTGACGCCCATATGGGATGCCGGCACTTCAGAGCAGGGCTTTAACCCACGGTGCCACAGCGCCGGCCCCCCTCTCTTTCCTTTCGCTTCCCCTTTTAATAGTGACTGTGTTTACATACAGATATAGCTGCTCAAACCGTGATGTTGACTGTGTCACCACTGAACATTTGACAGCATTTGGAGACCTGTTTCATTTTCTCATTGAAGATATGTAATAGATGTCTCTACCAGTAGAAGTCAAGGACATTGATGATCATCCTTCAATATGAAGGACAAGCTTGGCAACAAAGAATTACCTAGTAGCAAAAGTCAATATTTCATTTAAAAATATTGTTTTAAACTAAGAAAACAACCACATCATTTCCAGAAAAAAACAAAATTCATTTGTCTACATGCAATCAGCAAATACTATTAGTCATCTCAATGTGAAAGAAACGTATATAATTTTTTAACCAAAGATGATTCTGTAAGTGTGATATTTCACAATAAATGCTGATCTATTAAACTAACTCCAGTTGTCTTGATTGTATGCCTTGGTCAAAAGGCTCACAGCCTTTTCTGTCTGCTACAGCTGATACAATACTGAACACATAGTGAAGGCAAAGTAGATTGAGACAGGGTTTGAGAGAAAGAAACATGAAATGACAGTGTATCAGAGTTACAAAGGATGTAGAGTTTGAGAGAGTCACTTGGAATTCATCTAGCACCGATTCTAAAGAAAGTTACTTCTTAAAGTACAATATTTAAAAATTTGTATACTCTAAAAATTGTCCACATTTCCCTGCAGCTTCCAAAATGCTAATTTTCATAGTCCTAACATTGTAATTGAAATTACATGCTGAAAAATGTCATAAATGTTCTATGCAATGGTGGACTTTCTAAGGTAATCAAGCAAAAATGCCAAATTTATAAAGCAGATTAGTTTTAATACAGTTCTGTTTATCTTTCCATCTGGGGAAAAAAAAGAACATCTTGCCAAGTAACATATTGCTTGATTTAACAAAAAAGGTAATGACTGTTAAAATTAAAGAAGATTTCATGTAGCTTTATTAATTACCATATAAATGTTATGTGTGATAAGTCATTTAAATCCACAAATCTTCATTGACAAAGGCTCTGCACTAAGCATATTACTCTAAGGCAAGTTTAGCAGCCTATTTGGTAAATTGGATAGCTTTCAAAATTTAAAGCAGCTTAACAAGCCTAAAAGTTTCTTGAAAATATGAAAATTAAAACTTCTTAAGATGTATGAGGATAAAACATACAGAACTGCAGAATAGGGTAGTATATTTTCCATTATTCCTCACATGAATTTTCATTACTTTATTACACTATGACTAAATCTTTTGAAAAAAGCAATCTACATATAAAAACATAAATATATGGTGCTATGTGCAATATTTATGAAATATGAACTTTACTACGTGTAATTCTACTTAAAGCATCATGTTACCGAAAAAAGGTGCAAATAGATCTTCCTTTTCTTTTTTTATGAAGTGTACAATTGATAAATAGGAAGTTTTCCAGTCCTTTAATGAAATTTATTATTACAGTAACATTAAAAAAGCATTTTTTACAATATTCTCCAAAGTTTGAAAATTTGAGTAGCCTCCTTGTTCTTGCAAAAGTAGCATAATTGCTCCTGAATGATGTTTTAAGAGTTATTTTGACATTATCAGTTTTACTTAAGCTAAGATAAAATTTATGGATTAAATGTCCTAGAAACTAATTGAAAACCTTGATGAACCATATTTGGATGTCCTGACAAATTTATTTCCTTGCATAACATACTGTTACCTGAAAAAGTCTCTCTTATTTCAGCTTGCATTATTGAAAAATCTTTCTAGACTGTAATGTTCAGTGTCTCTGTTTTCATAATGAGCCCACTCCACTAAAAGTTATTCTGTTCTTGTTAACTGGTACTTTAAAGTGTCTTATGTTAATTATTTTATACATCAGTTTCCATTATAAAACAATACAGATGTATAATGGAAAAATACTGGGAATAATTAGACATTGAACTACTTTATAAAATTTAAATTGCTGGTGTGAGTGCTAAAACAACTTCCTCTTCTGTTTATTTCAAAATACAGGTTGAATGCCCCTTATTCAAATGGTTGTAACTATATGTATTTTTGAGTTCACATTTATTTTGAAATTAGATATATTAACATATTCATAATAATAGATCTTGGAGATAAGACCCAGGTCTCACCATGAAATTCATTAATTTTTTTTGTGAAACTTATACAAGGGATCTACAAAAGTTCATAGAAAATGCTTAACATTAAAACTATATAGGATTTCGGGCCGGCGCCGCGGCTCACTAGGCTAATCCTCCGCCTGGCGGCGCCGGCACACCGGGTTCTAGTCCCGGTCGGGGCGCCGGATTCTATCCCGGTTGCCCCTCTTCCAGGCCAGCTCTCTGCTGTGGCCAGGGAGTGCAGTGGAGGATGGCCCAGGTGCTTGGGCCCTGCACCCCATGGGAGACCAGGAAAAGCACCTGGCTCCTGGCTCCTGCCATTGGATCAGCGCGGTGCGCCGGCCACAGCGCACCGGCCGCGGCGGCCATTGGAGGGTGAACCAACGGTGGCAAAGGAAGACCTTTCTCTCTGTCTCTCTCTCTCACTGTCCACTCTGCCTGTAAAAAAAAAAAAAAAAAAAAAAAAAAAAACTATATAGGATTTCAAAAATTTTTGTACTAGTTTTAAACATACCTTTTAATTCCATTTATTATGTTCTTGTTCTAGTCCCCTTGTACAAGTATCCTGAGGGTAACTTTATGCAATATTTTTTAGTGAGCTTAAGAATTTTGTCTGTGACTGTCATATGAGATGAGGTATGAAATTTTCCAAGTGTGGTGTCCTGTTGACACTTCCACGTTTGTTTTTTAATTTTGGAGGATTTCATGTTTCAGCTTTCTGGATTAGGGATGCTCAATAAGCATAAAGCAAACAAGTATGTTGGTAAAGTTAGGATTCTGATTAGTTGGACTACGGGTGTTGGGGTCTTGAATATGCTTCTAAGTTGCTGAGGTTCTCGGAAGAGCAGTGGAAATGCAGGTGTTTTTATAACCCAAGACTTCTCAAGCTCACGTTCTTGACATTTTAAGCCAGAAAAGTTTTTTGTTGTAGAAGACTGCTCAGCACATTAAACAATGTTTAATAGCATTTCTGGAATCCTCCATTTTATTGCAAATACCAGATTTCATTTTTTTTAAATTGAAGATCATTTTATTAAATATGCTGTTAATATTTTAGTAGAGGCTTTTTTCAATTGCTGAAATTTCCAAATTTTATAATAACTTAGGTAGCAGTATAGTGAGAGATATTTTATTTCTTTTTATTTTTTTAACTTTTATTTAGTAAATATAAATTTCCAAAGTACAGTTTATGGATTACAATGGCTTTCCCCCCTATAACTTCCCTCCCACTCGCACCAGATTTCATTTTTTTTTTACTGCTATATAGTATTCTATAGAGTACACATCCCAGAATTTCTTTATCTAGTCTTCTGTTGATGGGCGTTTAGGTTGATTCCATGTCTTAGCTATTGTGAATTGAGCTGCAAAAACATTGAGGTGAGGTGCAGACAATCTTTTTTTGCCAATTTAATTTCCTTTGGGTAGATTCCAAGGAGTGGGATGGCTGGATCGTTTGCTAGGGTTATATTCAGGTTTCTGAGGAATCCCCAAACTGACTTCCATAGTGGCTTTACCAGTTTGCATTCCCACCATCAGTGGGTTAGTGTCCCTTTTTCCCCTGCACCCTTGCCAGCATCTGTTGTTGGTAGATTTCTGTATGTAAGCCATTCTAACCAGGGTGAGGTGAAACCTCATTATGTTTTTGATTTGCATCTCCCTGATGGCTAGTGATCCTGAACATTTTTTCATGTGTCTGCTGCCATTTGGATTTCCTCTTTTGAAAAATGTCTATTTAGGTTCTTGGCCCATCTATTAAGTGGGTTGTTTGTTTTGTTGTTGTGAAGTTTCTTGATCTCTTTGTAGATTCTGGTTATTGATCCTTTATCGGGTGCATAGTTTGCAAATATTTTTCCCATTCTGTTGGTTGCCTCTTCACTTTCCTGTTTCTTTTGCAGTACAAAAACTTCTCAATTTGATATAATACCAATTATTAATTTTGGCTCTGACTGCCTGTGCCTCTGGAGTCTTTTCCAAGAAGTCTTTGCCTGTGCCTATATCTTGCTGAGTGAAATAAGCCAATCCCAAAGGGACAAATATCATATGTTCTCCCTGATCGGTGACAGCTAACTATGCACCTAAAGGAAACCTGTTGAAGTGAAATGGACACTATGAGAAATAATGGCTTGATCAGCCCTTGTCCTGACTGTCGAGGAACAACTTACTGCTTTCTTCCTTTTAGTATTTTTTTTGTTCTACATAATACCATTGGTTGAACTCTTTAATTAACACCAATTATTCTTAGGTGTTTAAATTTAGCTGAAAAGTGATCCCTGTTAAATATAAGAGTGAGAATAAGAGAGGGAGGAGATGTACAGTTTGGTACATGCTCAATCAGACTTACCCCTAATGGTAGAGTTAGAAACGTGCCAGGGGATTCCAATTCAATCCCATCAAGGTGGCATGTACCAATGCAATCTTCCTTATTAAAGTGATCAGTTTCAGCTCATAATTGATCATAATGATAGGAATAAGAGACAAAGGGATCACATAAACAAGACTAGTGTCTGTTGATACTAACTGACAGAATTAAAAAGGAGAGAACGATCCAACATGGGAAGTGGGATACACAGCAGACTCATAGAATGGCAGATGGCCTAAACAGCACTGTGGCCTTAGAATCAGCCCTTAAGGCATTCAGAATTGGCTAAAAAGTCCATGCGAGTATTTCAGACATGGAAAGCCAAGACATTCTGGCAAAAAAAAAAAAAATTTTAAATGAAATATCTCTGTGAGTGAGATCCCTGTGGAAAGAACGGGCCATCAAAGAAGGAGGTACCTTTCTCTGAAGGGAGGAGAGAACTTCACTTTGACTATGACCTTGTCTAAATAAGATCAAAGTCAGCGAACTGAAGAGGCTTCCATATCCTTGGCAGCTCATGACAAGAGCCTAGGGTGATTGATTACTGACGCCATAAACAAGAGTGCCAATTGTTAAGTCAACAATAGGAGTCACTGTGCACTTACTCCCCATGTGGTATCTCTGTCTTAATTTGTTGTACTCTGTGAATTAACAGTATAACTAGTACTCAAACAGAACTTTACACTTTGTGTTTCTGTGTGGGTGCAAACTGTTGAAATCTTTACTTAGTATATACTAAGTTGATCTTCTGTATATAAAGATAATTGAAAAATGAATCATAATGAAGAATGGGATGGGAGAGGGAGTGAGAGATGGGATGGTTGTGGGTGGGAGGGTGGTTATAGGGGGAGAAGCTGCTATAATCCAAAAGTTGTACTTTGGCAATTTATATTTATTAAATAAAAGTTAAAAATAAAGAGCATTTCTGTAGCATCCTTTAGCCAAACATGGGGGAGAGTTCAAGATGAAAAATTTCCACCTTTGAGAATGACCGTTGCAACCCTTTAAACGTGTAAGTTTTCACAAAATTAATAGATCTATACCTCCAATGCCTTCCTTTTTTTCATTGCAGATATGTTGAGAGATAATGGGTAAGCAGTGTTCCACCTAATGGGAAGTTGAGTTCAGGTGTGTAAAGGATGGCACAATGAACAGAATGGAGGAAATGAAATAATAGCATGGCAAGAAGTAATGTCAGGAGAGTTAGGTTTAGGAGAACACGAGGTATGGTTCATTTTAGACATCTCTCGCCCAGCCTCCCATGTGGTTCTCTGTTCACAGACGGCATAGCTTGGGCTGATGCTGCCCAGCCCGTTAAGACCTGTAGCAAGGCCAGCGCCATGGCTCAATAGGCTAATCCTCCGCCTTGCGGTGCCGGCACACCGGGTTCTAGTCCCAGTTGGGGCACCTGATTCTGTCCCGGTTGCCCCTCTTCCAGGCCAGCTCTCTGCTGTGGCCAGGGAGTGCAGTGGAGGATGGCCCAAGTCCTTGGGCCCTGCACCCCATGGGAGACCAGGATAAGTACCTGGCTCCGGCCATCGCATCAGCGTGGTGCGCTGGCCACATTGCGCCAGCCGCGGCGGCCATTGGAGGGTGAACCAACGGCAAAGGAAGGCCTTTCTGTCTCTCTATCTCACTGTCCACTCTGCCTGTCAAAAAAAAAAAAAAAAAAAAAAAAAAAAAAAAGACCTGTAGCAGACCTTAAAGGCCCAGAAACCAGCACCTGACTACCTGACTGGAGCTTGTCTGGGGAGATGCCTCTGCCATCCACAGAGAAGGGTTAGAGGCAGGCTGTTTTCCAATTCAGTGTCTTGTGGGGAGGCAGTGTCATATGGACACTAGCATTCAGCAATTTCTAGAGGCATAAAGACATGAGCTGATCTGAGCTACTAGAGAATGGTGATCTTCTATATAGCCAGTTTTCTCAGTATGAAATTACTCTGTAAAGCCTCTGGAACTGGAAGGTTGGGCTGGGTACAGATCTTGCCTCCCTAGGTCAGTGATCTTACTCAAGCCATATAATCTAGCTCTGCCCCTTTGTAAAACAACACCAAAGATTTCCCTGCCAAGAGGAAGAATATCGGGGACATACAGTACATGTGATAGGACCTGTGCAGGCTGTCAACATACTGTTGTTTCACTATGTGAATAGTGTGAATTGCTTGTGGAGAAGATAGCATGGTTGTTTTGTCTCTTTTTAAAGTATTGTTTAGAAAACAAGTTAGCCTTGTTTTCATAATGGTTGTCTTCCAGAACAGTGAAATTGAAATTGAATCCTGGAGAACTGTGAATGTGTTTTTTTTTTTTTTTTAATTTTAGTTTATTTTGATTGATATTTGAGATAGTTGGAGAGAGATCCTCCATCTACTGGTTCATTCACCAAATACCCACAACATCAAGGAGTGGACCAGGCCAAAGCCAGAAAACTCAGAGATATATCCCAAGTCAGGACTTAACCTCGGAGGCAGATACCTACCTCTGCAAACATTTCTCTCTTTCTTTCTCTCTCTCTCTCTTTCTATCTCAAAGACAGAGTGACAGAAAGAGGGACAATTTTCATCCATCTGACACCACCTTCCCTATACCCCCAAATTTCAGCAATGGCCAGGGCTGGGACAAGCCAAAGCCAGGAGCCAGGAACTCCTTCTGGATGCCTCATATCAGTGGCAGGGGCTCAAGTTCTTGGGCTATCTCTGCTACCTTCCCAGATGTGTTAGCAGTTAGCTGGACTGGAAGCAGAGCAGTTGGGAAACAAACCAATGCTTAGATGTAGGATGACATTGTTAGACACAGCAAAGTAACTTGTGCTAAACAGTGGCCTGCAGCTATTTCTTACTAACCTTCCTCTTACTTGACAATAATGGATGTAGCTTGTGACTCCAATGTAGGTAGCCTGAGGTTTGGAGTAGTTGAGTTTGTTATTGTGAATTAAGTTGAAAGTTTGTAATGGGTATTAGCTTTGGAATTTCAATAAAGAGATATAGACTCATGCCAACCATATCGTGAGGTAGCTTAAAGATGAAAGAAACTGATTAATCTGTGATTTAAAATCACATATTGATGTTTTTATCTCAGTGAGTTTCATTAAGATAACCATAGAATTAAAGCCTCAGTCATTACCTCCTTTTTCCAATAATAATAAAAGTGTTCTCAGAAAGAATTGTAGTCACCTGTTCTAGACAAAGAATTCAGTGAAAGATTAAGGGTTTTTAAATTAAGCTTCTATCATTGTCACAATTTCATTTTTTTAAAAAAAAGGCATTCATGGCTATGTGGATAAATTTTTGGTATTCAGTACTGCACGTAAAAGTTGTGTATGCATATGTACGTGTGACCTTTGAATCATTACTTCTTCACTTCATTACTTCTTTTGTTTTTAAAGAAGAGAGAACACAGAAAAAAGGCTTAATTGACTATTAATGCCTTATCCTGATTAACTCTTCCTATTTTGTGATCTGAGTTTGAGCAACAGACCACGCACGTTTCTGTTGACCTTTTATGCCTTGGCATTGATTTAAATGTGGGCTATGAAGTTAGCTGGGTAATTAGAGAAAAAATGTGTAATCATGTAGAGCAATAGCTGTGGTTTTATGTCATTACATATAGTCCTAGTATAAAATAATTGTAAATTGGTTTTTAAGTTATTAATTTACTTCAATTATAGTTATTGCTTTTAGTCTTAGTGTAAGATCATATAGAATATCTGGCAGAATTGTAAGAGGAAAATTAATTTCAGCTCAGAGACAAGTGGGTTTAAAACCTCCATCCTATACTATCTTTGCTAAAAACTGTAGGGTAACTGATAATTAAATAAAATTTAAATCTGGGAAATTTGTGGTAAAACTCATACAGTTCTTAGATTTACTATGTTTGTGTACATAGCAAATTATTGTGCAGTCCAAAATAGAGAAGCTGATGTTAGAATTCCATTTTATTTCCCTAATGTGCAAATATTAAATATTAAATTATGTTGCTGTTGTGCCTGTGTTTCAAGTTTGTGGGAGTATATGAATATTAAATGTTTAAAATTCTAAATTCCATTGTTTGAAATATTCTGAAGATACTGCACAGTTTATACAACTCAACATAAAAGATTGAAATGCAGTAAGCACCAATGTTAAAATTGTGACAAATGAATCATTCTCATATAATAATAGGAGAAACTGGGTGTGGGGCCTATGGGAACTCTTTTCACTACTTCATAATTTCTTCTTGCTAAATTTAAAACTATTCTAAATTAAAAAGCTTTAAAATACTTTTACCTTAAAATATGGTCTAAGATGTGAAATAAACAATTTAATGTTCGTCAATAGTCCTTTTACCTATCTATGCACCTAAAGTCTTAACTCCCAACTCTAATTATTCCTTAAAACCAAATCTAGTTTTAGTTTCTCTCTTACTGACTCTTTATTTTCTCAGCTCAGTTTACCTCCTTTCATATGTATGCACTACTGACTCCTTATGGTGATCAGTCTTGTTCTCATCCCAGAAGAGATCTTGTATCTTCTCTGGGTGGGAGCATTCTATGTTCCTGGATGGGTTCTACATCCTTATTCTGTTTTAAATATTGCACTTGTGCCCTACATGATCCATGTCATCTACTTCCCTTTTAGCTGATCTTTCCAAATCCATAGCTGTCCCATAGGGGTGCTCCCATAGAAAGAAGGCATGAAGGTCATTTTAACAAGAAATAGGCATTGAGGTACTTAGAGATAAATGAGTATGTTTGTGAACCTAGAAGGAAGTATGACACAGTTGTAGTTAGAATCATTCAGATATTGATTGCTTCATTCAATTATTCACTTACATATACTGGGTGGTTTCTGTTTCAAATGCATATGTGCACATCACATTCCCATGCACATACACATTTAAATTCTTCACATTGTTCACCACGCACTAGAAAGGAGGTGCTCACTTATTAAAAATCTACACTTAAATGTTAACTTAGAAATACCTACATGCAGTGGGAAATAGTTTAATTTAGATGTCTTCCTTACAAAGGTTAGGTAATCAGTGCATGCTGCCACCAGAGTTTCTACAACAGGAAGAATTTTATGCATGACGTATAAAAGTCAACATAATATGTCAATAATTGCTTGTATTTTTAAATGCAAATTCATTAAGTATTCTCAACATAAAGTCTAATAGCAGCATTGCAGAGGTCTTCGATCTAGTACCTATAAAATTTTCTAAAGGAATTGTTTAATATTTTAAATATGTTTGGCATGAATTATATTCTCTCCCCTGCCTCTTTTGTTTGAATATCTGGTGGCTATAAAGCAGCATACATAGAGCCAGGAGACTAAGAATGTGGTAACAATAACAATTTTCAACACAGTGCAGTCTTCAAAATAATGTAACCCTAAGGTTTTCCCCCTAAAACAATAGTATTAAGAAAATTAAGGTGATGGTGTTAATTAAAATTTACACGAAATCTTAATGTATTTGAAATCTTTTGAAAAAAGTGCCCAAAGTGCTAAGAACCAAATTATGGTCCAATCAATACATTCTAGGGGTAATTTCAAAATAATTCAAATTCTTAGCATATGGTTCTTGTATGCTGCAAAGGAGGTTTTTAAGCCACAGAAACAGTTTGAACTCTATCCTTTCCTCTTCATTTCCTCTCTGGTTCAAGCAATTAGTCCTTTAACTAATCTCTTAAAAGTTTCCTTCAAAGATCTTTCTCTTCCTTAGGTATTTCCTCTGCCCCCAGCCCAGCTTTCTCTCCTGATTCTGAATTACAAAATCACCTAACAGAAACCCTTTCATATGTCCTCCTTAGCAGAAATGGGAGGAGAAAGAATAAGGATATTCACGCATTCATAATTTGCTCCTATTGTCATGTATACATCAGTGAGCTTTGATTTATGATAATTTACTGTTCTTATGCTTAGCCAGGGGAGAAAGATTTAAATAGCTTGGGTGTGCTTTAGAGATAGAGTATTAGTTTACTTAGACTTAGTAAAATGGGGGTCATTGATGCATCCATTTCCATTAATGGGAGTTAGCAACTGCTGCATATATCTCATAATTAGATTTACAGAGGTGCCAAGATGAGAAACCCAGTGATGCAGCAAAATATATTATCCTCTTCCAAAAGGTGCTTTTCATTGTCTGTGGAGACAGATGCCATGTTCCGATAAGAACTTTGTATGTAGCTGTAGTTGCTAATGTAAATGATTCCAAATGAAACGCTGCCAGTAGAAGGGTTTTACTTTCCCCACTCTATTTATGAACCTAAGCCATTCTTCAGAGAAGCTAAAGCATTTATCTGGAAAAAATCTAATTGGAAACTTATGCCAGACAGTAAACTATATCTACTCATAAATGTCAAGGTAGGTTCAAAATCCAAGAAAAATATATATATTTTTAAAGAGTGTAATATTATTTCCCCAGGAAAACAGTAATTTAACTAGTAAAAAAATAAAAACTGAGTCATGGAAGGTTTCTAGAAATTGCTCCAAGGGCAAAGGAAGATAAAGAGATATTCACTCAAAAAATATGCTAATTGAAAGTTTATATACTTTGACCAACATCTCCCCATTTCCCTGACTACCTGGTCTAGGTAACTACCATTCTGCTCTCTGTTTCTATGAGTCTGGCATTTTTTAGTTTGTATATATGTGTGTGTATATATATATATATGTATATATATACTTAAGACAGAGCAGACAATATTTATCTGGTTTATTGTCTGGTTTATTTAATTTAGGAGAGTAGATCTTATGTGTCTTCACCATCCACAACAACATGATAATTCTGTATGCTGATAGATAAGTTTGTGAATTTAACTATGGTAAATATCTCAGTGTGAATGTATGTATATCAGATTAGCACTTGGTACACCTTGACTACACACAATTTTTGTTTGTCAATTATTTCCAAATAAAGCTGAGCTAGATCAATAATCAACTGAATCTCTGAGAGAACAGAAAGGCTCTGTAGCATTTGTGTTATGACCCATTTCTTTTTGTGTGTGTACCTGTTGAGACTTTATTTTTTTATTTTGTTTATATAAGGCGAATATGTTTCATGTGTTTCATATATAGAATTTTGGGAGCATTCTGATAACTTCCCACCTTACACTCCCTCCAATCATGCTTCCACCCTCCCTTACTCCTTCTTTTCTAATTCTTTTAATTTTTACAGTGACATATTTTCAGTTTATTTTATAATCATAAGCTTAACCCATCAGTAAGTATTCAACAAATAGAGGAAAAAAACACTGTTCCTCATCAGTAGAGACAGTGCTGTAAACAATAATCAAATCTCAAATATCAATTTCACTCATATCCATTACCTTTTTGTACTCTGTTAACACAGATCAGGAAAAACACGTATCTGAGTTTTTGGGACTGGCTTATTTCACTAAGTAGAATGGTTTCCAGATGCATTGATTTTGTTGCAAAAGAAAATATTTCATTTATTTTATGGATGAGTAGTATTCCATAGTGTGTGTACGTGTGTGTATGCATGTGTGTACACATTTTTTATTTACTCATCAATTGATGGCCATCTGGGTTGATTCTATATCTTTATGTGAATTGAGCTGCAGTAACCTGGGGATACAGTTGGCTCTTTCATATGCTGATTTCATTTCATTTGGGTAAAATCTTAAGAGTGGGATGGTTGGGTCATATGGTAGATCTATTTTCAGATTTCCCAGGAATCTCCATAGTGTCTCCCACAATGGCTGTGCTAATTTGCATTCCCATCAGCAGTGCATTAGGGAACTATTTCTCATGTCCTATCAGCATTTATCGTTTGTTGATTTCTGTATGAGAGTCATTTTAACTGGGGTAGGTTTAAACTTCCCTGGGGTCTTGTTTCATACTTCTATTCATGAAGATCCAGTTTTCCCAGCACCAATTGTTGAATTCACTGTCTTTTCTCCAGTGATCGATTTTAACTCCTTTGTTGAAGGTAAGTTGGATATAGATGTGTGGATTGATTTCTAAGGTTTTGGTTCTGTTCTACTTGTCTACATATCTACTTTTGTGCCAGTGCCAGACTGTTTTGATTATAAATGCCCCATTTTTTGTCTTGAAACCTGATACTGTGATTCCCCTGGCTTTGTTTTTGCTGTATAAGATTGCTTTAGCTGTTTGGGTTCTCTGTGTTTCCATAAGAATTTTAGCATGGTTTTTTTTCTTGATCTGAAAAGAATGCCATTGGTATTTTGATTGGGATCACATTGAATCTGTAAATCGCTTTCAGTAGTATGAACATTTTGACGATATCAATTCTTCAATCCACAAACATGATTTTTTTTAATTTTTGGTGTGTCTTTTACTTTATTTCCTATTTTGTAATTTTCATTGTAGAGATCTTTCATGTCCTTGGTTAAATTTATTCCATGGTATCTAATTTTTTAGACATTATTAATGGGACTGATCTTACAAGTTCTTCCTCAGCCATGGTGTTGTCTTTGTATACAAAGGCTATTTCTGTGTGTTGATTAAATTAAAATTTACCAGACTTTTTTATGAGTTCCAATAGTTTCTTAGTGGAGTCTTTTGGTTCCCTTACGTACAGAATCATGTTATCTGAAAACACTAATACATTGACTTGCTTCTTGCCAATTTGTGTCCCTTCAATTTCTTTTTCTTGCCTAATGGCTCTGGCTAAACTTCCAGGACTATATTGTATAGAAATAGTCAAAGCAGGCATCCTTGTCTGCTTCCAGTTTTTAGTGGAAATGCTTCCAACTTTTCCCCATTCACTAAGATGCTGGCTGTGAGTTTGTCATATATTGTCTTGATTGTGTTGAAGAATGTTCCTTCTGTATCCAACGTGCTTAAGAATTTTATCATGAAAGGATGTCATATCTTATCAAAAGCTTCTCTGTATCTATTGATATTATCACATGGTTTTTATTCAATTTGTTATGTGATGTATCACATTTATTGATTTGCATATGTTGAACCATCCCTGCATACCAGAGATAAATCCCTCTTTGTCAAGGTGAATGATCTTTCTGATGTGTTTTTGGATTCAATTAGCTGGTATTTTATTGAGGATTTTTACATCTATGTTCACCAATGATACTGGTGTGTTGTTTCTCTTTCTTTGTTGGATCTTTTTCTGGTTTAGGAATTAAGGTGATACTGGCCTTGTAGAAGGAGTTTGGGAGAATTCCTTCCCCTGCAATTGTTTTGACTAGTTTAAGGAGAATTGGAATGAGTTCTTCTTTAGATGTCTGGTAAAATTCATCAGTGAGGCCATCAGGTCCTGGGCTTTTATTTGTTGGGAGGGTCTTTACTACCGACTCATCTTGGTTATTGCTCTGTTGAGGCTTTCTCTGCCTTCTTGACTCAATTTTGGTAGATTGTATGTGTCCAAGAATCTATCCATTTCTACTTTTTTTAAAAATTTTTTTTTTATTATTATTTGACAGATAGAGTTGACAGTGAGAGAGACAGATTGAGGCAACATACCCGGTACCACAAATCCATCAGTACAAGAAGGACACCTCATGTCATGAGTGACTTAATCATAACTCTAACCAAACACGGGCTGAACAATGAGCCACAAGGATCCAGAGGTGACTTCTGGAAAGGCAGGCATAAAATAAATTCAATCATCATTGTTAATTTCTAAGTCTATGAGTGTGCTCAAAGTTGTTCCCACTCATGTTTATCCATACGGGAGTTCCTCCAAACTACTCTCTGATTGAATGTAGAGAGGAATCCACTTCCTGATCTGTGATAGCATCTCTAAGCCCATACATAGCCAATGAGAAAGGGTAAAATCCATCTCACAAAGGGGGCTGATGTACAACATGTGACCAAAAATGAGTTATGCTGAATTTCTGATGACCCTAAGGTGGCCAGAATAAAGGAAAAACAATAGGAAAAATATGAGTAGTAACATGAGAAGTTGTAAATTGAGAGAACAGATTTTGTGGAATTAGTTCAACCAAGTTACTAAACAAATGAACTATGGAAGCAAAGAACAACAACCACACCTCCCACCCACAAACACCAGCTCAGATTAATATGTAGACTTGCCATGGGGTCAAAAATCCCCTGTTTTCAGCCAAAAATGTGTATGAAACATGCAAAGAAATGGAAAAGTATGGCAGATACACAAAGTGAAAATAGGCTATAAAGACTTCCTTTGGATGGGGGCCCAAATTGTATCTTTTTTAAAAAATTTTTTATGTGTTTTTTTTTTTTAACATTTAATGAACATAAATTTCCAAAGTACAGCTTATGGTGTACAACGGCTTCCCCCCCATAACTTCCCTCCCATCCACAACCTTCCCCTTTCCCACTCCCTCTCCCCTTCCATTCACATCAAGATTCATTTTCAATTCTCTTATATACAGAAGATCAGTTTAGCATTTATTAAGTAAAGATTTCAACAGTTTGCACCCACATAGAAACACAAAGTGAAATATACTGTTTGAGTACTAGTTATACCATTAATTCACAATGTACAGCACATTAAGGACAGAGATCCTACATGAGGAGTAAGTGCACAGTGACTCCTGTTGTTGACTTAACAAATTGTCACTCTTGTTTATGGCATCAGTAATCACCCTAGGCTCTTGTCATGAGCTGCCAAGGCTATGGAAGCCCCCTGAGTTCACTGACTCCGATCATATTTAGACAAGGCCATGGTCAAAGTGGAAGTTCTCTCCTCCTTTCAGAGAAAGGTACCTCCTTCTTTGATGGCCCTTCTTTCCACTGGGATCCCACTCGCAGAGATCTTTCATTTAGGTCATTTTTTTTTTTTTTGCCAGAGTGTCTTTGCTTTCCATGCCTGAAATACTCTCATGGGCTTTTCAGCCAGATCTGCATGCCTTAAGGGCTGATTCTGAGGCCAGAGTGCTGTTTAGGACATCCGCCATTCTATGAGTCTGCTGTGTATCTTGCTTCCCATGTTGGATCATTCTCTCCCTTTTTTATTCTATCGGTTAATATTTTCAGACACTAGTCTAGTTTATGTGATCCTTTGACTCTTAGTCCTATCATTATGATCAATTGTGAACAGAAATTGATCACTGGGACTAGTGAGATGGCATTGGTACATGCCACCTTGATGGGATTGAATTGGAATCCCCTGGTATGTTTCTAACTCTACCGTTTGGGCCAAGTCAGCTTGAGCATTTCCCAAATTGTACATCTCTTCCCTCTCTTATTCCCACTCTCTACCAAATTGTATCTTTAGAGACAGACTTCAAGGCAGCTATTTTATGGATATGTTTAAGACTTGAAAGAAACAATTTTTAAAGAATTAATGAAAGTATAAGGATAATGTTTCATCACATAGAGAAAATTTATAAGCAAAGAGACTATTAAACAACTGGAAAATCTGAAATTGAAAAATATCAAACTAAATTGGACAGTCAATAGAAGGGCCCAGTAGAAATTAGCTGGCAAAATAAGAAATCAAGAAAAGTGATGATGCCACAGCAGAGATTATGGAACATGAAAAACAGAATAAAAAATAAGGAAATAATGAACTGAGCTCCAGAGAAATGTTGGGCATTATTGATTGTGCCAGTGTACACTAACAGGAGTGGCAGAAGGAAAAAAGAAAGAGAAAATGACAGAAAAAATATTAAAAGAAATAATAAGTAAACTTTTCCCCCAATTTCCTGAGGAACATTAATGTACATGTGCGACAAACTTGAGTAGGGTAAATTTGATTAAATCCTCACCCAGGCATGTTACAGTTAACATGTTGAAAGCCAGAAATAAAGAGAAAAATCTTGAAATCAATAAAAAGAAAACACTGAAAGTAAAAGAGAACTCCAAGAAAATTAACAGTTGACTTATCAGAAACAATAAAAGTCCAGGAAATAGTAGAAAGTCATTTTGAAATTAGAATTCTGTCAAGACACAATCTTAGCAAATATAAAATAAAAGGAAGAAATAATTTGGATAACGCAGTCAAAAAATCAAACCACACATAACCTCTAAACACAAGGGAATTAAATTAAAAGGCAATAACAGAATTTTTTTTATTTGACAGGTAGAGTTATAGACAGTGAGAGACAGAGACAGAAAGGTCTTCCTTCTGTTGGTTCACCCCCCAAAATGGCCCCTATGGCCGGCGCTGCACCGATCCCAAGCCAGGAGCCAGGTGCTTCTTCCTGGTCTCCCATGCAGGTGCAGGGTCCAAGCACTTGGACCATCCTCCACTGCCGTCCTGGGCCACAGCAGAGAACTGGACTGGAAGAGGAGGAACCGGGACTAGAACCGGCGCTCTTATGGGATGCCGGCGTTGCAGGCAGAGGATTAACCAAGTGAGCCACAGCACCGGCCCCCAATAACAGAATTTTGAAGAGCACTAACAGATATGTATTACATAAACTCTTAAATAAGCAGCTATTGAGGAAGATATGATAAAGTGAAATTGGAAAATACTTTGAGATGAAAACATAAGTGTTAAAATGTACTCACTGATGCTAAGAGTTATACATGCTGAACAAAGAAGAAAGACATTGAATAAATAAAGGTCCACTGTAAGACATGGAAACTTTTAGCAAACTAAACCAAAAGCTAGAAAGAAGTAACTCGCACAGGGTTTAAATGAATGACATAAGGATTACAAAATCTTCATCACTTAAGAACTAAACCAAAATTGGTTGTTTGTAACAAATTGAAATAAAAAATTAAAGTTAACAACAAAAAAGCAAGACTAAAATTATTAAAATTGAATTATTAAAGTTGAATTATTAAGATAAAATTTTTAAAATTAAATGGGAGTCATTATTATCAACTTTATAGAAACAAAAATGATAAGTATATGTTATACTCAACTGTACACCAATAAATTAGGTAACCTAAGTGAAATAGACAAAATCTTATATAAGTTACCAAAACTGATTCAAAGAAAAGAAATAGAAAATCTGAATAGACAACACTAAAGAGATTGAATAAATATTATAAAATTTCCACAATGAAGCAGACCAGAACTGAAAGAATTCTCTGATGAATTATATTAAACATTTAAAGATTAATACCAATTCATTACAAAGTACTTCAAAAATTGAGAAAAGACTGCTCAATACATTCTATTTAGCAAGTATTACTCTGATTCTAAAAGCCAATAAATACATTTCAAGAGAATAGTACAGTTTCCCCTATGAATACGAGTATTATTCAACATGAGTTGAATTACTCATATTCAATATGAATATTATTCAACAAAATGATAGTAAACCAAATCTATCAATGCATAAAAACATTATATATTGAACAAGTAAGATTTATTCTACAAATATGAAATTAGTTTAATCCTTGAAAATTATTGAATATTGCTGTTCATAGAAAACAGGAAACAATTTGATCATCTGGGTAGACTTTGTAAAAAGCATTTGACAAAATTCAAAATCCTTTCATCCCTGAAAGTCTCTTTCAACTAGAAGTAGAAGGAAACACTATCAACCTGAAAAAGGGCAGTTAAACAAGACTTACAGGTAACAACATAACTTGATAATGAATGAGTATTTTTCTTCTAAAATAAGGAACAAATATAAGATATCTGTTCTCACCAGTCCAAGTGATAAATTCCAGTTCACAATTGATCATAATGAAAGGACTAAGAGTCAAAGGAAGCACATAAACAAGTCTAGTACCTGCTAATACTAACTGATAGAATAAATAAAGGGGAGAGTGATCCAACATGGGAAGCGAGATACTCAGCAGACTCATAGAATGGCAGATGTCCTAAACAGCACTCTGGCCTCAGAATCAGCCCTTAAGGCATGCAGATCTGGCTGAAAAGCCCATGAGAGTATTTCAGGCATGGAAAGCCAAGACACTCTGGCGAAAAAAAAAAAAAAACACCTAAATGAAAGATCTCTGTGAGTGAGATCCCAGTGGAAAGAACAGGTCTTCAAAGAAGGAGGTACGTTTCCCTGAAGGGAGGAGAGAACCTCCACTTTGACTATGACCTTGTCTAAACAAGATAAGAGTCAGTGAACTCAAAAGGCTTCCATAGCCTTGGAAACTCATGACTGGTGCATAGGGAGATTACTGATGCCATAAACAGGAGTGTCAATTGGTAAAGTCAACAACAGGAGTCACTGTGCACTTACTCCTCATGTAGGATCTCTGTCCTTAATGTGCTGTACATTGTGAATTAATGGTATAACTAGTACTCAAACAGTATATTTCACTTTGTGTTTCTATGGGGGTGCAAACTGTTGAAATCTTTACTTAATGCATACTAAACTGATCTTCTGTAAAAAAAAAAAAAAAGAAGAAGAAATTATCAATTCCCAACTTGACTCTCACTGGGATTAAACATGACAACAGGTCTGATCTGATTTCATCATCATTTTAAAAATCATCTATTATTTTTCACTTTATGTTTCTGTGTGGGATGCGGGTGGGAGAGATGATATGGGGGGGAAGCCATTGTAATACATAAGCTGAACTTTGGAAATTTATATTCATTAAATAAAAGTTAAAATAAAATAAAATAATAGAAAAAATAAACTTTAAATTTGATTCTTTATTATTATTTGAAAGATTGAAATTTGCACTTTAGATTAATTTATAATGAAGTCATGTCACTCGTTTTATAAGACCTCATCAAATAAAGATAATAACTTTATGACCAACATTTAATAATTAGCTTAAACTTTATTATATTATTTTAAATTGGATCCATTTAATTTTACCCTAGACTATTTTTTATGTTTGAATTCTGGATGAAAATCTGTCAATATCACATGTTTTCATTATTAAAAACGTTAAAGTTGGAAGTTTTATAAAATAGGAACCAAACAATGAGGTTTATTCATTAAAATGCTTAGCAAGATCCAGGCTAATATTTAGCATGATGTCACAGTTCAGGTGACATTTATTTTGGAAAACCTTTGGTAGACACTGTGAGACAGTAAATTTTCCTTTTCTCTTCCTGTGTACCTTGCATATTTACTCTATTGAACTTGCATATGTACATTTTAGGCAGAGTGGCAGGAGTTGGGTTTATACCATGAAAGACCATAATCTGTGAAGAGACAAGAAGAAGGCAAATGCAAAGAGAGACATGAAAGACAAAATTGCTTCACATTGATAGGTTGTTTGCCCACAATCACATTTATGACCACTTTCTTTGTACATCCTATGCATCCTAGGTCTTTTTAATAAATTCCACAATTTTACTTCATTTAGTTTTAGTAAGATTCTACCCTTTTCACCTACATAAGCATTAATAAAGATAAAATTTTCCCAAAAAGTAATCAATATTAGTTTGTTTGTTACTGGTCAATGACATGGGGTTAATATATCATGCAAAGTCATATGATAACTATGTCTACATTTTTTTACTGATTTGATTCCTGGAGGAATCCATAGAAAATAATACCTGTATATTAAGAAAAATAGAGGAGCCAGTGTTGTGGTGTAGCGCACAGCCTGCAGTGCTGGCATCCCATATGGGTGCCGGTTCCAGTCCTGGCTGCTCCACTTCCAATCTAGCTCTCTGCTATGGCCTGGGAAAGTAGTAGATGTCCCAAGCCCTTGAGCCCCTGTACCCTCCTGGGAGACCGGAAGAAGCTCCTGGCTTCAGATCAGCCCAGCTCTGGCCATTGTGGCCATTTGGGGAGCAAACCAGAGATGAAAGACTTTCTCTGCCTCTGCCTCTGCCTCTCTGTAGCTTCGCCTTTCAAATAAATAAATTAAAAAATAAATAAGAGAAGAATACATGTTTCTGAATTATAAGAGAAAAATAATGGGATGGTGTTTTTCAGTGGAGTTAAACTTTTTTAGTCTTATGATTTAAAAATATTTCAGGAGTAGTGTCACTAGGTAGAAACAATCAGATTTGCTACAAATCCTGCAGTCTAGTTTGTTATGATTATACTCCATTTACCTGGAATGCTTACAAATTAATCCTACATGCCTCACTGGTAATGTTTCTTCTATACGGCATCCTAGATGTAAGATTAAATGCTGGGTGGGTGTGATATGAATGGCACCAGCACACTAGTGTGGGCCCTGCTAAGAGAACTCTGATCATTCTAGAGATCATGGTTTTGGAAAGGCTCAGTAACACCAATACCAATTGACTAATTGAGAGAGCATGAAGAAAACTCTAATCCAGTTTAGGCACGTATTAATGCATGAGTTTATTTGAAAGAAAGTAGAGTAGAACGCAGTTTTTTAAAAGTTGTAAGTGAAGCAATTCTAACCACTAGAGTTCCTTTATAAGGTATCTGTTAGAAACACAAAAACTATGAGATAAAGCTAGATCTGTAGGCAGAATGTTGTATTAATGTTAATGTCTATTATTATTACCAGATGCTTAATCTTATCCATATGCTCACTTTAACACTTATGATGGTATTTTTACCACTAGCCTAAGGGGATTTGGGGCCCCATGGCAAGTTTATAAACTGTATCCTTAGGAGTATGTCCATAGGAATGTATGAAGAACTATACAGCTTTACAGTTACAAACTTCATACACTTCATAATAGAATTTAAAAAGAGTGAATGCTCTAACCTGGTAAGCAGTGCATACAGCAGACTCATAGAATGACAATCGCTTTAAATAGCACTGTGACCTCAGAATCAGCCCTTAAGGCATTCTGGTCTGGCTGAAAAGCTCACAAGAGCATTTTACACATAGAAAGCCAAGACACTGTGGCAAAAAAATGTCCAACATGAAGGACCTTTGTGGGTGAGACCCCAGTGGAGAGAAGTGGTCATCAAAGAAGGAGGTACTTTTCTCTGAAGGGAGAAGAGAACTTGCACTTTGCTTATGGCTTTCTCCAAATACTGACAGAGTTTGTGGATTCAAAAGGCTTCCATAGCTGAGGCAGCTCATGTCAAGAGCCCCAGGTGATCACTGACATCATATGAGTTTTAATTGTTGAAATAACAAGAGTCACTGTGCATTAACTTCCCATACAGGAGCTCTGAGTTGTATTATAATTATGTCTAAGTACTAACAATAGATGTATCATTTTTGGGTGCTTCTTTAATGTTAATTAAGTTTCTAAAAGGAAGTGAAATTAACTTCAAGATACAATGACTTTGAACAGCCTTTGTCTCTACCTTTGAGGAAGTTTTTTTTTGTTTTGTTGTGCTCTTTGCTTTTTTCCCGTGCAAATTGTTGAACTTTTTACTTGGTACAGAGTTGGTCTTCTGTGTATAAAGTTAATCAAAAATAGATCTTAGTGGAGAATGAGACTTGGGAATGGGAGAGGGAGGAGGGAGGGACTTGGAGAGTAGGTAGAAGAGTAGGTTTGGTGGGAAGAATCACTATATTCCTAAAATTGTGAAATGCATGAAGTTTGTATCCCTTAAATAAAAGTTTTCTTTGTTGGGGACAAAAGATAAAAAAAAAAGAATGTCTATATATTTATAGAAGAGAGAGGGGTGCTTGCAGTGGAGAAAGCCAAGCATGTCAGGACCTAATTTGAACTTTTGGAGAGTAGAAATTGATAAAGACAGTAAACAAGAGTTAAAACAGATAAAGGCAGTGGAAATTAATAAAATTCACATATTCATGGGGGTTGAAAGATGTACATCATTTACTTGTCACGTGATAAAATAAGGTTTACCATTTAATAGTGCACCTCCTTAATGAATTTTTATCATAGCACTTGATCTTAAAATATGTTGTATCACCTTTCATATTTTGATTTGTTAAGGGTAAGGCTGATCTTAGGAGATGAACAATAATACTGACTTTTGTGAAACTGCAAATGCATTGCAAAGTCAATTTGAAGGAATCACTCATCAAAATTCGATCAGAAAGCTGTAAGGGAAATGGATTCGAACAGTAACCTACTTAATTTATTTAACACATGATGAAACAAGAAACTGCTTTGATGATTATCAAATGAAGAACAAAAACAGGTAAAAAATGACAAAGGCAGTAGGATTATACCATGTGAGAAAGCAATGCATTATAAAAACCATGAAGATGCTAAATAGTGTTATCAGAGTGCTAGTATCCAGAGGTCTGGTTTTTGTCTTTTCTTTTTTTTCTCTTTAATTCTTTAATTCTTTTTTGTGTATGTAAAGATACAGTTTCTGTTTTATAACTTTCTTGAAATATATTGAACAATGTACTGTGAAATTTATTTTAAAAACTAGCTATTTCAGTCTTCTTTCTGCATGATGACTTCCTTCCTGTACTATTTTGTGTACTATCAGTATAATGATAACAAAATATTTTACAACTTTTAAATTGAGGGGCAGGTACTATTATAGCAATAAATGTTTTATATCAGACATTTCTGTCAAGTAAAAAAGATTTGAAAATTAAAGTGATTTTAACAATACTAATTTTAGGAACAACCAACCAAATAAACCTCACTCATACCTCAGACACAGACATAAACAAAAAACTCAGTATTTGAAATTGACTCATATATTATGTAAACACTTTTTAAATTAATACACATACACACATAAATGAGACATTTACATTAAATATTTATTGACAAGTGCTAGAGAGTATCAGCGTATTTCCATATTTATACTATATTACAGTAACAATAGGGTAGCTTTTTCGTTTTGTAGCTTAGTCATTCATGGTAGCCATTTTGCCATAAATTTTGTATTCTGCTAGAGTATAATCAAATATATAATTGCCATCTTTTTATTCATTCATGTTTGTCAAGGTTATATTATTAATTTTGCCTTTTTTCTCTACTATGGTTTTTTATTGATTTATTGGCTACCAAGGGTTTTGGAGGTTTGCTCTTTATCATTATTCTGTAATAGCATTATGGCTAAATTATTGTACTAAGGATAAATTACATATTTCAGTTTTATATATAACCATATAAATTCACATTGCTCAAGTTAAAACTCAAAACATATTACATTTTATAAATTTAATTGCCCATGTTGCCAATTTAGTTCAGGATAATGAATTATGGAATAAAAATTTATGTACAATAAAAGCTGATTTCCTGAAATCTAATTAGAAAACAATATATTTGAATAGTTCTACATAAATCAGTCTACTTGTCTTTGTTTACCTTTACCATTTTTGACCTGGGTTGGATATATAACTGTAAAAAAGTAATTCACTACCTACCTAAATAGGTACATAAATAAAAAAAGCATGGACATAAAAGAACTTCATTCTCTAAATGATAGGAATAGCTATGTGATGGTTAGAACAAAGAACAAGTGAAAAATTATTTCTCAAATTCTCCTTTGTAGCCTCAGGTTATTGTCTCTACACTGTGAATTTTTATCAAGTCTTCAGGTAGATCTATTCTTTGTCATTTCAAAGAAGCTTTGCTGGTGTATTTCTGTGAGACAAGAATGAAGATTTAGGTTCAAATAGGGACTCTATTATTTCCTATGCTTCAGAGTACTCAAACTGAATGTCGTTTTTCTAAAATCTATATTTCAACTACAAGTAATTTTCATGCTTCTTTTGTTTGAAATATCAGCAGTACAATTATTTTTCCTGTGATTTTCAAAGTAAATTGGTTTCATCGAAACCTCACTGCAAGGTTGTCCCAAGGGCTAATGCCATTGGAATGTGTACTAAGTAAATTATTGAGCTATTCATATGTGTTTATGGTAGATCTGGTTTGCATTGAATCCTGGTCTGTAGAGCACTGTTACAGCAAATTCAAACAGCATAAATGAAATTAATATTGTGCTGGGATTGAAACAATGAAATAAATGGAAGATTATTTAAGTACATTGGAATGTTATAAAACAAAGTGGTTTAAGACAAATTTCATTTGTTTCTAATTTCATTAATTCACAATGTCTTTCAAAATTGAATGGGTGGAGTAGTAATGAATATTCAGAAAGTGCAGTTGCTTATGGTCTCAGAGCACAGTATCTTTGGAGATTAACCTGCTTCAGCGCTGTGGCAAATCAGGTTAAGCTGCCGCCTACAGCACCGGCATCCCATGTGGGCACCTAGTCAATTCCCAGCTGCACCAGTTCTGATCCAGCTCCTTGCTAATGTGCCTGGGAAGGCAGAAGATGGCCCACGTGTCTGGGCCCTCTTCCTGGCTTCAGTCTGGTCCAGCTCCAGCCATTGCAGCCATTTAAGGAGTGAATCAGCAGATGGAAGATCTCTCTTTCTCCCCCACCCCCCATGTCTCTCCCTCCCTCTCAGTAACTCTGCCTTTTAAGTAAAATAAATAAATCTTTTTTTTAAAGATTTATTTACTTATTTGAAAGTCAGTGTTACAGAGAGAGAGAAGGAGAGGCAGAGAGAGAGAGAGAGAGAGAGAGAGAGAGGTCTTCCATCTGTTTACTCCCCAGTTGGCCACAACAGCTGGAACTGTGCCGAAGAGAAGCCAGGAGCTTCTTCTGGGTCTCCCACATGAGTGCAGGGACCCAAGGAGTTGGGCCATCTTCCACTGCTTTCTCAGGCCGTTGCAGAGAGCTGGACTGGAAGTGGAGCAGCTGGGACTCAAACTGGCTGCCATATGGGATACTGACCCTACAGGCGACAGCTTTACCCATTACGCCACATCATCAACCACTAAACCTTTTTTTTAAAGGTGGATGTCCTAGAAGTAGTTAAGAATTAGAAGTCTTACAATGGATAACTCCATCAAACCTTAGAGTTCACTGCTTTTTAAACTTAAAGGTGCCATCAGCCCCTTTGAACAGCAGTTGTATTAATGCCTGCCTGTAGATGTCTTTTGACTGAATAACATATTTTCTTTCAAAGTACAGATAATAAGTGTTTCAGACAATAAAACTGAGACATATGTAAAATTAATGTAAATACATTTTGTTATATTTAGCATTCATTATTCAAAAGGACAAAAGTATCTTTATATTTATGTCTTAACTCTGTATACTTAATTTTAATTATTGTACCGGTAGAGAAAAACATTACCAAAATAATGAAGACTGTACTATGGTAAATATAATTTAGAAGTAGAAAGTATTTGTTTAAAAGAATACATCGATCCACAAAGTAAGAGTTTAGAAATTTAACAATTTCAATGTACCTTAAGCACAATGAATTTTGAAAATCTATGCAAAGGCAACATTTGTGAGGTTTTTATTGTTAACTTTGTATTTACCAAATTATAAACCCATCCTTCAATTAGTTAACTTCTTAAAAATCCAAAAAATTGCGGCTGGTGTTGTGGCGGAGTGGGCTAAGCCTCCACCTGGGGCACTGGCATCCCATGTGGGCACTAGTTCTTGTCCTGGTTACTCCTCTCCCCATCGAGCTCTCTGCTTGTGGCTAGATGGCTCAGGTGGTTGGCCCCCTGAAGCCTCCTGGCTTTAGATCGGTCTAGCTCCAGCTGTTGCAGCTATTTGAGGAGTGAACCAGAAGATGAAAACTTTTCTCTCTGTCTCTCTTCTGCCTGTCTGTAACTGTACCTCTCAAACAAATTAAAAAAATCTTTAAAAAAAATCTAAAATGAATTTGACCATGGAAACTGAATAAAGGGAGAAGGCATTTTTCACCAGGTAAGACAAGTTTAGAATGTCTTTATTGCTTGATTGATTGAAGCTGGAGGAGGATCACTCCATTGGCTATTGTGGATCTTTGGAAGGTTGTTGCTTATCATCTTGTTGTAGAAGGTTAAATAGTTCCATGTCTCCTAGTGAGCGCGGTTCCAGCATGAGGCAGCTGTGGACAATGATTATTATGGTTGCTGATAATTGCTCTCTGCTTCTGCATAACAACTGTGAGGGATTTCCTCCGCAGACAGTTGCCTGGGGAGAGGGCAAGGATAAGCAGCTGCATTGCAGATCGGTACAGCATAGTCTTAGTCACCAGCCAGTGCTAATGCATATGCGTAGCACATTATCACGGAGACAATTGTTTGCCAGGAGGTGGGGGTTAAGAAGAGGAGTAATTAGATGGGGGAAAATGCGACAGCAGATTTAAAACATACCTCTTCTCTTAACCTTTTACCACCCTCTTGTCCCTGCTTCCCATCTACCAGTTTTATGTCTTTCCTGTCAAAACAGAGTGTAGCCCCGAATGCAGTGGATAATCTTTCTTGTCTACTTATGTTTTTCTATAAAAATATAATTCAGTATTCATGCGCAATATTTCCTTCCCTCTTTCTTTATATTGTCATTTTTAATTATTGTAACTATTTAATTATTTAAAATTTTATTTGAGAGGGAGGGAGGAAGGGAGGGAGAGAGAGAGAGACAGAGAGAGAGAGAGATCTCGCATTAGTTAGTTCACTCCCTAAATGCTCACACAGAAAGGGCAGGTGAAATTCTGGAGCTCAGAATTCAATCTTGGTCTCCTGTGTAGGTGGCAGGGACCCGAGTACTTGAGTCATCAAATGCTGCAGTTGCATAGATAGCAGTTGCATGGTTAGCATTCGCAGGAAGCTGGAGCTGGAAGTAAGACCAGGATTCAAACACACAGACTCTGAAATGGGATATGGAAGTCCTAAGTGGCATCTTAAGCACTGCTCCAAATGCCTGTCCACTTGCTCATGTCTTTATCATCAAGTCTTGTAGTTCAGGAATTAATGAAATGCCTCTACCATTCTCTCTTCCAAATATTCTTCTGTACTGTCAAGAACTCCATGAATGTTAGAAAATGGCTTAGAATTCTGAGAAGTAGAGACTTTCTCAGACATGAAACGTAGCAAGAGAAACAAAAAGGAGAGGAAAGAAGTAAGGAGTGGAGGATGATAATAATTATATATAAATGCCCTGGTAGGTTTAATAAGAAAGGATACTACGGAAAAGTAAATATGCACTTACAATGTACCAACAAAAGATGATAAAAATGGAGAATGAGTATGTATGTGTGTGTACCGTTTAGTGAAATTTTATATTCTTGCTCTTAGAACTTTTTATCAAAAGTTGTATGCACCTGAAAAGCATACCATCTCTTAGTGCTTGAATTTAAGTTCATAGTAGATATGAAAACAGGAAAAGATCCAAGACCATATTCTTTTTTTTTTCTTCAAGATTTATTTATTTATTTGAAAGACAGAGTTACAGAGAGCAGTAGAGACAGAGAGAGAGGTCTTCCATTTACTGGTTCACTCCCCAGTTGGCTGCAATGACTGGAGCTGTGCTGATCCTAAGCCAGGAGTTTCTTCTGGGTCTCCCACATGGGTACAGGGCCTAAGCACTTGGGCCGTCTTTTACTGCTTTCCCAGGCCACAGCAGAGAGCTGCAGAGGAAGTAGAGCACCCGGGACTCAAACCGGTGGCCACATGGGATGCTGGCACTGCAGGCGGTGGCTTTACCCACTCCGCCACAGTACCAGCCCCAAGACCATATTCTTAGAAAGAGCTTATGTGCTGGCTGATGTTGTGGCACAGCAGGTTAAACCAATGCTTAGGATGCCACATTACATATTCAAGTGCCTGTTCGAGTCCAAGATGTTCCATGTCCAATCCAGTTCCCTGCTAATGTTCCTGGGAAAGCAATTGAAGACAGCCCAGAAATTTAGGCCCTTCCATGCATGTGATAGAGTCATATAGAGTTCCAGGCTCCTGGCTTCAATCTTGCCTAGCCCTGGCTGTTGCAGTCATTTGGGTAGTGAACCAGTAGATGGAAGATCTCTTTCTCTCTCAGTTTCTCCCTCTCTATCTGTCCTTCTGCTTTTAAAATAAACATTTTTTTTTAAAAAGAGCCAAAGTGTGAAGAAGAATGTCATGAGCAATATTGGAAAAGGTAAAGTTTATAGGACCTTGGTTTGGCATAAGTCAATGAATGCTAAGTATACAACCAATGACAGGAAGTATTATCATGTAAATTATGGCCTATTCTAATATTAAGATATGTCTGTTGGATATTATCCTTTAAGTTCAAAGTTACTTTGAAAAGGTCCATTCACCTAAACAAAGTAGTAATTTTAATAGTGATTAAAGAGGTACAATTTTAAAATGTATTCCTTTAAGTATTTAAAAATAAACCTCTAGGAGACTTTATCAAAATGGCAAAATACAGGTCCCCATCTTTGTTCCTCCAGAGAAATGCTGATATAACCATGATATATGAAACAGAGTAACTCTATGAGAATGCCAATATCCAGTTAAAAAGCTGCAGGACCCCAGGTGAGCCCAAAGTTAGAAACCCCCACTTGAAATGGAAAAGAAGCACAGTTTTATTTTTGCCTATGTCAGCCCCTCCATAAGTCTGGCATAGCTTAGCACCATGGGAGAACAGTGAGTTCACCAGTTCTCAGAAAGAGAAGAGTGGGCCACGTTTCCACATTCTGGAATTTCAGAAAGTTGGCTGAGGGTCTGGTTTCTATTCCATGGCTATTGGAACTCCGGTGGAGCCAGTATAGTGTGGATGTCCGTGACCACTGAGATCAAAGAAAAATAGCTGGCAGCTTGCTGTGACCAACATGGGTCAAAGCCAGAGATTTTGTAGGAAGGGTACAGAGTAGACTGTTGAACAGTTATCTCCCAGACAACTTTTTGTGACTGGAGTGCATCTTATCTGATGCGGTGCACTGAGAAGAAGCCAGCATCCTTTGATCCTTTGCAGTGTGTGTGTTTGTGTGTGTGTATGGCAGAACAAGGAGGAGCAGCAAGAGAGGAAAAGGGAGACCTAAAAGCTGTAAGACAGACAAAAAAACAATTAACAAAGGGTGCTAGGAAGACCTTCCCTAGCAATACTTACTTTAAATGTAAACAGATTAGACTCTCCTGCCAAGGTCATGGAGTGACCAGATGGAGAAAAGAAAACAAAGCCAGATCCACCTTCATCCAGTGAGTCTTTAAGAGACTCACTTCAGTTTTAAACATCCGCACACTGAAAGTAAAGTAATAGAAGAAAGATGCTCCATGGAGATGATCACTAAATGGGAGTGGAGGTGTCCCGACTTGGAGCAGGCAGCACGTATTTGAGTCAAACACTGTTAGAAGGGACATGGCTTTTATCTAATCATAGGTTCATTATAGGAAGACAGTAATTATAAAAATATTTGAAGTAAATAATGACATGACTGAAGGGAGAAATAAGAACACAATAATAGTGCAGTTTTCTATGACTCCACTTTTAATATTGGATCAGATCTAAGACTGAAAAGGAAACAGAGGACTTTAATGGCAGTAGACCAAACGGGCCTAGTTGACGAGCATAGAATATTGAAACAAACAGCATGAAGATGCATACTTTTCTAAAATGCAAATGGCACATCTTCAGGACAGATCACACGGTAGGTCACAAATACATCATTCATTTATTTGAGAAGCTGAGATTCAGAAGCAGACAGACAGAGCTCCCATCTTCTGTGTAAGTCTCGAAAGACCAGCTACAGCCTAGGCAGGAACAAAGCTGGGAGGCGGGAATTCTATCCAGTTTTGCCACAGAGATGACAGGAGCCCAATTACTTGAGCCACCATCACTGCATCCTGGAGTCCTTCTTAGGAACAAGATGGAGTCAGGAGTAGGAGAGTTGAAAGTAGGTGACCCAGTGCGGGATATGAGCAGCAGGACCGGCATTTTAATCGCTAGGCCAAACGTCTGTCCTCACAAGATAAATCTTCAAAAAATTAAGAAAATTCAAATAATAACAAGCACTTCTTTTAACCACAATGGAATGAAACTTGAAATAAAGAGCAAAAAGAGAACTACAAAATTTACGAACACTAAGAAATTAAACAACATACTAGTTTAATGAATTGAATAACCAATGAGTGAAGGAATAAATCAAAAGGGAAATTAGGAAACACCTAAAGACAAATATGAAAACATAATACTGTAAAATTATGAAGTGCAGTGAAAGCAGTACTAAGGAAGTTTCGTGATAAATGCCTCCTTTGACAAATGTCATGTGGGGGCTGGCACTGGGTCATGGCAGGTGGGGCCTACAATACTGGCATCCCACGTGAGTGGCAGTTCACGCCGCCGCTGATGTGCCTTGGAAAGCAGCAGAAGACGCCCGAGTGCTTGGGCCCCTACCACTATGTGTGACACCCAGAAGAAACTCCTGGCTCTTGGCTTCAGCCTAGCCAGCCCTGGCCGTTAAAGCCATTTAGGGAATGAAGCAGTGGATGAAAGATCTCTATTTGTCACTCCCTTTCTCTCTCTAACTCTGATTTTCAAATAAATATATCTTGAAAAAATGTCTAATCAACAAACTTCATTATCTCAAGGAAGCAGAAAAACTAAGAGTAGCAGAAGTAAAGAAATGATTATGATAACAACAGAAATAAATGAGATAGTGAACATAAGAACAACAGAAAAAATAAGAAATGATGGCATTGGTTCATTTTGAAAGTATCAATAGAATCTGAAACTTTAGTCAGTTTATAAAAGGTAATATTCAAAAGATAAATTCGGACACGATACAGGGAACATTACAACTGATGTCACAAAAATAAGATCATAAGAGACTACTATGAACAAGTAGTGAGAATAGACAATTTTAAAAAATTGAATAAATTTTTAGAACTGTGTAACCTATGAAGATTGAATTAAGAATAAATAGAAAATAAAAACAGACTTTAGGTTGTTTTTTTTTTTTTTTTTTTTTTTTTTCAGTAATGTAGTGTTGTGCCTGAGCGAGTGCTGACAGAGGAGCGCCACACACTGAAAAAGTTTTAAAGTCCTTTATTGCTGGTGGCCGAGAGTGGGCTCATGCCCCAAAGAACTCTTGACCCTGAGGCCCAAAGCTACAGGGTTTATAAAGGCAAAAACCGCAAAATCGGGAGGGGGAATGCATGGTTGCTAAGATCAAAAGAGAGTACATAGTTATTGGGGTCAAGATAACCTAAGACCAAAGTGAAATTAATATCCATTATAATCTTGACAATACCAGTTACAATCTTAACAATTATCAATTATGATCTTGACACTAATTCAATTATTAGTTTTAATTATATGTAAGACATACACAAATCACATCTTTATCATTAACCCAGGTGCAACCTTTCTACTTTCAAGCTTGAGCAATCATGCTAGGGGGTTTCTGTGCTCTGCCAAAGGTGATGTAGTGCACTGCTATTGTCCGACTATTTGAGATCATAGTTTCAGACCAGAGTCTCACGGGCGGGGTGGGGGTGTGTGTGTGTGCTTTCCCAGAATGGAGTCTCAAGTGCTCCAAAATGGAGTCCCTACTGTCAAGGTGCTACTTCAGTAGAACCTCCTGACAAAGAAAAGCCCATGACAAGAATGCTTCATTGGCTAATTATGCCAGGCTTTTTATCAAATAGTTAGTATTAATTCTTAAAATCTTCCTAAAAGGGACGAGAGGGGAGAAATCATTTTAAAACTCATTTGTTAAGGCCACCATAACTCTTATACTGAAGCCAGAAAAAGACATGGTCAGAAAGGAAAAACATTCCTGATGAGTATAGATGTAATAATCCTCAACAAATATTAGCAAACTGAATTGAACAGCATATTGAAAGGCTCATACTATATCACAAAGTGAAATTTATCCCTGAGATTCAAAGATGGCTCAACATACTAAAAACGGTATAATAAAACATGTAGTCATCTCAATATTTGCAGAAAAAGCATTTCATGAAACTTTCTCTTTCTTGATAAAAATAATGAAGCAAGGAATAGCAGGAAATCTGTACAATATAATAATGACCACATATGAAATTCCCATAGATAACATCACTGAATGGTTAAAGGTTGAAAAAATTACCTACAAGATCAGGTCGCCTCTATCATTCCTTTATGCAGTATAAAGCTGGAAGTCCTATCCAGGACAATTAGACAAGAAAATATATAAAAGACACTTAAATTGGAAAGAAGTAAAATTATCCTGTCCATAGATGAATGGTCTTATGTGTGAAACATTTTGAAACCCAAAAATCATTAGAATAAATGAATTCTTGAAAAAAACTGAGAAAAAATCCATTCACAATAGCATCGATTGTAATTTAATATTCTGGAATAAAGTTAAACAAGGAAGTAAAGAAGAAAATAGTGCTAAAAAAACCTAAAGATTATAGAAATCAGCAAAAAACCCACCCATGTTCATGGATTTGAAGAATTAACATTGCTACAATATCTACACTATCCAAAGTAAACTACATGCTCAATATCATTGGGAAATCCCAATAGTGAGGTAGGCATTTGGTATAATGGTTAAAGTGCTATGTGAAATGCACATGTCATATTGGATGACAAGGCTGTAGCGCAGGCTCTGCTCTCCATACTACATTATTGCTAATGTGCACCCATACAGCAAAGTGATGGCTCAGTTCTTGCTACCCAGGTGGGAAACCCAGATTAAATTTCTCTTTCCTAGTTTTGGCCTGGCTCATTCCTTGCTGCTATACACATTTGGGTTGTTAATAAAAAGATGGGAGGTCTCTCTCTGTCTCTGCCTTTCATATTTATATGTAGGCATTTGGCACAGTTGTAAAGTTGCTGCTTGGGATGCCCACATCTCATATCAGAGTGCCGGGATTTGAGTCCCAGATATACTTCTGATATTTCTGACCTAACTTCCTGCTAATATATACCTTGGGAGACAACAAGTAATGGCATAAGTACTAGAGTCACTGCTACAGGTGTGGTCAAGCCAGATGGAATTCCAGGCTCTTGGCTTTGGCCGATCTTAGTGCTGGCAGTTGTTGGTATTTGAGGATGAACAAACAGATAGAAAATCAATCTCTTTCTTTCTCTCTTCCTTTAAAATAAAAACAAACTTTTTTTAGTTTAAAATAAGTAAATAAATCTTTAAAGATCCCAGTTATTTTTGACAGATATGGAAAAACAGCCTCAACATTCATACAAAACTACAATGGAATGCAAATGGCCTAAGACAACCTTGAAAAGACAAAATTATATGACTCAATTTTCCTGATTTCAAAACTTAATACAAAATGCAAACAAAATGAAACTGATACAGAGGTAGGCATATAGTCCAGTGGAATAGAATAGAGAAAGCAGTAACAAACCAGTGTATCAACAGTTAAAAGAAATTGACAATGATTTCAAGACAACACAGAACAGTTAGCCTCTTCAATAAATTATGTTGAAAACTGGATATCTATATGCAAAAGTAGGAAACTATACCCATGCAAAACTCTACAAAAATGGATTAAAGACTTAAATTAAGATCTCTAACTAAAGTTCTTAAAGAAAATGCAGGGGAACTTTATTAGTATTCATCTTGTCAATGATCTTTTACATGATGTCAGAAGTTCAGGTAATAACAACAAAAATAGGAAAGTAGGATTACATCAAACTAAAGGCAATGCAAAAAAAATTATGAAAACCCAGCTTAGGGAGTTGGAGAAAATATTCACAAAACCTCTATGATGTACTAATTTTCAAAAATACAATGAACTCATAAAAACAAATTAGAAAAAAATCTAGTTTTTAAAGAATCTGCATAGAAAGTTCTTCAAAGAATACATACAAATTTTCAGTATTGTCAGCAATGAAACAGAAGTGATGTCACAATCACCTTACAATTATTAGGATGATAATTATTTTAAAAATATACATACATACTCATGAACACAATGTGTTGGCAGGGATGCGAAGAAATTAAAACCTCTATGTGCAATTGGTAGTTGGTAGGTTTACAAAATGATTCTTCCCCTATGGAAAACAATATGAATACTTCTCAAAAACTAAAATTAGAACTATATGGACTTAGCAATTACACTTCAGAGTTTTTATCCAAAGAATTGAAATCAACATTTTAAAGAGATATCTCTACTCCCATGTTCACTGTGTCATTCTTAGCAATATCGAAGAAGTGGAAGGAACCTAAATACTCATTAGTGATAAATGGGTAAAGAAAATGTGATAACTATTTTTAGAAAATGTTTTCCATTAAAAAGAGGTCTTATCTTACGCTACTATATGCATGTTTCCTAAGGATAATATGCTAAGTAAACTTCATTGATTCACTTATATGAATTATCTAAGGCAGCTGTCTCATAGGAACATATCATAGAGTGTTGGTGGCCAGGGCACGGAAGGATGGAGAAATAGGGTGTTGCTGTTCAGTAGTCATGGAGTTTAAGTTCTGTTAAATGAAAAAGCTCCATGGAGCTTTGCTACAACATTGTGTTTCTAATTAGCAACACAGTACTGTGCTCTTAAAATTTAAGAGGGTGGATCACATGTATGTGTGTATTTGCCATACAAACCTCCACATTTTTCTTATTTTAGGCCAGGGCTTTAATCCGCTGCGCCACAGCACAGGCCCCAAGCATTTCTAAGGAGTAGTAGAGAGATGATAATTTAAATAATCACTTCATATTGTGTTTTCACTATTGAAGACTTCAAATAGCAACTACCTCCTTTTCTCTTTTTTTGGTAAGAGCTCAATAAAAGAAACAGTATGAGAAGAAAAGTATTAATTTTATTTATATCTATTTATTTACTTATCTATTTATTGGAAAGGTAGAGTTACAGAGACACAGGAGAGGCAGATCTTCCATCTGCTGGTTCACTTCCCAAATGACTGCAAGGACTCAGGCTGGGCCAGGCTGAAGTCAGGAGCTTCTTCCAGATCGCAAGATGGGAGCAGGAGTCCAGGACTTGAGCCATCCTCCACTGCTTTCCAAGGCACATTAGCAGGGAGCTGAATCAGAAGTGGAGCAGCCAGGACTTGAACAGAACAGGGGGCCCATATGGAATGCCAGCGCTGTAGGCTGTAGCTTAACTTGCTGTGCCAAAGTACTATCCCCAAATGTATTAGTTTTGATACTGTATATTTGCTATTGCTTTGTAATAAACTTAATGGTTTAGAACATGTCTGTGATCAAAACTCAAATGTTGTTTCTCAAGGCCAAGATGAAGGTGATGACAAGGAATAAATCGCTTTCTGTAGGCTCTAGGACAGAAGACTATCCTGTTATTTTTCAGCTTTTAGAGCCCTTCATATTATTTGATTCATTTTCTTGTTCCTCCAACTTTAAATTCATCAATGACAATATCTCAGATCTCTGTCTTTTTATTATATGTATTTTTTTTTGTCTTTGACCACAGCCAAATACAGCTCTTCACTTTTAATGATCAACATGATTAGAAAAGGCCAACTGAGATAATCCAGGACAATTTCCCGTCTCAAGATCCTTAATCTTGTGGCTGTCATTAGGGTGCAGGAGTTTAAAAATGCTACATGCAATGCTGGCATTCCACATGAGCGCCAGTTCAAGTCCCAGCTGTTCCATTTCCATACCAGCTCCCTGCTAATATGCCTGGGGAAAAAGTGGAAGATGGCCCAAATGCTTGGGCCCTTTCCACCTACAGTTCCAGTCTCGAGGTTTCCACCTGGTCCATCCCAACTGCTAACGGCTATTTGGGGAGTAAACCAGTGCATAGAAGATATTTTTTCTAACTCTGCATTAATAAACCTTTTTTTAAAGAAAAAGAAAAGATACTTAATCACATTTTCCAAGTCACCTTTGCCATATAAAACAACCTATTCATAGAGTCCAGAATAATGTCACAGGTGTTTTAGGGGCCAGTATACTGCCTGCCATAGACTCTTTCTTACAAATGGAAAGCTATAATGTTGGTGAATTCAGAATTTAGCATTTCTATCTGCAAACATTTTTCTCTTGGTTTCTCTTTAAGTTATTGATGTCTTCCCCTTCTAAATTCCCAGGAAAACTGTAAAAAGGTAGAATGAATAAAATACTTTAAGAAATATGTTTCATGTAATAAAAGTGTACTTTTAACATTTTACAAGAAAAGCACAAGGAACTGTTGTCAATTATTTTTCTAGCTGTATTGAGTATTGTATTTATACAAGGTCTTGACAAAACATGATATTTGATTATGACAATAATGTGGTTCAGAGAGAATATGCAACTCCTCTCTCTTGGTTATTAGAATGCAAAGACCTAGATGAGTATATACCTCTGCTTTGAAAAGTTACCTGTTTATCAAGTCATTCTTTATATAAAATAAATTATTGCATAAGATTCTTCCCAAAGAGAAACTACAGGTGGGCAAAGAACTCATTTATATGAATTCCCTTTCCTGCTGTGGAACCCCAGTGTGGAAATCTGATTAACTAAAGGAAATGATTTCAACAAGGCTTTCAGCTATTAACGTCCTTTCACATGAAGAGGTCAGTCTGTCCTGGCATGAAAAGTCATAATTTTGGATTGGATAAGAACTCTGTTTAACTCCATTAGCCAAAGCTGATAGTTTCAGTTTCTAAATATTTGCTGTTATGGAAAATTTGCCTTGTGTTTGCTGATTAGCAATAGGTGATTTAGGACTATTAATTTTGCACAGCAGAAAGTGAATTTAAAAACAGTATAATAATTCTTCTCTTTCAAGGTGGCTTGGCATCAGGTACAGTAGTTTATACAAAACACAGTGAAGATCTTGTCCTATTTATTTTCTGGCTGAAAATCAAATTCTCTGCATGAAGAAAGTATTTTAAAAATTCTTATCACAGAATTCTGTTTATGCTTTTAACGAATCAATACGTTCTAGTACTATTTTGCTCAGCTTACATTTTTACTCTTGACATATTTGGAGTAATGTTTTGATCAGCCATGCTTTATATTCTATTATTTTTCTTATCTCTGATAATAATCAATTTTTGACACTAGAAGTGAGAGGAAGTCAGATGAAAGCCAGCAGAATTTGTTGGATCAACTAAATTACTGGCAAAGAACACACACACACACACTCACTCACACACAATCAGAACAGCTGTAAATATTCAAAAGTAACTGAAATTTGGTATTTTATCATTTCAGGAAAGTCTACATGGGCAGGCATATTGTGTTTTCACACTAATTCTCATTTATTATGATGCTGTGAGAGATCTATCTCAAAGAGTTTAATAGGTAAAGAATTATTTCAATTTTCTTTTAGGTATCTTGAAACTTTCTATTTTTCTGTCTGCGAGGTGTCTCCCCAACCTTTCTGAGTTCATTTGAACTGTGAAGAATATGCTTTGGAAGTATCCACAGCTGACATCTGTCTAAACAGATGTTTCTTTCTTTTAATTTTCGGTTTACCTTTATATGTTCTGTGACTTCGTTATTTCTCAATTATATCATAGGCACAGGTACCAAGACTTAATTCTTAGACCATATGGTGAATCCCCCATTTAAACTATTAGGTTGAGATATTATTCTCTTGGCATCAGTAACATATTTTATTTTGTTTCCTTACTTGAGATTCAGCGATTTATAACAGTACTAAATTAAGTTTATCTTCTGCATAATAGTGAGATGGAGAGAGAGTGAGATGTTTCATCCACTGGTTCACATTCAAAATACCCTAACAGTTAGAGTTGGGCCGGGCCAACATCAAGAGTCAGGAACTCCATCTGGTACTCCCACGTGGGTGGCAGGAACCCAAGTCTTCTGGCCATCATCTGCTGCCTCAAAAGCATAGAAACAGGAAGTTGGATTGTATTCCCTTTAGCCAAGACTGAAACAGGCATTTCAGTATGGAATGTATATGTCCCAAAGGGTGGCTTAAACTACTCTGCCAAACACACACCCCTAAATATTACTTAAGACAGAAAATACAATGCAAAAAGTTAAGAGCTTTTAAAACTACAGTTGAGGAAATATTTTCATACATGTAGAACCACACCCTGATCGAAATGCATTATCATTGTTAAATCATGAAAAGCTATCATAGGTGATGAGACCCTGAAAAGCATGCTGAAACATGATGATTCATCAACAGACACAATGCTTGTTCTTAGAGTCTTTCAATTTAGAACTCAGGATAATATTCTGTTCTTGGCCTATATGTCATTATAAATGAAAACATGAATTTAGAGTTCAGTCAATAAACCTACCTGAAGATACCTGATGGTACCCATAATGAGCATATCATTGAATATTCATCCAGAAATAGATATGTATCTATGGCTTCACACACACACACATACACACACACACATCATGATGTTTATTTGGAAATATGTAATTCTATAAAAATAGTTTTAAACTATTGATTTTATGTAACATAGTCAATATTTTGATAATGTTTCATGTTAAAGTAGATCTGTAGTATCTTGTTTTAAAAGCTTATTTAAATACTATTCCCTATGTGAGAAAATCATAGGTTTTTCTCAGCATATTCCCTGTCCCGGGGTGCTAAAGTGTTTTTAATTTTTTCTCTTTGAAATGTTAGAATCAAAATTCTTAAAAATATTACTCTGTCATTGAATGTTTGCTGTGGTGTTATAACGGGAATAATATTCAAAAGGCATAGAAATAAACCAGTTCAACACATTATAGTTTGGGATAAATGAAGACATTTGCTAGGGTATTGGAAGCCATATAAGCCTTATTCTGAAATGAAGCCCCTGAAACATTATTTATTAGTTTTTTTTTTATCTTTTATTTAATGAATATAAATTTCCAAAGTACGACTCATGGGTTACAATGGCTTCCCCCCCCATACCGTCCCTCCCACCCACAACCCTCCCCTTTCCCACTCCCTCTCCCCTTCCATTCACATCAAGATTCATTTTCGATTATCTTAATATACAGAAGATCAGCTTAGTATACCTTAAGTAAGGATTTCAACAGTTTGCTCCCACACAGAAACATAAAGTGAAAAATAATAGATGATTTTTTTTAAATGATGATGAAATCAGATCAGACCTATTGTCATGTTTAATCCCAGTGAGAGTCAAGTTGGGAATTGATAATTTCTTTTTTTTTTTTTTTTTTTTACAGAAGATCAGTTTAGTGTACATTAAGTAAAGATTTCAATCGTTTGCACCCCCATAGAAACACAAAATGAAATATACTGTTTGAGTACTCGTTATAGCATTAAGCCTCAGTGTACAGCACATTAAGGACAGAGATCCTACATGAGGAGTAAGTGCACAGTGACTCCTGTTGTTGACTTTACAAATTGACACTCCTGTTTATGGCAATTTTTTTCTCCTGGGATATATGTTTAACTTTATGGATCTCTGTAGTTTTTCTACCCTTTCTATATTTTGATTGCCTATAGAACTCAAATTCCTGTAAAACAAAAATTATCTAATTTCTAGTCATGGCATTCACCTATGCTCATGTTGCCTTTCCCTACCAAAAACTCTCTTCCTATGTTACTGTGTGACTGAATCCTTCTTTTATTTTGCTAAAATATTACCTCCTCAGAGACAGTACCCCTGAATATACAGCTTAGCAACTGTATCTCATTCTTTGATAGTTACTTTTTACCAATCCCTCAAATCTTCTTGGTACCCTTTATTACAGCCTAAGATTATTGTATTCACTTATTTACATTTTTGCTTTTACCTATAGAATGTAAATTCCATAAATACAGGGAAATTTTCTATTTGCTCAATTGAGCTACAGATACTGGATATGTATTTGTGTATTCTGTACTTAATAGATGCACTATAAATGTTCCTGAAAGAATGAATAACTTATAGTAGTATGCTATAGGCCCCATTTTTATATTCTATAGGAAAGGGGAAAGGAAATGATCTTTGCTGAACAACTTTTATGTGCTAGAGCTTTATATAAGTTGACTCATACAATTCATACTAATCTTCCAATGTGAGTTTTATATTCCCCATTTTGCTAGCAAACGGATAGCTAAAAATATGTAAATTACCCATGGTCATACAACTTGTTAATGATTGGAATCGAGATTAACATCCAAGTATATTTAAATGAAAAATCTGAATTTTGTTCTGTGCATACTGCCAACTCCTAATCAAACTAACACATATTATTGGATATGACTCATTCTAACATCATATGATTCAGGACTATTCTATGTATTAGTGTATTTCATTTAGTATACTGAATCCATGAAGCTGATAAATAGAAGTCTGTCTTAAATCAGTCCTATTTTAAAATTCTTTATTTCATTGTATTTAATACAGAGAAATTTAGTGTACTAATTAAATAATTTCTTTTTGAATAGTTTATTTAAAAGGCAGTGCAGAGCAACAGGGAGAGGGAGAGTGATAGAGAAAGACAGAAATCTTTTATCTACTGGCTTACTCCCTACATGGCTGCAACAGACAGTCCTAAACTAAGAGTCAGGAACTCCATTCTGGTCTCCCAGATGGGTGGCAGAGATCCAAGTGCTTAGACCAATTTCTACTGCCTTTCTAGGTACATTAGTGGGAAGCTGGATTGGAAATGGAGTGACAGGACTTGAACTGGCACTGTGATATGGAACTTGGGCATCACAAGCACTGGCCTAACAGAATATGTGTTAATGCCAGCCCCTGATTAAGTATGTCTTACCCAAAATGCTTGGAACCAAAGATATTTTGGATACTAGAAATTTAATATTTGGAATATTTACATATACATAATGAGATCATTTGGGAAAGGGACCCAAATCTAAACATGTCATTTATGCAATTTTTTCTAAAATTTAACACATAGAAGTTGCACATATACATGGGGTACTCTGTGATGTTTTGTTGCATGTATGCATTGTGTAATATCCACGCTAAATATCCTGTCATGCATTTACCATTTCTTTATGGTTAACACATCTTCACCATACTATGCAATATAACTCTAGAATTTCTTGCTACTTTTGAACTATGACAAGGTACCTGTCAATTAACTTTCCCAATCCCTTACTTCCCCTTTCTCTCCCCAGATTCTTGTAGAAACAATTATATATATATATATATACACACACACACACACACATATATATATATATAAATTTATTTATTTGTTTGACAGGTAGAGTTATAGACAGAGAGAGAGAGAGAGAGAGAGAGAGAGAGAGAAAGGTCTTCTTTCTGTTGGTTCACTCCCCAAATGGCCACCACAGCTCGCTCTGTGCCTGTCCAAAACCAGAAACCAGGTTCTTCTTCCTGGTCTCCCATGCGGGTGCAGGGGTCCAAGCACTTGGGCCATCCTCCACTGCCTTCCTGGGCCACAGCAGAGGGCTGGACTGGAAGAGGAGCAACCAGGACTAGAACCTGGCACCCATATGGGATGCCAGTGCTGCAGGTGGAGGATTAACCAAGTGGGCCACGGTGCTGTCCCCGCTACTATTATATTCTCAACTTTCATTAGACCACCTATTTTTTAGGCTCCCCATGAGTGAGAGAATGAGATATCTGTCATTGTTTGCTTGCCTTATTTCAGTTAATGACTTCCATTTCTACCCAGTTGTTGTACCGCATTGTTTTTTAGGGATGAGTCCATGGTATACATGCCCCCACATACTCCTCTTTCATTCATCAGTCGATGATAGCTATTGTGAATGGTTATGCAGATTTCTCTTTGACAGATGGATTTAATTTCCCTTAGATCTATATCCAGAAGTGGCAATGCTGGATCATATGGTACTTCTGTTTTCAGTTTTCTGAGGAGCCTCTATATTGTTTCCCACAATGACTGTACTATTTACATTCTCAAAAATAGTGTGCAAGTGTTCCATTTTTGCCATGTACTTGCCAACACTTGTTATCCTTTGTCTTTTTCATAAGAGCCAATCTGCACAGGGTAAGATGATAGCTCATTGTGCCTTGGATTTGCATTTCCCTGATTAGTGATTTTGACTATGTTTTCATGTACCCTTGGGATATTGGTATGTCTTCCTTTAAGAAATGTCTCTTTAGATAAATAGCTCATTTTTAATTGGATTTTTTTGGTAATGTGTTTTATGAGTTGTTTAAATAGTCTGGATATTAACCCCTTATCAAATAAAAAACTTGTAAATCTTTCTACATTTCTTTTAGTAGCCTCTTCTTTATATTGATTGTTACTTTGCATGCAAAAGCTTTTTATCTCTATGAAAACACGTTTGTCTATTTTTGCTTTTATTACCTGTGCTTTTGGGATCTGATCCACATAATCCTTGCTCATTCAAATGTTTTGAAATGTTTTCCTCTAATAATCTAAAAATTTCAGGTTATATATTTGGGTATTTAGTCCATTTCAACCTGATGTTTTGACTATGACCTGACACATGAAGTCAAGTGTGGAATTTTCTCTTTTTAGTATTATGTAGATGTAAAAAAAGTGTGGGATTTTTGAAGAATTTTCAATTTCAGATTTGGAAATTGGAGACACTCAGCATAAAATGCACTTGCACTCTCTCTCTCTCTCTCTCTATATATATATATATATAATACATATAAATATACATATAGAAACAAAGTGTCTGTGATAAAATACCTTGTTTTACATTAACATAAATCTCAATTAATTATACAAAATTGTAATAAATAAGGGTGCTAGGAAAGAAAAATACATTTTGATGTTTAAATGTAAAATGAAAAAGAAAGAGTAGATGAAATGAAGATACATCAATTGATATTCCAATTGGAATAAATCAATTTTATAGTGTAGCCCAGAACCAAAATGACTACATCTGAGAATCCATTCAACAATAAACAGGCTATTACATGATCAATAGAAAGAATGGTTTTATTATTTTACACTATGTAACTATCAACAATTTCTCAAGTACATAAAGCTTTGATTTTGAGAATGGACTGAGCTTATATAATGAGTGGATATCTCTCAAGAAGATGTCCTCAGAAACACAGATATCTAAGAAATCCTAAAAGGTCAATGGTCCAAACTCCTTGAATTTCATAATAGAAACTTGTTTTCAACATAGTTTAAATAGAACTGTGTAGATTTTATAGAAATGTTAAATGAAACCAGATATGAGGATCTCTCCTAAAATCCCCCTTTACACTGTTCTTAGATGCTAGAATGTATGATTTTACAAAAAATTATTACTATAATTTTATTTGAAACTCTTCTTTGATAGGGTCTCCATAATAAACTTGACTTTGTGAAATCTGTGATATGAAGTTGTCATAGGTATTCAGCGTGAACAGTTTTAAGATTTGATTTAGAATGATGGTCTCTATTTTGGCTTTTCATGAATTTGGTCCATTTGTTTAACACTAGGATCATACATAGAATAGTACAGATACACAAATTCTCCAATTACTCACTGAAGTAGATTGAATCCCTTGGATAATTCAATTGCACTTTTTATTATTTCATTGAAAATTAAGTAACTAGTAAGATTATTGAGACATTTTCCAATTCCAAATAAATTAAATATATTTGGAGACAAGACTATCACCCAAATAAAATGAAAGTTTCTATTTACTGACAGTACAAAAGGAATTATTTCTTATAGAAGAATGCTAAGCAGCATATCTCCCTTAAGGGGCTGGCATTGTGGTTCAGCCAGTTAAGCAGCTGTCAGTGGAGCCTGTACCCAATACGGATGCTGGTTTCTGTCTCAGCTACTTCACTTCAAATCTCAATCCCTGCTGATGTGCCTGGGACAGCAGTAAAGGATGGCCCAAGTGCTTAGACCTCTGCATCCATGTGGGAGGCCCAGATGTGACTCTTGGCTTTGCTCTAGATCAACTCTGGCTGTTGAAATGATTTGGGGAGTGAACCAGCAGATGGAAGATCTCTCTCTCTGTCTTTCAAGTAAATAAATAAATATTTTTAAAAAATCTCCCTTCAGTGGTCTCTGGAAAATCAATTATATTGAACTTTGTGGGTATGAAATATTGTAAATATTGTCCTCTTTGAAGGAGAGTGCTCTAAAAATGCCCTTAACCACTTTATATTCTAAGCACAACTTGGCTGTACTCTATAGTTTTCAACTGAAAGGATTATGTGCAACTTGATACATTTTTTTACCTGGAGACATAGAAGCTAACACTAAAATACGCTATAGATATTACTATTGTGAAGGAATACCTGACTTCAAGCAGATCATTTAATACAACATTCCAGGGCTGCTGCTGTGGCTTAGCAGGTAAAGCTGCTGCCTGCAGTGCTGGCATCCCACGTGGGTGCCAATTCAAGTCCCAACTACTGCACTTCTGATCCAGCTCTCTGCTATGGCCTGGGAAAGCAGTAGAGATGGCCCAAGTGTTAGGCCCCTGCACCTGTGTGGGAGACCCGGAAGAAGCTCCCGGCTCTAAATCAGCTCAGCCCAGTCCATTGTGGCCATCTGGGGAGTGAATCAGCAGATCAGTGCCTCTGCCTCTCTGTAACTCCGACTTTTAAATAAAATTGTAAATCTTTAACAAAATACAATATTCCTGGCATAACTGCAGCTAATTTTTGCTGCTAGCATGCTTTGGAAACTGTACCTTAAATTTTAGTGAACTTTACTAAATATCTCAAATAAGTCATTATCCATTTCTACACCTGGATGTAGGATGGCATAAATTAAATTTATTGAATTCTATGTAATCTCTCATGTGGAAATATAATAAATTGCCTCATTATTAGTGAGAGATTATAAATATGTTGTTTATTTAATTATGCTTTCTACCATTCTCAGAAGTATACTGGTTTGGATTAATTGTATGATCATGCTATTTATAACCCACATTATCATTTTTCTATCTTCATACTACCAAATTATGAAAACAGCTTTCCTTTTAGTCAGTAAGAAAGTGCAGTAGTTTATTTTGATGAGAGTTCTATTGTTCTGAATAAGATTAAAGGCTTTGTGCTCCAGTTTTCTTATTTATAAAATGGAAGTAATAATAATAGAATAACCACTTCATTGTTTGGTTACAGTGATCAAGTTAGTATATTTAAATAATCTAATTAGAAGAATCTAATTAGAAGAAGTATAAAAGAATTAACTTCATGTTTTCTCATAATTCTACATATTTGATGTAACTTCTGAAAGATCATTTTGAAAATGAAGTAAATATAAGTATTTATATAATATATATTATATAATTGTATATAATATATAATATATAAAATAAGTATATTATATAATATTAATGAGAAAAGCAATGTTGTATAGGATGTAAAGAATGTTGAGAATTAATACCAAAGTCATCCCAATACTTTTGACATGGCCAAGTTTTATTAACTTACAAATTTTCAAAGGGAGCTTAAGCACTGGTTTTACCCAAAATTCCATAATTTATTATTTCATAAAATAATAAGATATAACAAGACAAAATTCTTAACATATTCAGAACTTTTTGACTGATTATATTTTACTACATCTTCTGTTTTGATTTGTATTAAAAGCTATTAAAATGATAAGGAAATTACCTATAAATTAAAGGAAGCATTATGGTAATATCTGTACTTTCAGAAGAATAATCAAGTGAAGTCATGTTTTATCAATGATTTTGGCTCCTCCTAAAAAATTAGCATCTTTTGTTTATGCCCAAAGTATAAAATGCATAGTATGTGTCAGATTTGATTAGTGTGTGTATTATAATAATCATTTAAATATGTTTTTATTACTCTTTTACCAAATATATCATGAAATATGTGATCATATTAAGTTAATACAGTATTATCATGATATCCATAAATCCAATACTATGGAACCCTCCTTGCAATCAAATCAGTAATAGTTGAGACTTTTTGTTCTGTTTGTTAAATGGTAGTCCCTATGATGGTAGTCTAAATTTCAGATCCTAAAATAATTCATATTAAATATCCTTATTGAATGTTGTAAAACCCGAAGGACTGAATTAACAGAGTAAATTGAAATGCTTTCCATTTTTAGATGCCATTATTAATTGCAAAATAGAGACTCAAAATTTTATCCTAAATTATTTTAAGCAACTACATCTGCAAAAACATGTAAGGAATAAACACTATCAAGTTGACATAAGTTTGATGAATAAATCTGTTTTCCAACTAGAGAGGTCTTAGCAGCTTATGTTTTAAGTTTCCACATGGGACCTTGACAGTAGACCCTGAAACATTTTCCTTTGCATTCAATTCTGCAGAGGCCAGAAACTGATTATATCACTGGTGTCTACAATTTCAGGAAATAAAGGCACCTGTTTCTTAATGTCTTCACTCTAAGAAACTAGCAATCTGCTCCCCTAATATTGGATCCAAAATTTGAATGACTGATGTGTTAAATGGGGGAAAAAATTGGTGAACATTAGTGGAGAGATAAGACATTCTCATGAGATTCTTATAAAAATTGATTTTAATCTATTTTAATTTAATTGAAAGGATTTCTTCAAAGATTTAGATTTTTTCATAATGGAACAAATCGTTTGAAAATGTCTCAATAACTCCCCCCAAACTTAAGCTAATACTCTATCCAGAAAACTATGCATAATCTCTCTTAAATAATAACAATGTTATTAACATCCCTAAGATGTTATTACTTTGCAAGTCTCTTGACTGCATCTATAAAAATGTAGCAACCACATTGTACTCCAGGTATTAACAAAAAGTATACATAAGGATACAGATTTGATTGCCTTGGTTTTGTGTTTCATTATAAAATGCTTATTTTTATGCTATTATCTTAGGAATTTTTCCTGAGATACTTATTAATAATAATGCGTTGGAAGTTTATTTAGGAGGCTTGGAAAATATTGCTTCTTGATTGTCTAGTCTCTGAATCATGTTTCAGTTTCCACTCCAGCTGAACACTTGGGGCCAATACATTCTTATATATAGTTTGAAGTTCACATTAATGTTGATTATATGGATTTGATTTTGTCTGTCTAACATATGTACAATTAATTTTCTAATACTATCTACAATTTGACCAATGTGAAAATGGAGGTGAAAAATGAAATTCCTGGTTCAAAATAGAACCAAAATTTCATAGACTGCACTAACATACATGAGGACAACCTTATCTGATTGAAAGGTAGGGAAAAAAAGGAGACCATCTGGCTTTTATTCAGTCTGAGAGTAGAGAACCATCTAGCAGAAGGATAAAAATCTCATATTGGTCATTCGTTATTCACAGCTGCTCACTATTTTGTGGTACAAAACTAAGTGAATTCTCATGCTTCTCTAAAAATTGAAGTGCAATATGAGGAATGCATTGGAAGACATTCATATATGGATCACATATATACTTGAATAATTTATAAGTTTCAAACATTGATTAAAGCATAAAAATCTACTGAAGTTCATTTGACAGCTTACTATGTGCTCTAGAATAAGAGAGAATGGTTGAATAGACAAAATTACAGTGAGGAAGTTCTACAGCAAAGCAAAGGGAACTTGAAAAAAGTAAATCTGTAATACTTGTAATGAATGTTAGGTAGTTCCAAGTAATTTTTCCTCACCATATGAAAATGTGACAAATTATTTTTTGCTTCCAAACTCCGTCTCCAATGCTGAAGGTGTTGCCAAGTTGATTCTTAAGAGAACAAACACATATTTTAGAAAACATGGTTGTCTTTCTTGTCAGAAAATAGAAGAAAATAATGATGACAATGTGAGAATGATTTGCAGTCTCTGAGATGTGGAATATGAGCTGATGATGCATGCATTGCTACCAGAAACAAATGCAATGTAACACTGGCAGTCATGCTGGCCACAGACATTGACCATCTGTTCAAAACAAACCGCCAAAAGATCATCATGTCTTTTGATGAATAGATGCAACATTTTCAGTATTTTGATAAAGCATGGCAGTTAGTGAAGTATATATATATATATATTTTTTTTAAATAATACTCTCAATCTACCTTAGGACCCCACATAAAGGATTGGTTCTATTCTTTATGCATGCTGAAGAGTAGTAACAGTATCGATTACCAGCATTCTTACCCGTGCTTTCTCTTCTGTGTGAGTTACACAATAGCTATTTCTATTACAATGTTAAGTAGATAATTGAAACTACTCTCAGAAGTATCATCCGAAAGCATCTGAGTTGAAAATTAAAGCAGTAATTATAAATCAGCATTTTAATGTGCATAAGGGGATATTTTGTCACCTTTTATGGGCTTGGCAGATAGGTCACAAGATGCTGCAAAACACTGGATTTATGTCTAATTGCCAATTTTCAAAAAGATAATTCCAGTAAAACACCTTCTCTGCATTAAAATTGGAGGAGCAAAGTTACAAAGATAGAAGGAAGTCATGGGTTCTGAAAAAGGAGTATTGAAAAAGGAGTTGAGCATTTATGTCAGAATAGTGGCAAGTAAGGCTTGATTGACAAACATGGACCACATTTGGGAAAGCGTAGATACCAGGCTATAGCATTTGGTGATGGGAGCCATTATAATAATTATGCACAAAGGGGAAGTACAAGCAAATATTTTGATATGCCTAGTGAGAAGTTCCATTTAAATTATGGATATATTGAAAGCAATATATTGAAACAAAAGAAACAGTGATTAAAAAATAAATGGGCCATTTTAAGGGATTTAGCAGAGTTTGGAGAAAGCAAATCATCTGGAGCTCTTTGACACTGTAAAGACCCAGTGTAGAAATGTAGTACTTAGAACCAATATTTGTCTCAGGTGTTCTACATACCTAGGATAATGTCATCTTTTGCTTCATAAAGCACAGAGTACAAAATCTCTCCTTTTAACAGCTTCTCCTTTAGTTTCTTAGGCAACTCAGCAGTCTATGTAGAAAACAGACTTTAGCTTACAAACATTTCTGCAATGAACCCAAGCAATGGTGCTTACTAACTTTATAACCTTAAACAAATTATATAGTTTAAGTCTTGATTTTCTTGTCATTTAATTTATGACAGTAATGCTTAAACAATAAGATTGATGTGAAACTTCAAAAGATAATGTAGGTGTAATAGCAAGAAGTTTTTCACACACAGCAGGCATTCAATAATTTCTTATTACTGTATTATGACTACAAATGTGTAACAGTTTTTGTTTTTGGTATATCATCCATCTAAAGACACTAAAGCATTATTGATTCTGTCATGAAACAGACTAGGGTTTTATTCGTAGCTGTGTAACCTACTAGCCATGCACTTTAAAATAAGTTTTTAACTACTTTAAAGCATCCATTTCTTCATCTGTAAAATAAGGATAGTAATATTGCCTACTTCACAGAATTGAGATGGGAATTAAATGAGAAAATGTCTTTAGGCACTGTATATATCTATTACTAACCATGTTTTGGATGATACTTATTGGTAAACTCACTTGGAATTGGTAAGGATTTTTATACATTTTTGGATTACAATCACATTAGTTCTTTTGGCCATCTTTTGATCATAAGACTCTGGTCTTTTTTACATGATGAGCATTACTATGAACCAATTTTTGAGAATAGCTGATAGTTAAATTATAATTGACATAGAAACATTTAAACTGTGACTGGCTAAATATTATCCTCTGAATTTATTTGTATTCTCCTTATCCCTGTGGAGTCATTTGTTGTTGTTGAACCTATTTGACAGGCAGAGAGACAAGTTGGAGACACACACAGACAAATTTTTCATTCACTGGTTCACTACCCTGACTGGCCCATCTTTGTCTATTGTAGGCAAAGTCAAGAGCTTTTGAACTTCATCCAGGTCTCCCATATAGGTGACAAGGACCTGATATTTGAGCCATCACCTGCTGCCTCCCAAGGTGTGTGTTACCAGGGAGTTGTATTGGAAACAGAGATGAGGCTTGAACCCAGACACTAATCCATGGAATATGAAGTCTCAAGCATCAACTTAACCACTGTGCTAAATACCCTCTGGTGAACTTAGAATTTTAATGCAATTTTATATTCCTTCTCTGAATTTCTTCTGGACGAACATCTCCATTTGTGCATTCGTTTGACACTGTATTGATTATTTTCTATGATCAAATTTTCTCGTAAGAAAAGGGACCACAATGCAGAACATATCCGATATTTCCCAATTTCTCAATGTTACATGATTTTGTTTTAGAGTGAAAGTAAAAATCTATGTGCGTACTTTTCCAAGTAGACATTGAGCTGTCCGGCATAAAAATGAAAGCATATTTTTACCACCAGTATGCAGCAAGATGCCTGGAACTTTATAGACATTAATGTTTGAACTGTCTTTTTTATCAATAGCACCTGGGAATGAGTCAGGTTAATTTTAAAAGCTTACATATGGAAATCCACTTATCATCATTTTAAATAATAGTAAAAAAAATACAAAATGTGTGTTGACGTAACAGAACAAAACTGGTTTATTCCTAATTTATCAGTTTATCAGTTGGTTTCTTTTAACTCATTACTTAAGTATTTTGTTAATTTTTTCTATTTTTAAATCCTTTCCATAACCTGCAAATACCATCAATTTAAATATCATAATTTGAGCAATTAAGGGAGAATAGATCTCCCTGAGTGAGATCCCAGTGAAAAAAATGGGTCATCAAAGAAGGAGGTACCTTTCTCTGAAGGGAGGAGAGAACTTCCACTTTGACTACGACCTTGTCTAAATATGATCAGAGTTGGTGAACTCAAAAGGCTTCCATAGCCTTGGCAACTCATGACAAGAGCCTAGGGTGATTACTGATGCCATAAACAAGAGTGTCAATTTGTTAAGTCAACAACAGGAGTCACTGTGCACTTACTCCTCATGTAGGATCTCTGTCCTTAATGTGGTGTACATTGTGATTTAATGCTATAACTAGTACTCAAACAGTATTTTTCACTTTGTGTTTCTATGTGGGTGCAAACTGTTGAAATCTTTACTCAATATATGCTAAACTGATCTTCTGTATATAAAGAGAATTGAAAATGAATCTTGATGTGAATGGAATGGGGGAGGGAGAGGGAAAGGGGAGGGTTGTGGGTGGGAGGGACGTTATGGGGGGAAGCCATTGTAATCCATAAGCTGTACTTTGGAAATTTATATTCATTAAATAAAAGTTAAAAAAAAAAAACAAGTGAAATAGACACACAGATGAAAATACATCATGACCAATTTATCATCTGTAATATTAACTCAGATGTCTAAGAAAAAGATGAAAAATTCAGTTTTATTGGAAATCTTATCTCTATTCTGGAATTTTATTTAAACCACACCTATGTGACATTATAAATAGACACAAGTGCCATCTCCAAGTTCTCTTTTACTATATTAGTTTCTATAGGACAGAAACTCCTCCTCCTTCTCCACTTTTTTTTAATATCTATATATTGTCTGTACTGTCTGTAGAGATCTTTTGGCCTAATATGTTGTACCCCTTAAGATAACGGTTATGTATGTGAAATTTTTTAAAACTAGTGCTTTGTTTGAAAGAGTTACACAGAGAGAGAGGTACAGAGAGAGCTTCCATTCACTGGTTCACTCCTCAAATACTCGCTTCCAAAGGGTTGTAACTGTCAGCGATGGGCCAGGCTGAAGCAAATAGGCAGGAGCTTCATCCAGTTCTTCACATAGGTGGCAGGGGCCCAAACACTTAGCCATTGTTTGCTGCTTTCCCAGGTATATTAGAGGGGAGCTGGATTGCCAGTGGAGCAACTGGGACTTGAACTTGTGCCCATATGGGATGCCATCATTGAAGTCAGCAGCCTAACCCTTTGTAACATATCATCAGTCCCAGTGTTTTCACTGCATATACTGAGTACCTAATTTTTTGCCCTATGCATAATTTATCAAATGCTAGCTCAAAACATAATATTTATGAAAAATAAAAAATATATACTTATAAATATCTTCAAATTTATGTTTTGAAAGAATCTTCTAATTTTATTCTTGAATACTGTCAGAACATCAGTGTATAAAGACAATCCAGTTTAGCTTAGTCTTTAAAGGCATTGTCAGCATCTTACCATGATTGCCGAGTGTTATCGTTACTTTGTCTATAGCCATGAGAGTGATATTTCAGTAATTATAGCAATTGCTTCAAAATATTATACACTTGATCCTTTGATAAGTCCACTAACAATTTGAGAAAATGAATTTAAGATACAAATTTTTTTCTGGAGATATCTATTTGAAAGTTAGTTACAGAGAAAGAGAGAGAAACAGGGAGAACTTCATCTAGTTCTCCTGCATGGGTGGCAAGGGCACAAACACTTGGGCCATCCTCTGCTGCTTTCCCAGGGACGTTAGCAGGGAGCTGGATGGGAAGTAGAGCAGCCTGGACTTGAGCCAAGGCCCATATGGGTTGTCAGATTTGTAGGTGGTAGCTCACATGTCCGAAGGGCAGCCCTTAAGAATAATTTTTAAAAGGGAAAAACAGAAAAAACAGCCTCAGGCTCTACTTTTTTTCTTTTGGTTTTGGTAATGAGAATTAAATAAATAACTATATCCTTTTCATGTGGCAAAAAGCAAAATCAACACCGAAATTGAAAATCAACTATGGAAACTATGTAAGCCCTCTTTTTAAAAAATGATTTATTTATTTGAAGGCAGAGTTACAGAGAGGCAGAGGCAGAGGGCGAGAGAGAGGTCTTCCATCCATTGGTTCACTCCCTGAATGGCTGCAACAGCGGAAGTCAGGCTGATCCAAAGCCAGGTGCCAGGAGCTTCTTCTGAGTCTCCCATGTGGGTGTAGGGGCCCAAGGACTTGGGCCATTGTCGACTGCTTTCATAGGCCATAGCAGAAAGCTAGATTAGTATGGAGCAGCCTAATAATAATTGATAGAATTAAAAAGAAGAGAATAATCCAACATGGGAAGCAGGATACACAGCAGACTCATAGAATGACAAATGCCTGTAAACAGCACTCTGGCCTCAGAATCATCCCTTAAGGCATTCAGATCAGGCTAAAAAGCCCATGAGAGTATTTCAGGCATGGAAAACCAAGACACTGTGAGAAAAAAAATGACCTAAAGGAAAGATCTTTGTGAGATCCCAGGGGGAAAGAAAGGGCCATCAAATAAGGAGGTACCTTTTTCTGAAGGTGGGAGAGAACTTCCACTTTGATTATGGCCTTGTATATATAAGTCCACAGTTTGTGAACTCAAGAGGCTTCCATAGCCTTGGCAGCTCATGACAAGAGCCTTGGTGATTACTGACGTCATAAATAAGAGCGTCATTGGTTAAATCAACAACGGGAGTCACTGTGCATTTGCTTCCCATTAGGACCTCTGTCCTTAATATGTTGTACTATGAGGATTAATGGTAAAACTACTACTCAGACAGTACTTTCTACTTTGTGTGTCTGTGTGGGTGCAAACTGTTGAAATCTTTACTTAGTATATACTAAATTGATCTTCTGTATATAAATATAACTGAAAATTAATCTTGATATGAATGGGATGGGAGAGGGAACAGGAGATGGAATGGTTGTGGGTGGGAGGGAGTTTTTTTTGGGGGGAAGCTGCTATAATGCAAAAGTTGTACTTTGGCAATTTATATTTATTAAATAAATTTTAAAAAGTAAAAAAGGCGAAAGTATAAAATAAGCATTTATTTAAGTGCATTGCAGCAAATAGTTCATGTGAGGGCTCTTCAAAGTGGTCATGGAAAATACTTACCTTTTAATTCCATTTTCTTTGGAATTTTTTTCCATCTCATACGTTCATATTTCCTAGGTGATCTGGAAGTTTCTTTATTGTAGATAGTGTATCTTATGTTGAATTACTTTACTTTCTCATAAAAGTTTTGAAGAGCTGGGTGTTATTTTTAAAGATTACTTTATTTTAGAGATTTAGTACTGATTTATTTGAAAGGTAGAGTTGATGAAAGAGGAAGGGAGGGAGGGAGGAAGGAAAGAAGGAAAGAAGGCAGGCAGGCAGGAAGGCAGAAAGGGAAAAGAGAAAAGAAAAAAAAATCTTTGATTCACTGATTCACTTCCCAAATGGCTGCAACAGCCAGAGCTGGGTCAGGCTGAAGCTGGGAGTAGGAACTTCATCCTGGTCTTTCGCATGGGCTGCAGCAACCCAACTATTTGAGCCATCATACACTGCCTTCCCAAGCACATCAACAAGAAACTAGAACAGGAGCAGAGTAGCCGGGACTTGAACTGGCACACGGATATGGGATGCCAGTTTTACAAGTGGCAGTTTAACCTGCAGTGCCACAGTATCTGACCCCGAGAGGAGAGAGCTAGGATTCTGATGTAGCAGTGCAGACTCTGCTTGGGATGCCTGCATTCTGTATCAGAGTGTCTGACTGAGTCCTCACTCTGCTTCCATTTCAAGCTTCATGGGTGACGGCAGATGATGACTCAAACAGTAGGGTTTCTACCACTGGTGTGGTGACTTGAACGGAGTCCCTGACTTTTGGCTTTGACCTGGCCTAGCCCAGCCTCAGCTGTTGTGAGCCTTTTAGGAATAAACCAGTAGATGATCTCTCTCTTTCTCCATCTCTGTGTCTCTGTCTCTCTCTCTCTTCCTTTCAAATAAAAAAATGATAAAATTCAAAGAAACACTGGTTTAAACACCAATAGACCACAAATCAAAAATATAGAACTCAGGTAATGGCTTTACTAGTATATGCTATCTATGTTCTTTTTAAGTTGTTTAAAAGCTCAAACTTTATTCCATTTAAAAAATTAAACCTCAGACTTTAAATCTTTGACAACTGAAACAAAATGTTGATTTATACCTCTAGGACCAATTATCCAGATCCCCAATTCCCTCTAACATGTGCTGACATTGATACATCATTTAGTATTCAAATCATAGGCATTGTGATGACCATAACTATTGCAATTTAGACAATCTGAAGCCTGGGTGATTCCATCCCTGATGGCCATGTTAAGAGAAACAGCTGCCCTCGTATATGTACAATTGGGACATTTCAACATTGCAATTTTTCAACACATTTCACCATTTACTAGCATAAAAACGTTGTCAGAATTTCTATTATGAACCTGATTTATAGGGTTTACTATTAAAGTAGATTTAAATCAAAACTGTTTTCCAGTAGCACAGAAAATTTATTTAAAAGCAAGGTTAACTCATTTTTCATAATCTCTTGAGACTAAAATGTGTTATTTTACTTGAAACATTCTGAAAGTTGCCATGATTTTTAAGTGTGTATTTTTAAATATCAGTTGATTCTATTTTTAAGTAAAAATCAGAAATTTCATTAAACCATATCTTGTCATAATGCAATTTTTAAAAATAGAGGACATTTTGGACAATGTACAGAATTCAATAATAGTTGAAATATATTTTCTTTTTAATTTTAAAGGTGACTAATTTGGAATGAAATAACAGGCATAGTATGCTCTGACTAATGCATATAAGTTTTTTTTTAATCAACAATAGATATAGATTGGGAATATTCGATATATTCAATGAAGTAACCTAGAGTATATTTTTAAAAATGAGTACAATGTGGCCGGCGCCACGGCTCACTAGGCTAATCCTCCACCTAGTGGTGCCGGCACACCGGGTTCTAGTCCCAGTCGGGGCACCGGATTCTTTCCCGGTTTCCCCTCTTCCAGGCCAGCTCTCTGCTGTGGCCCGGAAAGGCAGTGGAGGATGGCCCAAGTGCTTGGGCCCTGCACCCCATGGGAGACCAGGAGAAGCATCTGTCTCCTGACTTCGGATCAGCACAGTGTGCTGGCCGCAGCGCGCCAGCCATGGTGGCCATTGGAGGTTGAACCAACAGCAAAAGGAAGACCTTTCTCTCTGTCTCTCTCTCTCACTATCCACTCTGCCTGTCCAAAAAAAAAAAAAAAAAAAAAATGAGTACACTGTAAAGATAATGTTCCTCTATTTTTGAGAAAACGAGACTATAGAATAATTTTTGGAAAATAAATATTTAACAAATTTGTCTTTTTTATTAACTCTTCATGTAGTGGACATTTTTATCGCTGTCATGTTATCTTTTTTATTCTGTACTTTTTTTTTTTGCCAAATCAGAGTATAGACTATGGGGTTAAATTTGTTTTTATCAGTCCATCAACCCATGTCTAAGCTCAGGGCATTTCTTGTAGTTGTCATTTTCCTTTGATTGAATGAGAAAATATACAAATAGCAAGAAAAGCATAAAGATAGGTGCTTGATGGGGAACTAATGATTTTGAAAAATGTAAGGAATAGAAATTTCTTTAGTTCATATAATTCACACTCAGAAAGCACAATGCAAGGGGAATTTTCATCGGGCAAAATTACTGGGTCTGGGAACTGAGATGAAGTATGTTACCAGCAGAAGAAGCTAAAGTAAAGTATGATATGGTGATCAGCGTAGGATGGCCATGCTCCCATGTGACTTGTGGTATCATCAATTCAAATTTCAGTGCAGTTAGAGATTTATAGGCTGTTCATTAACCCTGTTTCTGATCATCTTCTAAGAAATATCTAAGTGTGTGAGTGTGTGAATTCACATTTTGATAGGAAAATATTCAAGTTTTGGGTGCTGAATAAGGAAGCATATTTCATATGTTTTGTTTGAGGAATCCTATTGACCTCACAGCTCTGCCCAATACAATTTTTCCTAGTATTGGGTTTTCTTTTAAAACAGCAATGTACAGAATACTTATAAGTTACGGCGCTAAGAACTTTTTAGTTGTACACAGATGTATGGATCTTCAATTACAGGCAGCCAAGGTTATGAAGCTCCCAAACACCTGAATCTCTATGTAATTCTTAGGGACTGCAGAGTTTCCTGTGCAAGTGAGATATTGTTTGACTGCTGTTCCTTTGTGGAAAGTTACTGGGATCTCTCTGGAGCTGACACTGAGTTCTACTGCCCAATTCCTAGGTGCTTGAGCCTTGTGCACATTGCACACATGAGTGGGAAGTGTGCAAGCTCCTCATCTTCCCAGAATTGTAGGCTCATCTCATTTATAAACCATTCTGAGGTGAATACTTTGGTATCAATCATTTTATGCTGCCTCTGTGACTCAAGAAACACTGCTGAGGTTGAAGAAAGTCTGAAAACAATTCCTGATTGTGGGTCTTCTCATGTCCCTTCCATTTCACCTGGCTTCCAGAAGATCTTGTATTCTTTATACTATTACTGACAGTGACAGACTTTATACTTGGCCAAACTTCCTAGATCGTAACCCCCCCCCCCATTTCCCCTGCCCCTGGAATAATTAATGTTGTGGGTAATGTCCTTTTTATAAGAGCAGACAGTGCTGATGATAGACTCAGATTGTCAGGACTTGCCCCAAAGCAAGCTGGTAACATTTTTGTTTATCTCTCCCATCTCTTAAGTATCAATGATTCCATTCAACATAGCACTTTTCTCCCCAAGATTCCTATTTTTTAAGAATCAGCCTCATTCCCTGAGACACATATAATTTGTGTATTTAAAATTACATGTTGAATTTCAATGATAGACTATTTATATATTTTTAAAATGATGTTGAAAACTGAAGTATAACAAAGTAATAGAGATGATTCAAAAACATTAACCAGTGGGGTTGACAGTACTGATCCATGTTCTTGACTTTTCTTGTGTTGCACATTAACCAGTAAATGCAGAGGCCAAAGCCTTAAGCAGTTTATAGGTGTCCAGAGAGCATATTCAGCTTAATAACTTCCTGTAGGCTTAGTCCCCTACTGATATTTTAGATAGAGCTACATTTCACCCCAGGTATCAACCCAATAGGATATATTTTTACTCAGTCACACATTGACACAAGATGATGAATAATGGGGATGATGTTCACTCAAAATGTCTTAAGGCACTAACACACTGATAGAAGCTTCGAGAATAAATAATTTAGAAAGTATTTGTCGTGGTATTGTATCTAGTTGATGTTGACTTCTAAAACTTTCCAATACTGTTTTTATTTTCTGTATCCTATGGCCTCGCTGGAGCCCAGGCTACCTTTATTTCCTCTCCTAGTAACCATGGTAGCCTCCTACCATTCTCCCTGTACCTGGTTTCCCCTTCCTGCAGTCCTGCTTTTGGAAGTTGCAGGAACAGCCATCTTTGTAAAATACAAACATGGTCACCTCACTGTTTTGTGGAAAACATTCTGTGGCTTATCTGGAGCATTTCAAGATTATGTCCAAATCACTCTACCTGGTATTTAGGCTCCATACTCATCCCTTTTTTCCCACACATTTTCCCTAACCTTATTGAAGTGTTTCCAGTTTCTCAAACATCCTACAATCTGTTGCCTGTGAGCCTACCAGTAAGATGTACACATTTGTGGCTCCTTGTTGCAGTAGTGTCCTTCATTATTTAAATCTGATGTTCTGTAAATAAACTTTTAATCTCAGTTGACCTATTACTTTTCAATTTTTCCACCTTTTATTCACTTTTTTATTTACTCATTTATTTAAGCAATCTTTATTTAACACCTATCACAAGTCGAAGACAGTAGTAAGTTCTAGGGAAACTGATGAGTAAGATATTCCCTAAATCCATTGAATATATAGCACATGTTCACTCTATTAAAATTGTTTAAACCCTCATTTCTGCAACATATCAATCACCATTTAATCTAGAATACTATCACATAAAACTTCACTTTCTGAAAAAACTGAAGTACTTTGCCCCCTTACCTGACCATCATTCATTAATTGAAGTGTTCTCACTCATCATTCAAATATCAATTTAAATGTTATTTTATTAAGAATTTCTCCTTTTAATGAGAAAAGTATAAAAGATATTATTTGCTATAGGCTGCCTAAAATAATCTTATATTTGTTTCTTACAATAATTGAGGCCAAATTCATGTATCATGAAATTAGGGATTTTAAAGTGAGAAATTCAATGGCATTTAGTAAATTCACAAGGTTGTGTAATCAGCACTCCATCTAATTTCAAAACATTTTTACCAAGTGAGCCATTGTCCCCCATGTCTTCTCTTTACAGCACTGGAAACTACCACTTTGCATTTTTTGTCTATGAAATTACCTATTCTGATAGTTCATGTATATATATTCATATAATATATAACTTTTTGTGTCTGGCTTCTTTCTCTCGGCATACTTTTTTTCAAGGTTCATAATGTTGAGGATGCATGGGTACCTCATTACTTTTTATGGCTGAATAATATTCTATTATCTGTATAAAATGTAATTTTCCTGTCATTTATTTATTGATGATATGTTTCTACATTTTGGACAACATGAATAATGCTGATGTGAAAATGCATTATGTTTCATTTCTTTGGGTAGTTGTTTGAAATTATTTCTTATTTTTTTAACTTTTATTTAATGAATATAAATTTCCAAAGTACAGCTTATGGATTACAATGGCTTCCCCCCCATATCGTCTCTCCCACCTGCATCCCTCCCCTTTCCCACTCCCTCTCCCCTTCCATTCACATGAGGATTCATTTTCGATTATCTTCATATACAGAAGATCAGTTTAGCATACATTAAGTAAAGATTTCAACAGTTTGCTCCCACACAGAAACATAAAGTGAAAAATAATAGATGATTTTTTAAATGATGATGAAATCAGATCAGACCTATTGTCATGTTTAATCCCAGTGAGAGTCAAGTTGGGAATTGATAATTTCTTCTTCTTTTTCTAGAGATACTTGAGTTGTTAATTTCCAGCTTCATTCTGTTTTGGTCAGACAAGAAGCATGGTATGATTTCAATTTTTCATATTTGCTTAGACTTCCTTTATAGTCTAACATATGGTCTATACTAGAGGAAGTTCTATACACTGATGAAAAGAACACATGTTCTGTAACTGTAGAATGAAAGGTTCTGTAGATGTCCATTAGGTCCATTTAGTCCATAATGTAGATTAGTTCTGTTGTTTTTTTGTTGATTTGCAGTCTGCTTGATCTGTTCATTGATGAAAGTAGGATATTGAATTCCTCCATTACTACTGTATTGGAGTCTATGCCTCTTTAGATCCATTAACATTTTTTTTAAAATAGCCAGCTAGCCTGGCATTAGGTGCATATATATTTATTTTAATCCTATTTTCCATTGAATTGATCCCTTAATCATTAAAAATGTCTTTTTTTGTCTCTTTTACCGGGTTTGGTGTTAGTCTAGTTTGTCTGCTATTATGATAGTTACATACCTTTTTTGCTTTTCATTAGGATGGAATATTTGTTCTTACATTTTCAGTCTGCATATATCTTTGTTGGTGAGGTGTGTTTCTTGTATGCAGTACATAGATGGGTCTTGTTTTTTTAATCCATTCAGCCAGTCTGTTTCTTTTTAATTACAGAATTTATGCCATTTACATTCAAGGTTGCTAGTGCTAAGTAACAATGTGACTGTGCCATTTTTCCATATGTATTCCTATTGCTTGCTTTGGGTCCTTTGCACTTTTACAAAGAGATTTTCTGCCTTCACAGTTATTTTTCTGTGTTTTTGTGTATAGCACATCCATTCTTAAGCATAATTTATAAGGCTGAATGAGTATTGACAAATTCTTTCAATTTCTCTATGTTATGGAAGGTCTTTATTTCACCTTCATTCATAAATGAAAGTTTTGCAGATATAGTATTCTGGGTTGGGAGTTTTTCTTCTTTGAAGACTTGGAGTATGTCTCTCCATTCTCTCCTAGCCTATAGGGTTTCTGATGAGAAATCAGCTGTGAATCTATTTGGAGATTCTCTGAAATGAATCAGGAGTTTCTCATGCACATTTTAGAATCCTTACTTTATGTTCTACTGTTGAAAGTCTGACTACATTGTGTCACAATGAAAACTTTTTCTGGCCATGTCTATTTGGGAGTTCTATGCACCTCAAGTATTTAGATGTCCCTTTCTTTCTCCGACATAGGGACATTTTCTGCTATTATTTCAGAGTAGATTTTTAATGCACTCTCTCTCTTTTCATGCCTTCAGGAACTCCTAAGACTTGTATGTTGGGTGTTTGATGGTATCCCATAAATTTCAAATATTCTTTTAAATTTTTCTAATTCATTCTTTTTATATCTGTGATATTTCTAAGAATTTGTTTTCTTGCTTGGATGTCCTCTCTTCTGCCTTACCAAGTTGGTTGTTAAGGGTTCCCACTGTATTTTTATTTTATTTGACATTTTTAACATTTCATTTTGATTATCTTCAAAATGTCATGGGAAGATTTTTCATCTATGTCATGTATGAATTTTTCTCTCATTGCTTTTGAGTAATCCTATGATCATGTTTTTAATTCCTTTTTAGGCATTTCATCAATTTCTTCCTTGTCATATTCTAATATTGAAGAGCTGTTGTATTTCTTTGTGGGAGTCATGCTTTCTTCCTTGTTCTTGTTTCTTGTGTTTCTGGATTTATTTTTTGAAATTTGTGGAAATACCTGTTGGTTTTCTCCTCTGATGGGTTTGATCTTTGAACTATACATCTTTGGATTAGTGAAGTGTCTGCTCTCTAAGTGAATATCCAGAAGCATGGGTTGAGTGGCAAGGAAGCTTTGGTCAGTGTTCCAGGATGAAGGGGGTATCCAGGATGACACCTAAACTGGTGTGGTAGAATCCTCTGTTGTCAGCAGGGGGCATGATATGAGCTCCTCTGTTCATGTAATCATACCCTCACAGCCTCTTTCCAAGATACTCAATGCCTGGGGTTAGCCCACAGTGAGTAATACGCTCACCCGTGCTGACACACAAACCGCACAAAGGATCTGCCCAATCCTTAATGTGAGCACTGATCCCTCTGCAATAATGACCCCAGGCAATCAGGGAGAGTCTATGGCACTGCACGCAGTCATTGCCCAGAGACCCAGTTATAACCTGTGCCTTACCGTGCAGTCACAGAGTCCCGACAGTCACAGAGCACTAGAGTCTCCCACAATCACAGAGTGCAGAGTATCTGGGGAGCAGATTTTTGTGGGGCTGCTTCTGGTGTTAATCCTCAACAGTCAGGCAAATCTCAGTGGCTCACGTGGAGTGCATGAATGTAGCTCTGGAGCTAATGCCCCAGAACTCCCCAAACTGCAAGACGCAGGGGCTCTGTCCTTTGCTCCACATGTTGCCCTGAATCTGACTATGATCCTGGGCAGAGCAGAGCAGAGGTGCACTGTGTGACATTTCACTGCGGAGTATGGTGTTCTGTGTGCATGTGGGAGGGGAAGAAAGAAGGTGAAGCGGCTTACCTGCGCCAAGCCTGGCAGTTGCTCAGACCCCAGTCAGCTCTCCAGGAAGTCAGTGCGTAACTGTGGACTTCCCTCGTAGCTAAAACTGTGAGCAGTGGGGCACGCGATGATTTCTTTCTGCCTTGGGGTGGTAAGTGCGCAGCTTAAATCCAGTAGCTGGCTGCACCATGTGGCTGACTACAGCTGTGTCTGTCTTCTCTTGTCCCATGGGTGTTTTTTGTTTTGTTTTATTTTTTTCTTATTCTTCGCTGAACATTTCCATCAGCTAGAGCCCTGGAAAGGTAGTCCGTGTTTTGTTCTTTTCACATCCCACAGCAGTTTGTTAGTGCGGTTATGAAGCCATCTTGGATCCTCAAACTTTTTCTCCAGGTAACTTCTTTTGGATTTCTTCAGGTAAGGCATGCATGGGAATGTGACGATCCAAAATCCCAAAAATATAGTTGGGAAACTCTGAAGCAAAATAACCAAGACCTTGACTCTACCAGGTGCAAAACCGCTTTCATCATCTTGACGGTGACCATGCTGTACCGCATTCACTCTGAGGTGATATATTTTGGACCCTTGACATCACTGTTACTAAGACTGAGAAAATGGATTCTCATGTACTTGATAAAAGATTTAATCTTTTGAAACTTTATTTAGGAGGCAGATGGTAGAGAGAGAGGGAGAGAGAGAGGGAGAGAGAGAGAGAGGGAGAAAGCAAAAGAGAGAATGAATCTTGCATCTGGTTTATTCCCCAAATGCCCACAATAATCAGGAGCCTGGAACTTATCTGGGTGTCCCACATGGGTGGACAGGTTCTAAGACCTTGTGCTATCATCCTCTGGTTTCCCAGGTGTATTAGGAGAAAACTGGATCAAAAGCAGTGAAGCCAGTATTTAAATCTGCACTCCAGTATGGGATACCACCATTGCTTATAACAGATTACTCTGCTGTGCCACAGTTCTGGCCACAACATCATGAAACTTGAATTTCAGTGTTATGCATAAAAATTTTTTTAACTTGCTCATGTTTTTCTTGACGTTAATATCTGAAAAGTTGATATTAGGATTTCAAAGCAAATTCCCTGTCCTGATTAGAGATAGTATTCACTCAAAGGAAATAAAATCAAATGAAATAAAATATTTTTTAAAAATAATTTGTTTCTATTTGGAAGGTTTTCTGTTCATTTTTGTCATATTTTGGGACTTGGATTTAGTGTCTTTTTTTTTTTTCTTTCGGTTTGTTGTTCCTAAATGACATCCCTTGATACCTAGTTGAGAGTTTTGCTACACTTCCTATACAGCTCCCTGCTAATATTTTTGGAAAGGCAGCAGAAGATTCTTAAGTACCTGGTCACCTGCCACCCATGTGGGAGACTAGGAACGAGTTCCTGGCTCCTGGCTTTGGCCTGACCCAGACCTGGCTGTTGTGGTCATTTGGAGAGTGAACTAGCGGATAGATGATCTTTACTCATTCCCCCTGCCTTCTCTTTCTGTCATCCTTCCTTACAAATAAATAAATAGGTAAATAAATCTTTTTAAAAAAGATCTGCATATTACTTATAAATAGTAATAAAATAATTTCTCTCTAAGTAAATTAAAAAGAATTAGTTATAGCTGCAATGTATAATTTGTACAGCCTTGATAAATTCTTTCTATACATAGCAATATTGTTAATACCATGCACGCATGTGTTAAATAATTGTTTTTCCATTGAATTCATAGTGAGTAAGATTTACCCATTGTTACACAAAAGCTGCCTAAATTATAATTTAGAAATTGAAAGTCTGAATCAAATGTTTTATAAGAAATCATAACTGTGATAGGGCATCATCATTTCTGTACATAACAATCTGGATATCATTTTAAAATATAAAATCAACAAAACAGAGTAAAAACCACATGTGAGAGATCCATTATGCATTGACATTTAGAATGTCTTCCTTATTTGTATTCAGAATACTATATTATACAATGCAATATTTATCTGTGATATTTTCTATCCTGACATGATATATGTAGATAAAAGCCAAGGAACTTTTCCTTCAACAAGGAATGTGCCCCCTCTCTAGTATAACATGTTTGATAAATGCTTCCCCTCTTTATACTCCCTCCTCTTCTGCAATTTATTTTTCAAATACTTTGCATTCTCTGCTGTTTCTTCCTCCTTGAAAATATCAAGGTACACTTCCAGGCAGGTCTCATTTCCGAAATCATTTGTGAATTCACACGTCTCGAATATTCACAAGTTAATCTCAGATATGCACTTCATAAATGAGATGCTGATGAGTAACTCAAGGCATCCTACAATTTGTGCTTTGGTTAATTGACTTTCTTCTTTAATTTTGCATTAAATGCCATAAAATAATTTTAATTTTATATTTTTAACTTGTGATTGTTTAGTGAAAACTAGAGAATGTAAAAGGAGACAAAAATCCATGTTTAGTGCATAATGAAGTATAAACATTTAGATTGGGAGTATTGTAGTCAAGCATTTATACAGTTGGCATTAAAATTACATTGTTATTTTTGCGTATGATGCTTTATTTTGACATGAGGATATTATTCTTTGCTAAACATGATCTTGTATCCTCTGTTTCATATTTATATTTAATGAGGTTTATAAATTGGCATTGATAGCTAAGAAAATTCATTTCTAGTGTCTCAACAAAAGCTAAATACTTTAAAAAAGTTTTAAATATTATATATTTAAACTTGGAAGTTTAACCATTTCATTGTAATTTCTTAATATGGGAAGTTTCTGTGTCTGTGTATAGTTTAAGTTCTAATGTTTAAGGTGCATGCAAATTACAGTATTTTGTATACACAAATGAAAGTAGATATGATGAAAAGAATCTTATTGTAGTAGACACAGTTCTTCTTTTTATTTTAACTAATGACTATATGTGTGATTTTTTTGAATCTCAATTAATACTAAGTATGAAGAATTTGGATTACATGACGTTTAAAATTCCTTGCCATTCCAGAGTTCTATCACATCTTATCAACTGCTGTGAAAAGCAGCCACTGTTGCAGTTCTGACGCTCACTGTTTTTCCCAGCTGGATCTTTTATGCATGTTCAGGCAAGTTCATAATCACACATCAACAAGAAAGCCAACCGAATTCTTGTGTAATCTCACTCATTTGTTCTTTCTTCTGTCATCTTCACAATTCCATACAGTAGCCCTCCCTTTTTAAAGGGGAATATATTCCCAGAATTGTACAGATTCCTGAAGCTTCAGCTAGTACTGACCCCCACATACATGAATGCTATGTGTAGTTATAAAAATTAGTGTCCCTATATCTTTTTTCTGATTGCTTTTTTTTAAAATTTTATTTACGTTATACAAGTTTTATGTATTTCATATACACACATTTAGAAACATAGTTAATATTTCCCACCCTATCCTCCTCCACCACAGTCCAAACCTTTTTCCTCCTTCCTTTCGATTCCCACTCTTCTTACAAGATCTATTTTCAGTTTACTTAATGATCGTAAAGTGTACCCTACACGAAGTAAGAGTTCAACAAATAGTATGAAGAAAAAAAAAAAAAAACAACAAAAAAAAACACTGTTCCTCAGTGGAAAAGACAGGGGCTATAAACAATCATCAAATTTCAAGTGTCTTCCTAAGTACAGAATTTTTTATGTAAAACATACACTTTTTTTCAGCTGCAAGATTGAAGAGTATAGCTGTATGAATACTTACGTAGCTTCTATGTGTTTATTACAAGGTAGAAGATGTTGCCTTGTCACTTCTTGGATTCTGATTCCTTGTGCCAGTTCTTTTACTTTTTGTAATCAGCAAAGAAGTGTATATATTTGGGTGGGGTACACTGTGATATTTTGATGCATGTACACATTATGGAATGATAAAATTAAACTCCAATAATTTCATTTTATATACTCACCTACTATGTTAAAAATTATGTTAAAAACATTTAAAGTCTAGTTTCTTTTCAGTATTGAAATGTACAGTGCTGCCAGCTAATCCTCCACCTGCGGCACTGGCACCCTGGGTTCTAGTCCTGCTCCGGGCGCCAGATTCTGTCCCAGTTGCTCCTCTTCCAGTCCAGCTCCCTGCTGTGGCCCGGAAGTGCAGTGAAGGATTGCCCAGGTCCTTGGGCCCTGCACCCACATGGGAGACCAGGAGGAAGCACCTGGCTGCTGGCTTCGGATCAGTGTGGTGCGCTGGCCGCAGTGGCCATTTTGGGGGGTGAACCAACGGAAAAGGAAGACCTTTCTCTCTGTCTCTCTCACTGTCCACTCTGCCTGTCAAAAAATAAATTAATTAATTAATTAAAAAAAGAAATGTACAATGCCTTATTAACTATAGATACCATGCTCTCTGATCCCTGGAATTTACCATCTTGTCCTTGATAATGACCATTCAATTCTTTTTTCTCGTAGTTCAACTGATTTATCTATTTATTTTAAAAAATTGTGTTTATTGAGATGCAGAAAAACAGAGGGAGAGAGACAGAGAAGTGGGGGGGGAGCGAGGGAGGGAGAGGGAAAGAGGGAGGGCACATGTGCACATGTGCTCCCATTCACTGATTCACTTCCCAGGTGCTTATAATGGGCAGAGGACCAAAGCAAGTGCTACAAACTCAATGCATGACACCCATGGGGGTGGCCAGAACCCATCAGTGCAGCCTCCCAGGGTCCACATTAACATGACACCGGAATCAAGAATCATATTAGCAGGAAGTTGGAGCCAAGATTAAACTCTGATATTCTGATATTGGATTGCTAAACCAATGGCCTGCTCCCTGAGTGTTATAGATTTCGTATAGAAATGACATCATGCAGTATTTGTCTTTCTATGCTGGGCAGGTTTCACCCAGCACCATGTCTTCCACATCCATTCACCTTGTAGGAAATAAGATTTTCATTTTTGCTTTGAAGCCTTTGTTTTTCTAATTCTTTGTGCTTTTTTAAATTGTATACACAAACCAAATGTTCCTTATGTACTCATATATTGATATTAAAGTTAATTTTGTGTCTTTGCCATTGTGAAAATGCTGCCATGAACATGGGACTGCAGACATTTATCTGACATAGTGATTTCATTCCTTTGTATCTATACCCAGATTGTGTGGTAGTTCTGTTGCTTAAATTTTTGAGGAACCTCCATACTCTGTTTCAAACTAGCTTTATTGCACATTCCCATCTACAGTGGAACAAGGGTTCCCTCTTCTCCACTTCTGGACTAATACTTCTTATTCAATGATTATTTGATAATATATTTCCCAACAGGTGTGTGAATCTCATTTGCATTTTGCTAAATATCATGACTTTTGAACACTTTTCTAACACTTTTTCTAATACTATTGGCTATGTTTATATATTCTTTTGAAAATTGTCTAGTCCTTTCCTCTACCCACCTTTAAATTGTTTTATTTTCTTGCTATTGAAATCTTTTTAAAAAAAATATTTGATGGGCATATCACATAGTGGGAGCAAAGGAGTGAGAAAGAGAAGGATAGGGAGCAGGAGAGGGGGATCTTCCATCACCTGGTTCACTCTCCAAATGTCTACCATGGCTGGGACTGGGCCAGGCAGAAACTAGGAGGCAGGAACCCCAGCCAGGTTTCCCAAGAGGATGGTAGAGTTCCAGGTACTTGGGTCATATGAATTGATAACACTTGGCTTTATATTTATTCTGAATACTTACATATATATATATTTCTGTATAAATACCATATCATAGCACACATTTGTCACTTAGTAAATGTTAAATATTCCTTCAAGATAATTCTGGCAATAACTTTTAATATCAAGTAAAATAAAGGTATTTGCTTGGAGACAAATATTTCCCTCATGGTACTTTGCTCTTTCATTGATTTTATTGTTTAAAAATTATTCTGAGACCCATGTTAATCCATATCTTTCCAGCTTAGAACAGTTTATTTTTCATGAGAGCTGAAACACTAATAATCACTACAATCTTGTCTACTGTAGTTGCTAAAAATTTAGTACATACAACTTAGTGTCTTTAAACACTGACTATGCAAACTTTATAAAATGTATTCCTTTGTATTGTTGAGTACATTTCTATTATAATTTCTTATGTGCACAAATTCTGCCAGAGTAGACTTTGTCTTTTCACCTATAAATAAATATGTTTTTCCTTCCATTGTCTGTTATGAAGTTTACTTTCATAAAAGACTTTCTCTGATGTTTACAAAGAACTTTGGTGGTTATTGTGGAATGAGTTTTTAACAACTATTCTGGCTTTTGCATCAATGTCATTAACTTTCAGGCTCAGTGTTACATGGAGGACTCTTTTTTTTTTAGAAAGCTTTTATTTCATGAATACAAATTTCATAGGTACAACTTTAGGAATATAGTAATTCTTCCCCTCTTCCCCCATACTCTGTCCCATCTCATATTCCCTCTCCCATTGCACTCTTCATTAAGATTCATTTTTAATTATCTTTATATATGGAAGACTCTATACTAAGTAAATGTTTCAAGAGTTTGTACCCACACAGACACAAAATATAAAGTATTACAAAGTATAAAGTAGTGTTTGAAGACAAGTTTTACTGTTAATTCTCATAATACACCTCATTAAGAACAAAGGTCCTACATGGGGAGTAAGTGCACAGTGACTCCTGTTGTTGATTTAACAATTAACTCTCTTATTTATGATGTCAGGGTCACCCGAGGCATTTGCCATGAGCTGACAAAGTTATGGATGTCTTTTGAGTCCATAAACTCCATCAGTATTTAGACAGAGCTATAAGCAAAGTGGGAGTTCTCTCCTCCTTTCAGAGAAAGGTATCTCCTTCTTTGATGGCCCCATTTTCCACTGGGATCTCACTTATAGAGATCCTTCATATAGATCAATTTTTGCCACAGTGTCTTGGCTTTCCATGCCTGAAATGCTCTCATGGGTTTTTAGCCAGATTCGAATGTATTAAGGGCCGATTTTGAGGTCAGAGTGCTGTTTAAGGCATTTGCCATTCTATGAGTCTGCTGTGTGGCCTGCTTCCCATGTTGGATCATTCTCTCCTTTTTAATTATATCTATTGTTATTATCAGACACTTGGTATTACTTATGTGAACCCTTTGACACTAAATCTTATCTATATGATCAGTTACACACTTAATATGATCGCTTTAACATGTAAGATGGCATTAGTGTCACCCAACTTGGAGTCCCATGGCAACTTCTTAGTTTTATCCTTAGGGGTAAGTCCATGGAAGTGTGTGCCAAACTGTAAATATACTCCCTCTCTTATTCCTATTCTTATTTTTTACTGGGATCTATTTTTAATTGGATTTAAACACATATGAATAATTCTGTGTTAAGAGTTCAACCAATGGCATTAAGTAGAAAAAGAAAATAGTAAAAAAATAATAATAAACTGTTCCTTCACAGTCAGGAACAGGGCTGTTCACATCATTGATTCTCTTAGTGTCAGCTTCATTTCTACAGATTTCATTTTAGGTGCTCTATTAGTTGTCACAGATCAGGAAGAACAAATGGTATTTGTCTCTTTAGGACTGGCTATTTCACGAAGTATGCTGTTTTCCAGATTCATCCATTTTGTTGCAAATGACTGGATTTCATTTTTTTGTTTGTTTGTTTGTTAACCACTGTGTAGCATTCCATAGAGTACATATCTCATAATTTCTTTATCCAGTCTTCTATTGATGGGCATTTAGGTTGATTCCATGTCTTAGCTATTGTGAATTGAGCTGCAATAAACATGGAGGTGCAGATAGCTCTTTTATTTGCCAATTTTATTTCCCTTGGGTAAATTCCAAGGAGTGGAATGGCTGAGTCATATTGTAGGACTGTGTTCAGATTTCTGAGGAATCTCCAAACTGTCTTCATAGCGGCTTTACCAGTTTGCATTCCCACCAACCGTGAATTAGGGTACCTTCTTCCCCACTGCTATACCAGCATTTGTTTGTTGATTTCTGTATGAAAGCCATTCTAACCAGGGTGAGGTGAAACTCCATTGTAGTTTTGATTTGCATTTCCCTGATGGCTAGTGATCCTGAACATTTTTTCATGTGTCTATTGGTCATTTGGATTTCCTCTTTTGAAAAATGTCTGATTACATTCTTGCCCATCTCTGAACTGGGTTGTTTGTTTTTTGTTGTAGAGTTTCTTGATCTTTTTGTAAATTCTGGTATTAATCTTTTATCAGTTATATGGTTTGCAAATAATCTCTCCCATTCTGTCAGTTGCCTCTTCACTTTCCTGACTGTTTCTTTTGCCATACAGAAACTCCTCAATTTGATGTAATCTCGGTTGTTGATTTTGGCTTGACCACCTGTGCCTCTGGGATCTTTTCCAAGCAGTCTTTGCCTGTGCCAATGTCTTGCAGGGTTTCTCCAATGTATCCAATAATTTGAGGGTTTCGGGTCATAAATTTAGATCTTTAAATGATGTTAAGTGGAGCTTTGTGTAAGGTGTAAGGCAGGGGTCTTGCTTCATACTTCCACATGTGGAAATCCAGTTTTCCCAGCACCATTTGTTGAAGAGACTGTCCTTGCTTCAGGGACTGGTTTTAGCTCCTCGATCAAGTATATAAGTTGGCCGTAGATGTTTGGATTGGTTTCTGGTGCGTCTATTCTGTTCCATTGGTCTATCCATCTATTTTTGTACCAGTACCTGGCTGTTTTGATTATAACTGCCCTATAGTATGTCTTGAAATCTGGTATTGTGTTGCCTTCAGCTTTTTGTTGTTATTGTTGTGTAAGATTGAGTTAGCTTTTTGAGGTCTCCTGTGCCTCCATATGAATTTCAGCATTTTTTCCAGATCTGAGAAGAATGTCTTTGGTATTTTGATTGGTATCACAGTATCACATTGAATCTTTAGATTGCTTTCAGAAAAATGAACCTTTTGACAATATTGATTGTTCTAATCCATGAACATGGAAGATTATTGCATTTTTGTGTCTTCTTCTATTTTTTTCCTTAATATCTTGTAATTTTCATCATAGAAATCATTGACATCCTTGGCTACATTTATTCCAAGGTATTTGATTTTTTTGTAGCTTTTATGAATGGTATTGATCTTAGAAGTTCTTTCTCTGGCCAGCACCATGGTGCATTAGGTTAATCCTCCGCCTGCATCGCCGTCATCTCATATAGGTGCCAGTTCTTGTCCCGGCTGCTCCACTTCCCTTCCAGCTCTCTGCTGTGGCCCAGGAAGGCAGTGGAGGATGGCCCAAGTGCTTGGGCCCTGCACCCCATGGGAGACCAGGAAGAAGCACCTGGCTCCTGCCTTCGGATCGGCGCGGCTCTGGACATTGCGGCCATTTGGGGCATGAACCAATGGAAGGAAGACCTTTCTCTCTGTCTCTCTCGCTGTAACTCTACCTGTCAAATAAATAAAATCTTTAAAAAAAGTATTTCTCTGCTGTGGCATTGGAGGACCCTCTGTTCTCTATAGTCCTTTCATCTGCATATATTCCACATTATATATATTCTTTCTATATTCCACATTGGAATACCTTCTTGGACTTTGCCTTTAGAAATAAACACCATCAGCTTGGTATTCCTGGATTTTACTGTTTAAATGTGTTTGAATTTTACAAGTACTTTCACAAAATGACTTATTTATCAATCATTCCTGGATATGGTTAAAATTAATAATACATATCCCATCTATACTTGGGATATACAGTAAGTTTATTATTTATTTTTTTACTCTATTCAGAGAGTTCAATTAGATAAAGCACTAAGAAATATGTGTCACTTAGTAAATGTTTAATAAATAATCCGTGTTTATAATAATTATCTTATAGTCTTTAAAAATTACAGAAGTTATGAAATTATTTTCATAGTGTGGGAATTTGTTCTTAACTGTCACTAGGATGCATCATGTAAACATTGAATGTATGTAAAGCTGGCAATAAGGGAATCAGATGCTATACTCAAATCTCTTTTGTAACTAATGAGGAGATTAAAGGTCATAAGGTAATATTATATAAAACACTTTCCTGAGGAAAAAAAAATCAGGACCAAAATGCGACATTATGTCATTTAAACTCATGAGTGTTGGGAGAGTGTCTATCTAAATTCTCTGGCCATGTGACTGAAATGCAATGAAAGTATCAGAGGCAAGAGCAATAACCAAAACTCCCATTAAGATAACAGCCTAACTGCATTTACGCAATCTGAGTTATTATTCTATTTCCTAATTGTCTAAATTTTCCACACTATTAATCTTCTTTAATTATACTTTCCTACCCAAGTCAGAAATAGTTAGAATTTATAAAGAAAGAATTTATAAAAAAATTTATAAAATTTTTTTAAAAAAACCTTAAGATAAAATGAAAAGAAATTATGTCTGGTTGTCTGAAAAAATTAGAGAGTTAGCATACAGACTATATATTCAATGATGTCATATATGGTGGCTATGTTCTTATTTTTGTATGTCCAGCTTCTTTATGTGTATTATTAACCCATATCCTGGAATCATTAGAGTGAGATAATTAAAAGCTCTAAATTGGTATCACGTTATGTATGAATGTGAAAAATTTTCTCATTCAAACTTCAATAGATCAACAGCTCTGTTCTATAAAGAGAGATTAATGGTAGAAACTCTTGTGTTAATCTCACTGAAAAAGTCTTTCCTTCCCAATCTAAGTATCGCCCTGCAGAGTCTAATTAATACATTCAACTCTCTGTGTTAATAGTTTGACAGACAAAATTTTCAGGCTTCAATAATTTTAATATTGCTTAATTTGAAATAAATTCATAAAAATTTAGAACTATAGAATACTAATGTGGAGCAACTTTGAGTAATGGCACAAGAGCAATTCATGATTCATTCTATGCAACTAAAACTAGATTAGCAGGCTATGTGCTTTGCGAGAACGCTTGGTTTTTGGAGATAGTTGCATTATTTCCAGGTGTGCTATGTGATTTTCAATTCTGTATAAAATTAAGTTGTATTTAAATATACTCTTCTTGTGACTCTCAATACTTTAACTGCTTCCCATTCCTCTCCATGTTTCTCCCCTCTCTGTTTCTATGTCCATCATATTCTAGTGTATAAAAGTTCTGTCTGCTTCTCATGATACTTCATTGTCATCTAATTATTACATGTAGCTATAATTAAAGCTTCGTTTCCTAGAAAATAAGGGATGAGCATTTTTCCCTTCAGTGCTTTATTAATCTATGATTTTGTAACTTGAAACAATTTGAATAAACAGAAACATCAATCAGTTCTGCTTACGCTTGGTATACTTCAGATTGCCATTTCTGTACACTATTCCCTCCCATGCATGGTTTTTCTTTCCATTGTTTGAATTACCCACAATCAACTGTGGTCTGAAAATATAGGATTTCATACTATTAGCAGTTTCTGATATCCACTGGGGTCTTAAAACATATTTCCCTGGAATAAAGGGAAACTACTGTATTTTACTACATATAGCACTAAAAATATAGATGCACACACAGCGGAAAACACAAAATGCATGCAAATGGACCTCTATTTATCTAAATATTTTCTTTTTGCCCATGTCGTCATACTTTTCCAAAAGTGTTTGTTTCAATAAACTGAAACACTACATTAATAGTAGTTGTCACCTGATAAACTTTTTAAGCCTATGGGGAGCAAATACATGAAGGAAACATATAATATTTTTATGTGTTTTTACTTAGTTTTATGTATCTGCTACCATTTACTGTCTCTCACTGATAGTGGTATCCTCACCAGAATTAAATCCTTGCTCTTTTTACAATTTTTTAAGAACCATAGCTTCTGATCTGCAGTCTCCAGTGGGTGCACCTAAATGGCAATGTCTCGGACATGTGCTTACACTCTAGTAGAGGAGAGGCTGGGGAAGAGCTTAGTTGGAATTTTCAGGTTGAATAGTATGAAGAAGGTTCTTCTTGATAATACTGTAATCCAGATAATTCAGCTGTATAGAAAGGATTTGAAACATGGACATTTAAAACTTATGACAAATATCTACTCTAGTGTGCCTTGGAAAGGAATCTAAATGATTTTAATAGGGTTAAGGAAAGGTAGCAGTATTCAAGATCAGTGATATTATAATGCTATTCTCTTAGATACATATTAGTTACTAATTCAGGATAAATTCTAGGAGGCAGCCTACCATTTATAGCACTAATTACTAGGAATCATGTTTGTCTTTGTCCACTACTTTAGGTTTCTTGCCTGATGTTTTGGACTCTAATGGTAAAATCATGTTGTATGTACCAAGTCTATATGCAAAACTGAAATTAGTTGCACCACTTTCAAATTTATCCTGCAATCCATCCATTAAGCATGATTAGAAATGTGATGGTATTTAAGAATGATATTTTGGAAAATACTATGTTGATATGAAATTAAAAAGCAATTTAATTCTTAGAGAAGGCAGATTGGTAGACAGATGGTCAAAAGACTGACTATATGTTCAGTCCATTTAATGCACGGTGGTGCTTTGTCTAAATATGAAAATACTCTAATAAGACATTCAGATTGAATTAAGAATTCTTCCCACACACCATTAATTATCCTAACAAATAAATGGACTTCAAAAGGGATATGAGAAAGGTGTAGAATATCCCCTGAAGACATTCTAATATTGAAGAAAATGATGTAAAAATAGTTCTATTTTTGTTGCTCCCATTGATTAAATATAGAATTTGACTAGATTCTACTAACATAGTTTCTAGTGATATTGTTAAATATTTTGCCTACAGAATATTGTCTTTGCCCAAATGTTATTATTTATCTCATACATTGTATATATAATAAATATATATTTAAAAATAGTAAATGGTATTTTTAAAGATTATATGCTTGTAGCTTTCAATTTAACTATATGTGTTCAAGAAAATTTTCTTATGCCTTGAAGTACATTTTTCTACTTCTTCATTTTTCCATATTGTCTGCTTTATGTCCCTATCCAAATGTTTTAGGAAATAATTGTAATAAAGCAAGCATTGTAAAAACACATGATCTACTTCTCTACACATCAATATGCTAGTAAATTGAGTAGTTAAGTTTTGCTGCTGTGCTGTTTAATTTAATTAATGGTCAGCTTTGAAGACTCTAAAATATTCTAAAACTGTTCAAACTTTATATAAATCTTCTATGTAAACCATAAGAGTTTAGGTAATACTTATTTATATATTGCCTTATTGACCTCCTAAGTGTTGGAGTCTGCATAGCTTTTTTTAGAAAAACTACATTTTTATCCTGGTTTAATGGTATTTCTTAAGGTCTTCTACATACACTCTCCACGAAATGTTCTGATGTGACCTGATTGGGAAAAAAAATGAAAATATTAATGGTTTTTAACTAATGGCTTCAATTACCCATTCATTTAGAAGTTCATTGATTGTTTTCTCTTTTTAGTATGATGTCTTTAGAAATATGTGTGATTAATATGAAGAGCAGCCCTTATAAAAATATTAATGTATTTTAAGAATTTTCTTAATATGGCATGTTTAAGGATGTAGATCAGTGGATAAAGACCAAAAAGGATACAGTAAGAAAAGAGAGGAAGGCAAAGAAACATTTTTGAGCACTTAAAAAGGAACAAAAAAATACATGACGGGGCAAATATTGGGCAGAGCAGTTAAGATGCTACTTGGGAGACCCACACCCCATATGGAATTACTGGTTAAAGTCCCAACTGTTCCACTTCCTTCCAGCTTCTTGCTAATGTGCACCCTGGGAGGCAGCAGTTGATGGCTCAAGTACTTTTGTCCCTGCCATTTACTTGATACACCAAGATTGAGTTCTGGGCTTCTGGATTCCTCCTGACTCTCCTGAGCATTTGGCAAATGAACCAGTCAGTGGATAGAAGATTCTCTCTCTCTCTCTCTCTTTCTCTCCCCAACCTTCAAATACTGTGAAATAGATAATATATATATTTTTTGAAAAATTAAAGGTCACAGTTATTTATTGCTATTTCTGGGAATTAAACTGAAACCTCATGTGTCCACAGGTTTTCTTTCTATACCATTTTATAGAAATTTAAGAATGAATTTCTAGTCTTTTTTTGAAATTTATTTATTTACTTTGAAATTCAGTTACAGAGAGAGAGGGAGAGACAGCGAAATTCTTAATCTACTGGTTCACTACCCAGATGGCTGCAAAGGCCAGTACTGGTCCAGGCTAAACCAGGAGCTTCATCCCAGTCTCCCACATGAATGGGAAGGGACAAAACACTTGTGCAGCCTCCTAGTTCTTTTCTCAGGCCATTAGCAGAGAGCTGGATCAGAACTGGGGGAGCTAAGATGCAAACCTGATGCCAGTGTTGCAGACAGCAAGTTTCTAGTCTTCATTTTTTCTCTCGACATGTGTTATTGATTTCATAGTTTTCTATGACTAGAAAAATAGATAAAGAGGGCATGTTTCGTATGTTGATTTAGAATCTGGGCTATGATAAGAAACAATGAGGGGCCAGTGCCATGGCTCAATAGGCTAATCCTTCGCTTTGCGGCTCTGGCGCACACCGGGTTCTAGTCCCAGTCGGGGCGCCGGATTCTGTCCTGGTTGCCCCTCTTCCAGGCCAGCTCTCTGCTGTGGCCAGGGAGTGCAGTGGAGGATGGCCCAAGTGCTTGGGCCCTGCACCCCATGGGAGACCAGGAGAAGCACCTGGCTCCTGGCCGCGGCGGCCATTGGAGGGTGAACCAACGGCAAAAAGGAAGACCTTTCTCTCTGTCTCTCTCTCTCACTCTCCACTGTTTCTCAAAAAAAAAAAAAAAAAAAAAACAAAACAAAAAAACAAACAAACAAACAGTGAGGAAAGAACTTTCTGTTAATGAAATATGGAGTCACAAGATAGGAAAGTAGGAAAGTATATCAGGTAATATTACCAGATTTAAGTTTCATGAAATAGTTTGATTCTCCCTCATTTTTTAATCCAGTGGAATTTAGGTGGCTGGTGGTTCTTCACTCATTCTTACCTGGAGACAGGACACCTCTCACTAGACTGCTTTCACTTTAAGGTCATGATGGAATGGCAAGAGTGAAGGTGCTAATGCGCTGAGTTTAATGACCATCCCTAGAAGTTGTACACATTATTTCTGTCCACATCTTATTGACTGGAACCAAGTAACGTGATCTCAACCTGATAATGAAGGATGCTGGATAACATAGTCCTTCTCTGTGCCAGAGAAATGAAGTGTTATGTTTGCCTATCACATATGATGGGTTTTCAAAACCAAAATCATCTCACCAGGATCTAGAACCAATTTTATATAGTAAATAGAAACCAGATTGGCCTTGGATAATAACAATACTTTTTCTGAAGCTTAGAAATAACTAAGGCATGGAAAATGTTGTATATTTTAATTAGTTAATATTATTAATTATTTAATTAATTTAAGGCATGGTTATATAAGAGAAAGTCAGTAAGCAATATATGGACAGTTTCCATACTGTCACTGCAACTTTTCTATAAATCTAAAATTATTCAAAAATTTAAAAATTATTACAGAAAAACCTTTATATGAACATGTTTTAAAGTAAATTTCATTACACACCTCTCTCTATTCATGTATTTCCTGATGCCACCTTTAGAGCAAGCCAGTGTATTAGTGGTAACAAATAACTGTTGACATTTTCTGAGTTTTCTGGTAATGTACCGCAAATTGAAAAAGAAAATTAATGAATGCAAAAATTGATCAGGAATTTTCTAAATGATCTTCCTATCTCAATTTTCCTAATTCTCAATATTTCACACAACAGGCAAACCAACCTTTCTGAAGTGCAAAATTATTAGATTACTTGTAATTTTTCTACTTACCTCTTATTTACCTTATATATTTTTTCCTAATTTTTCTTTATATTAATGAATATGCTTAGTGCCTCAGATACACATCCCCTTTGGTCTCCAGGATAGTTTTTAACTTCTCCATCAACCCTCCATCAATAATGTTTTTCTTCCTGTTTATTGCCTCACACCATCTTCATTTTTATTCTGGATGAATATTTTTTTAAGTCTTTTGGGTGTGAGTTCCACATCAACCCTAAGCTCTTACTAGCTATTCCAAGAAAAGACCAGATAGTCGTTTTTATTTAAAAAAAGATTTATTTATTTATTTGAAAGTCAGAGTTACACAGACAGAGAAGGGGAGAGAGAGAGAGAGAGAGAGGGAAAGAAAGAGAGAGAGAGAGAGAGAGAGAGAGAGAGAGAGAGATCTTCCTTCAGCTGGTTCACTCCCCAATTGGCTGCAACTGCCAGAGCTGTACTGATCCGAAGCCAGGAGCCAGGAGCTTCCTCTGGGTCTTCCCATCGGGTGCAGTGTTCCAGGGACTTGGGCCATCTTCTAGTGCTTTCCCGGGCCATAGCAGAGAGCTGGATTGGAAGTGGAGCAGCTGGCACTTGAACTGGCACCCATATGGAATGCTGGCCCCACCACATGGTCTTTTTACTCTACTTCAATCATGTGATCTCAGGACTAAAGTGAGCTTTGATTATGCATGTTATTTCCCTGCTAGATGAGGAGCTCTGTGCAAAATAGGTCGTATTATTGTATTCTCACTGAGTAGCACCATCCCTGCTACATAGTGATCCTTATTACATGCTTGGTAATGTAAAGAATGAATGAACAATTACAGGTTGAATGATAGATCTTTACATTTAATTTTAAATTGATATACAATGGTGAATGATAGATCTTTATAATGGTTGTACATACTTACGGGGTACAGTGTAATTTTTTGTTTAGCTTTATTTATTGAATGTCAGCGTGACAGAGACAGAAGGAGAACACCACAGTCAGAGACACAGAGAGAGAGCATGACAGAGAAATCTTCTACATGGTGGTGTACACCCCAAATGCCTGCATCAGCTATGGCCAGACTGAAGGCAGGAACCCAGAACTAGAGTCTCTCACGTTGCTGGCAGAGGCCCAAGCACATGACTCGTCATAAACCAGCACCCAGAATACATTAGCAAGAAACTGGATCAGAAGTAGGGCAGCTAGGAATTCAGCCAGCCCTCTGATGTAGGATGGAAGCATTCCAAGCAGCAGCTTAACACTTAGTACCACTTTGTACTTTCCCCCAGAATGGTATTTTGTATATGTGATCACACATGCACACCCAAACTCACTATATTCAGGTTATATATCATCTCAGATATTTATCATGTATTTGCAATGAGAATTTTTTTTTTTTTTTTTTTTTTTTTTTTTTTTGGACAGGCAGAGTTAGACAATGACAGAGAGAGATAGAGAGAAAGGTCTTCCTTCCGTTGGATCACCCCCCCCCCAAAATGGCCGCCACAGCCGACGCTGTGCTGATCCAAAACCAGGAGCCAGATGCTTCTTCCTGGTCTCCCACATGGGCCCAGTCACTTGGGCCATCCTCCACTGCCTTCCTGGAGAACATTTAAAATCTTCTAGCCATTTTGATTTATATGATACAAAATTGTTGACTATCATTTCCCCTTTGAGAAATGATATAGCAGATTGAAACATCAGGGAAAACTTGAAAAAAAGTAGGTCTTGTACTGACTTAAGGCTTAGGGAAGACGCAGTAGCTTGTACAGAGGATAGACTCGCTGCAAGCTCTAAAGCAAGTAATACAATGGAATCAACATTTGAAAAGTTAAGGAAAGAAAGGGTCCGAGGAGTACAATGAAGCTATTTTGAGATACAGTGGAAGGTATTAAAGAGAAATTAGATAAAATAATACATTGTTGAAAGAAGAAACAAAATTTGAGAAAAATTTGATTCAGAAATATTCAGTGACTTAAAGGTATATGAGAAGTTAATGTTGGGGCCGGTGCTGTGGTGTAGTGGGTTAAAGCCCTGGCCTGCAGTGCCGGCATCCCACAAGGGTGCCAGTTCGTGTCCCGGCTGCTCCTCTTCTGATCCAGCTCTCTGCTATGGCCTGGCCCTCGCACCGCATGGGAGATCCAGAGGAGACTCCTGGCTCCTGGCTTCGGATTGCCGCAGCTCCAGCCCTTGCAGCCATCTGGGGAGTGAACCAGCGGATGGAAGACCTCTCTCTGTCTCTCCCTCTCTCTGTAACTCTTTCAAATACATAAAATAAATCTTTAAAAAAAAAAAAAAACAGAAGCAGAAAGAGGAAAAAAGAAAGAAACAGAAATTGGCTGTTGAAACTTGGAAAAAACAGAAAAGTATAGAAATTGTTACAATGAGATAAGAATGATGACTGATCATACTGATTTTCTTTTTTTAAAATATTTTACACAGAAAGAGCAAAAGTGAGAGCATTCCGCAATGCTAGTTCACTCTCCAAATGCCCTCAGTGATTAGGTGGCTGAGACTGGAGCCCGTATCTCAATCTGTATCTCCCATGTAGTGGCAGGAATTCAACTACTTGAGCCAACTCTGTTGCCTTCCAGGGTCTACATTAGCAGGAAGCTGTAATCAGTAGCCAGAGCCAGGAACTGAAACCAAGTTCTTTGATATGAGACTTGGGCTTAAACCAAACACTCACACTTCAGGATTTTCTTGATTCTTAACTTAGTGCTTATTTTTATTATACCAAATTGGCACAGGGTCAGTTTAGCTATCATAAACTGTAAATTTGTTTGTGAAACTTGAACGCAGCTGTATAAATTATCTCAGAATAGTAAAAGCTTGCTTTGTTTAGGTTATTACCGGAGTAGGTAATTATTGAACTTTTTTTAAGCAAAAAAATAGTATTAATATATAGTGAGCTATTAATATATATATATTTAGTCATTTCCTTTCAATAGGTTAAAAAAAGGACGTAATAAATTAGTATTTCCCAGAAGCATGATCCCACATATAAGATCATCATTAAGGAAAATTAACACTGTTGGTATGTAGCTTACTCCAATAGAGTTAAAATATTTGGCTTATCTCATGAATATTTGGAGGAAAGAAATGATATAAACTGACTTGATCAGGCAAGTAAAATATAAGCTAAATTGTGACTTAGTTTTTCCGTGATTACCTGCCTTGTATTATTAAAAGGTTTTCAACGTGACAAAAATTTCAAGCGGTGGGTTAGTTTGAAATTCCTTAAGGAAATTAAATTGGCAAACAAAAAAGCTGTCTGCACCTTAATGTTTATTGCAGCTCAATTCATAATAGCTAAGACCTGGAATCAACCCAAATGCCCATCGACAGTAGACTGGATAAAGAAATTATGGGACATGTACTCTATAGAATACTATACAGCAGTCAAAAACAATGAAATCCCGTCATTTATAACAAAATGGAGGAATCTGGAAAACATCATGCTGAGTGAATTAAGCCAGTCCCAAAGGGACAAATATCATATGTTCTCCCTGATCAGTGACAACTAACCAACCACAAAAAAGCAAACCTGTTGAAGTGAAATGGACACTATGAGAAACAGTGACTTGATCAGCCCTTGTCCTGACTGTTGATATACAATGTAACACTTTATCCCTTTTAGTATTTTTTTTTGTTCTAGTTAATACTATTGGTTGAACTCTGTAATTAACACACATTTATTCTTAGGTGTTGAAATTTAACTGAAAAGTGATCCCTATTAAATATAAGAGTGGGAATAAGAGAGGGAGGAGATGTACAATTTGGGACATGCTCAATCGGACTTGCTCCAATGGTGGAGTTAGAAATGTGCCAGGGGATTCCAATACAATCCCATCAAGGTTGCATGTACCAATGCCATCTCACTAGTCCCAGTGATCAATTTCTGTTCACAATTGATCATAATGATAGGACTAAAAACCAAAGGGATCACACAAACAAGACTAGCGTCTGCTAATACTAGCTGATAGAATCAAAAAGGGAGAGAACCACCCAACATGGGAAGCAAGATACACAGCAGACTAATAGAATGGCAGATGTCCTAAACAGCACTGTGGCCTCAGAATCAACTCTTAAGGCATTCGGATCTGGCTGAAGAGCCCATGAGAGAATTTTAGTCATGGAAAGCCAAGACATTCTGGGGAAAAAAAAAAAAGCCTAAATGGAAGATCTCTGCGAGTGAGATCCCAGTAGAAAGAATGGGCCATCAAAGAAGGAGGTACCTTTCTCTGAAGGGAGGAGAAAACTTCCACTTTGACTATGACCCTGTTGGAATAAGATCGAAGTCGGCGAACTCAATAGGCTTCCATAGCCTTGGCAACTCATGACTAGAGCCTAGGGAGATTCCTGACGCCATAAACAAGAGTGTCAAATTGTTAAGTCAACAACAGGAGTCACTGTGTACTTACTTCTCATGTGGGATCTGTCCTTAGTGTGTTGTCCAATGTGAAGTAATGCTATAACTAGTACTGAAACAGTATTTTACACTTTGTGTTTCTATGTGGGTGCAAACTGTTGAAATCTTTACTTAATATATACTAAATTGATCTTCTGTATATAAAGATAATTGAAAATGAATCTTGATGTGAATGGAATGGGAGAGGGAGTGGGAGATGTGAGGGGTGCAGGCAGGAGGGAAGTTATGGGGGGGGAGCCATTGTACTCCATAAACTGTACTTTGGAAATTTATATTTACTAAATAAAAGTTTAAAAAGAATTCCTTATAAAGCATGAGTGATACAATGGTTCCAATTATTCCAAATTTAAGGTTTAAATTGGAGCTTTGTAGCCAACTTTATCCAGATACATTTTTTCTCTGACTTTCCTGATCCAGGGGGAAATGATGAGATTTAAATCAAAATCATTGCTGGAGTGAGGGAGGGGGCAGCCATTTGGAATGGTGTTCTGCCTGAGATGCCTTCATCACCTGTTGAAGTGCATGGTGTGAGTCCTGGCTCCTCTACTTTCTGTCTAGCTTCCTGCCAATGAGCACCCAAGGATGCAGAAGGTGGTGACTCAATTATTATTAGTTATTGCTAATTCGAATCTCCTGGCTTTGGCCTGGCCTAACCCTGGCAATTGGAGGCATCTGGAGAGTGAACCAATACACTAAAGATGCCTTTCCATCTGTCTGTCTTTAAAATAAAATGAAAAGAAGTAATTAAAAACTAAAACTGCCATTGATAGGGTTCTAGTAGACTACATAGAAGTTTTAGATTCACCTTCCTCGTTATCTCAAGATTAACCGCCTTCCTCTTTATGTAGAAAAAAAATATCTTTTCAACACTCATCCTTCAAGTTTATTTTTTTTCTTTCCATATACTTTGAAATCCACAGATATTCTACTTGACAAAGCTAATTTTTAAACATGCATTTGAGATAATGGTGCAATGGGCCCTGGTGTGTTTGTGTGTGCAAGTGTGCACATGAATATTCAATTAAAGGAAGGCTAGGAGATGGAGTGACCCTCAGGCTGATTATTTATGGTCAGTGAATGCCATGGTTTGAATACGGCTTATCCCAGAGGGTCATGTCATAGATGCTTGATCCCTTGTATGGCCGTTTGGAGGAGGTGGAACCAGGAAGAGGTAGGGCCTAGTGGAAGGTAATTAGCTCATGATGGCCCCAGACTCATGACTGGATTAATGCTCTCATAGCAGTGGGTTATATGCTGGGAGTGAATTGGCCTCTCTGAGTGTGGACTGTCCTAAGAATAACATGATGGGCCTGTGCTGGTCTCATGTTTCCTGCCTCACTTGGGATCTCTCTTGCATGCACATTCGTGATCGTGACACCATCTGCCACGAGGCTCTTACCAGAGCTGAACAGATACTGGTGCCAAGTGCGTAAACCTCTAGAACTATGAGCTGCATAAACCAGTTTTCTTATGAATTAAACTAAAATATTTTGTTACAGAATAGAAGATACATACTAAGATGGCAAGGCAATGATTAAAAGTTGGGAGTGTCATCATAAGAGGGTTATCCTGTACTTTGATTTCATTATGACAGGTTGTTTCACACGTTGAATAGCAAGAGTCCTCATGGGTGACCTCTAACATTGAATGTCTGTACTTAATTATACTCTGCAAGTATTATTGGTAAAAAGAAAACACTCTGATGAATCATCTGAATTAGTACTACAAAAACAAGATTTTAAACTACAGTTCTGTTTGTTTCTTCAGGGAGATTTAATGTAATTTATATTATCTGGCACCCTTTTGTTTTGAAATCTAATTTACTAAATGAAAGTTAACTTAATTATGTACTTGGGAAATAGAGTATTTTGATACTGTAAAATGATCAATCCCTGTTTCCAGTACTTCAAAATCTATTTATAAATTCTTAAAGATTTTTTAAAATCTTGTGGACATAGATTTGTCAAAAATTCCCCTTTTACCTGGACAATAAGATAGCTGAAATAAACATTGCAGTTAGTGAGACATTTTAAAAAATATAAATTGAATTCTTTGCATCCACAAACCGCAATGAGTATGGAGAGCAGTGTGACAGATATAAAGGCACACTAGGTTTCTGTAATCCAGCCCACAGTGGATATAAAAGACTACATTTAACTAGATTGGTGTTCAGGAGCTGGTCTGATTTGATAGGCCCATTCTGTTTGCTGAAGTTCTGTCATTATCTCAAGAAATGTTTTAGACATATTATCTAGAGTACTTATTTCTCTTTCAACTTTTGGAAGATTAAGGTTTCAGGGTAGCAATTTGATCTCATGACTTTAGGTTTAATGCTCCATTCTTTTCTGTTATACTGACCAAAATATTGCTAGATCCTGATTGCAAGCAAAGTACAAATAGACCTGATGAAAATATTAGTAGCTGAAAGATTACACTTCATCACAAATAAACTGTAGCTATGATTCTCTAGGGTACTGCTACTTTTCTTGATTTATCTGAAAAGTAAATTGAATGTCACAGTAGTTTCTAGAATTGAGTGCTTTTATTCAAACTTTAAAATACACTAAACTAAACCTGACTTTCATGGACATCTGCAAGCAAGTATGCTTTTATATGAATAAGGAAATAGGTTTTTGTATAGCACGGACACTCTTACATTAAGTTTTCAATTATTTTTCTTTGAATTCCCTGTTTTTTATCTCCGAGTATTAAGAGGTTATTACAGAGTTAATTTAACACACAACCACAAGTCCTAATGAGTAAAATTATCAAAATTTCTTAACATACTAAGTGCAGAGCCTGCTTTAGTTTTTGAGAGAATTGAGATTTCATTGGATTAAAGTATGATTTCTATAGACTTTTATAGTCATTACAGTTACCACTTAAATTTCTACTCCATTATCAGAATACAAATAAAATTAAAATTTGATATATGACTTGGAATCTGGCATGTGTAAAAAGCAAGCTACAATTAACTTTGATAATAAAATGTTTAGAAAACCATGTCTAGGTAAAGCTAAATGTAAAACAAAATAATTTAAAGAAAAATTATATGTACACTTTTAACAAATCCAAAATATATTAACTTACTTCTATGTGATACAAATTTCTAACTTACTACATGAATAAATTGCTTAAATTATTTTTGATTTTTTTCCTTTGTGTTGTTGTGAGCATTTATATTCTGGTAAACTTGGTGAATTGTACATGCATCAGATTTTCCATCCTCCAAATCATGAAAGGGAATTTTTATAGTGTAAACCAAAAGAATGTGTAGAAATAGGTATTAGACCACAAAACAATACCAATATTTGGAACCCAGGGAGGAGATGGCTATCTGGTACTAGAATTGATGAATTTGAAAATGGTAATAAAAGAAAAAAGATAATTAGTCCAACTTATATCTTTATTTTTTAAAGAGATATATATATACATATATATACATATACATACATATATATATATATATATATGAAAGGCATAGTAACAGAGAGAAAAAGGTCTATCCACTAGTTCACCTGCAATGACCAGGGATGGGCCAGGACTCTGGAACTCAGCTGAGGTCTCCCACATTGTTGGCAGTGGTCCATGTACTTGGGCCATCTTCTGCAGCTTTCGCAGGCACATTAACAGAAAGCTGGGTCAGAAGTGCTACATCCAAGACTCAAACCACTGATCCAATATGGAATTCTGGGTTTGCAGGTGGTGACTTAAACCACTGGACCACAACACCAGTTCCCCAAAGCCTCAAAAGTATGGAAAAAATGCTGGCACAAGATAGTTTTCCATATACAGATGAAGAAGGGGTATTTACAAAATAAAAAAATTGAGAGCTGGTTTAATTGCTTCTTAGTTGCACCAGCAGATGAAAAGGCATATTCTTTATTGGGGAGTGTCTGGAAAATATTATTCTGTTTTTATCTGAAGGATGTTTTGGATGACAGACATATTCTATAGCAAGGATAAAGCAGAGGATAACTGGCAGTTCATTTGTATTGGAACAGCTAGAGTAAGTGAACTTAATCTTGCATGAGATGACCCACTGGCCTTAGTGCAATTCGTCTATTCAGTTCCACAAGAACAGCAGTAACTAGGACATGACCTTCCAGGAAAGAGAATTGAAAAATATTCTCTGGATACCTGACCTGCCCAGAAAAGGACCTAAAGATACTGAGTTGGCTTTCTCACAATGACATGTTCAGTCAGATCACATTGTAGGAAAGATCACCATATAATTGATATCAGAACCAGCAAGTAAAACCGGCCTGCTATTTGTTAAACAACTTGTTTGTGTTCCTCCACTCTTAAATATGAACAAAACCACTGGAGTCTTCTGTTTGAGAAAAGCCTGTCAGTGTGTGAAGCTTAAAGCCCAAATAGAAAACAACAAAAATATTTGGAGGAAGCAGATGTGGATAGGAAACATAAAAAGAGTTATCATTGAAAACTTTAGATAGATAATATAAGGGTACTGCAAAATGTTTGTGGAAATGGAATTAAAACATAGGCTTATTTTGTTATAATTTTTTCAAAAATCCCTGCATAGTTTTTTTTTTAACATCATGAAGTTTCCAAGAACTTTTTGATGACAACTTACATATTAACTACCCCAAAACAAACAAAAAAAAAAAGTTGCTATTGCTTAAATAAATGGAATAGTTAGAAAACCAAAAGGAGCTCTGGAAATTAAAATTCTGAAGAAACTGAAAAAAAAAACAAGTAAATAGAAAACAAAATTAAGAGAATATAGCAAACATTACCAAAGCAATTCGAGAGGAAAGAAAAATGTAAGAAAATTAGTCTTGGAGGCCTGTTATCTAGATTTATAAGTGTTCCAGTAAGAACAGAGAAAATAGGAGGAAGACAATTATAAAAAGAAGCAACTTCAGAAAATGCCCCAGAAGTAGAGGAAATGATTTCTAAATGAGAGATTGTCTGATGCCTAGCACAGGGAATGAAAACAGAATTATGTCAAATCATGTTATCATAAATTTAATAACACTGGAGACAAAGACAATATCTGTATTGGTTTACTATTGCTGCTGAAACAAATTACCACAACTTACTGGCTTAAACAACAGAAATTGATTATCTTACAACTTTGGAGATCACATGTCCAAAAAGTATCTCCCTGGGCTAAAACTGAGTTGTCAGTGTTTGCTTGCTCCTTTCTGGAGGATCTAAAGAACAAAGCATTTCCTTTACTTCTCAGACTTCTAAAGCTGACCCTGTTCCTTGGGTCATGGCCCTCATGCATCATCAGAGCCAAGAATGACCAGACAAATGCTTCTCATATTCAATCTGCCTTCTATACCTCTCTCCTTCACTTACAACGCCCATATAACTATGTTGGGGCCATTGCTTTAATCCAGAATATTTCCCAGTCTAAGATCAGCAACATATCAACTTTAATCCCTTTTCTGACCCTAAATCCCTCTTGTCATGTGACATACTATTTTCAGGTTCTGGGGGTCAGAATGTGGACACCCTGAGTGGGAGGGACTTTATTCTGTCTACCACATTATCTTTCAAGCTCATAGTTAGGATGACTAACAACTGCCATTGGTTCATATTTCCTACACTCATGGGTATTTACTGAAAATCTGTTGTGCTATGTATTGAAGGCATTGTAGATACAGTGGTGAAAAACATAAAATGTCTGCCTCATGGAGGATTATATTTCAATGGAGAGTAGTTAGCCAATAAAGCAATTTTAAAATTTAAATATATAATATGTATGAAAATACATGCCATGAATAAAGGAAGAGAGAACAAGAAATAATGGATTTGAGTGGTAAATTTTGAAAAGGAATGACTGTTCCTCACTGATAACATGAAGAGCTTGTCCTGTGGTCACCTCAGGAAAGCACACTCCAAGCACAGCAGCATGAAGACAAAGGCCTTGCATTAAGGGCATCATGAATTTACTGAACAAAAATCAGCTGGGTGATTGTGCTAGATCCAGGAGGCCAGTGGAAATGCGGTAGCAGATGAACTCAGATACCATGGACCAGTTAGTGTAGGGCCTTTTGTACCTGTGTTAGGACTTGGCTGTTGCTGCATTTGGAAGACTTTTAAAAAGAAGAGGTACCTAACCTTGTTTAAATTTAAAAAAAACCCTTCCATTCCAGCCGAGGAGAAGTGACAGAAATGAGATTTAGCCTCTACCTAAAACAACAAGTTAATAAGATAACTGACAAACTGCACCCAAAAATGGGTTTTAAGCTGTCAGACATTGGATTAATAAAGGATAAAACTTTCTGAGAGACAGGAAATAGATGAAGTGACTCCCCCACACCTCGCCCCAGCTGTTGCCGGGAATAGGTTTCCAGGCCATGGCTCCCCCTAGTAGAGGACAGCTGGGATTCCAAGGAGGCCAAGCAGCTGTTAGCATAGCAGAGAGCACTGGAGAAGGGAGAACCACACAAAAACTTTGAAGAAATGCAGAACACTGGCATCTACTGTGCAGCTAAGAACACTGATCATGTTTATGAGGGGACTCCACAAGGTTAGGTAAGAAACTGCCTATGATGATTAGAGGGGAAGATTCACAAGACTGGCTAGAGCGTGCCTATGTCTCCCGGCCAGAGTGGAATTTGTCCTAATTCACAGGTCATGAGCAGCTTAATAAGAAATGTTTTGCCCCAGTAGTATGAAGATTTGCCCTAGGGTATAATGCTTTTTTCTGGATCTACAAGGCTTAATATCAAAATCATAAAGACTCAAGCCATTTCTACATAACTTTTTCACAAAAAAGATCAAATGTATTTCTAGGGATACAGTTCTTTCTGTATTATTAGTGCAACACTAAAAAAAAAAAGTATTTTGTTTATAAAGTGATACTCACACTATAAATCACATAGAAATGAAAAGGACCTAAATAGCAAAAACAACTTTGAAAGAAACACATTTGAGAAATAACAATACCTAACCTGAGGAGTTATTATGAAGCTATGAGTAATTAAGCAGTGAGGTTTTAGTATGAACACTAACAGATCAGTGTATCACAATGGAGTGTTTGCAATGAACACATATATGGTCAATTGACTTTTGGCAAAGATACAAAGACAACTGAGTGGAAAAAAATAATCTTTTGTGAAAAAATATTGAACAATTGGATATTAATATAAAAAAGTAAACTGAATAATAGCTTACACCGTATATTTAAAATTGTCACTATATTCTAATTATCTTATCAAAATCTCAGTATTACAGTGAAGACTATAATTTACTGAATAATGGTAATAATCTATATCAATATTAAAACTTATTCTTGTGTGCCGAGTTTTTGTTTACTAATTTTAATAGGAAAGTAAATATGTCAATTGCTCCTCAGCCATTTTCACACTATTTATTGAGAATTATTCCAAAGTTCTGTAGTAAAGAAAATAATTACAAACATGAGCAAGATGAACACAATCTCCTTCTGATTACCTTGAATGAAGATAGAGCTTGCCTCTTACGGTCTGTCACAACTGAAGATTAAATGGCTTTATGAATAAATCCACCTTTTACAAATACAGAACTGTAATGTATTCAAGTTTCATAGGAATATGCGCATCTCCTTCAGAAAACATGCATAGTGTGAATGAGAGGGTAGTACAATGAAGAATGTGTTGTTATTGCCACAGAAATAGTTTAGAATCAGTTATCAGCAATCAGTCTATAAGTACTTCTATCCAGTCAGAGTTCAAATGTGTGCTCTGCTTCCCATGACAGCATATGTATTTTCCTGAAAGTCTTACCATTTAAGGAAATTGAATTATATCATGTTACACTTCTTATTATCTAACAGCTCTCCATTGCATACACATATACTTTAAATGAATTTTAGTAACTGTATAGAGAAACTGATAAAACAATCTGAATAGTTGAAGAAGTGTTTCAAATACTATTTTAACTTCATTTGATGTGCAAAGATGGTAATACCAAATCTTCTTTCAATGATTAATTTCAAATTATGTTTCTGTAGAAAAATACAGTGGCATATTTTGAAGTGAAATATGAGCCGGCGCCACGGCTCAATAGGCTAATCCTCTGCCTAGAGGCGCCAGCACACCGGGTTCTAGTCCCGGTCTGGGCGCCGGATTCTGTCCCAGTTGCCCCTCTTCCAGGCCAGCTCTCTGCTGTGGCCAGGGTGTGCAGTGGAGGATGGCCCAGGTCCTTGGGCCTTGCACCCCATGGGAGACCAGGATAAGCACCTGGCTCCTATCATCGGATCAGCGCGGTGCGCCGGCCGCAGTGCGCTGGCCGCGGTGGCCATTGGAGGGTGAACCAATGGCAAAGGAAGACCTTTCTCTCTCTCACTGTCCACTCTGCCTGTAAAAAAAAAAAAAGTGAAATATGAAGTAACTTCAAAAAATTCATGGAAAATGGAATTGAAACATACATTTTGGTTTTGAAATCCATACATGGAAATAAACTGACTCCAAATTAATTATACAAGCTATATTTCTTTTTGTCTTGTACACATTTCCGCTGTTTGTTCATAGAATTATTGTATGAAAAATATGCTCTCACTTGAGCTCTGTATGTTTGTCCAAAATGCAAAAAATTTTGAAGATGCTTAACTTACATTTAAAAGTAATATGTTTTCTATAGCTGTCATATGTATTCATACAAAAAAGAAACAAATCATTATTGCAACAAAATAGATTTTCACAAAATGAATATATCTGTAACTGATACAGTTAGATATAACTTAAATCCTAAACAAGATAAGTAAAATTCACATGGCTAACCTCCAGCAATTTCACATGCAAAAACAATAAACATTTATGCCACTGCGGTTTTGTTGTTGATAAAACAGATATATTCATCTTTATCTCCTGGAGTAGTGTAGAATAGAGAAATAGGATGATGCAACAAATGTCATTTAAGAGTGAGGGTCACATGAAAAACTCTGACAGGTGGCATTGATTAGAAAGAAGCTAAATTGAATCCATAGGGGCACAAAACCTTGGACATCTTAAGATGCTGCTCTTAGGGGACCGGCGCTGTGGCACAGTGGGTTAAAGCCCTGGCCTGAAGTGCCGGCATCCCATATGGGCACCGGTTCGAGACCCTCCTCTTCCGATCCAGCTCTCTGCTATGGCCTGGGAAAGCAATAGAAGATGGCCCAAGTCCTTTGACCCCTGCACCCATGTGGGAGACCCAGAAGAAACTCCTGCTCCTGGTTTCAGATCGGCGCTGCTCCGGCTGTTGTGGCCATCTGGGGAGTGAACCAGCGGATGGAAGACCTCTATCTGTCTCTACCTCTCTCTGTAATTCTGTCTTTCTTTTTTTTTTTTTTTTTTCCAGACAGAGTTAGACAGTGAGAGAGAGAGACAGAGAGAAAGGTCTTCCTTCCTTGGTTCACCACCCAAATGGCTGCCACGGCTGGTGCGCTGCGCCGATCCGAAGCCAGGAGCCAGGTGCTTCCTCCTGCTCTCCCATGCAGGTGCAGGGCCCAAGGACTTGGGCCATCCTCCACTGCACTCCCAGGCCACAGCAGAGAGCTGGACTGGAAGAGGGGCAACTGGGACAGAATCCGGCGCCTCAACCGGAACTAAAACCCTGGGTGCCAGCACTGCAGGCGAAGGATTAGCCTAGTGAACTGCGGCGCCGGCCAATTCTGTCTTTCAAATAAATAAAATAAATCTTTTTATTTTTTAAAGATGCTGCACTTAGCCACCAAGATAAATAGTTCAAGAACCTATGGGCTTAAAAATTTGTATTTCACTGGACCATATTTACCAAAGTACATGTATTTAATTCACTTAGAACTTGGGAATGTCAACCAAGAGGCAATGGAAGCTCATGCTATTCTGAGCAAAAAACAAGTACTGAATGACTTGAATTTGAAGTTTTACAATGTAGACACAAAAAGGAAAACCAAAGTCATTCCATGTCAATTAAAATTAGGTCCATAATACATTGTAGTAGGAGATTTTGACAGTGTTTAACTGGATAATAACGTTCTAAACCTTTCTGCTGTACCTCACAAGATTTTTCTAACATTCTCTCTCCTTACCACAAATCCAGAGTCTAACACCTATGGGTTAACTTCTTTTTATGCAGAATAAAAATACATACAATGGGAATAAATTATTTTGTTTTTAATTTATTTTCAGTGTGGATGAAGGCAGAGAGACAGTGAGGGAGAACTTCCATGTGCTGGTTCAGTCACAAATGCCTGTAACAGTCAAGACACTTGAGCCATCTTCTGCCTCCCGGGATGTACATTAGCAGAAAGCTGGATCAAACACTGAGGAGCCAGAACTTAAAACAGGCACTCTCCTGTGGGATGTACATGTCCCAAAAGACACCACTAAAGGCTGCACAAAACATCAACCCCACAGAAAGTTAGAATTTGCATTTTTGTTCTTCCCAGAAGTATATTAAATGATTTGATCTATTAGGATTTTTTATTTTTTTTTTTTTGAAGATGAGGAAATGTGGCAGATTGCCCAGTGTCAAACAGCAAGTGAGTGACAGAGCTGGTGTTACAGCTCAGGTCTTATGGGTTTAAGTCTAATTTATGTCAAATATGGACAAAGTGTTCATCATTTAATGATTTACCTTTCTTCCGTAATTTAGTTTTACTTAGGAGAATGCAATAAAAGTGGCATATTGTTACGGGAAATTAAGACATCTTTGAAAAGCACAGAATGATATTGGTCAAAAACACATTTCTGTGGCCTTATCATCTTTGTTATTCAAAGAAATAATGCTGGCTACTCTCATAGATATTCCCCAAACACTCTTGATGTTTACGTAGTTAATACTGTGGCAGTTCAGATAATTTCCCTTCAAAGAGTAACCCAGTATTACGGATCCTTTCATCTTGTGATGCTTACATCTAAAAACTGGCAGTGGAAAAGGAAGAACTTGTGGCTAATCTCACAAGTGATTTTTATGATGAGGTCTAGACATTGCCCATGTCGTCTCTGTTCTTGTTCATTAGAGATCAGTAAGAAGCAGAAGGTCCTTATGTATGAAGGAAACTACAATCATTGGGCTACCGTATACAGTCGTAAGAAAAAGGATCAGCTGACATTCAGCCAGGTTCTTCAATGATAAAGATGGCTGAAACCAAGTGTATTAAAAAATAGATAAATAGGGCATTGTGAGAGAGATTCAGGAAGGAGGCCAAGAAGAACACACAGAGACAGATTCAGAATCAAACCAGATATAGCTGAATCTAGCTGATTTCTCCATGAGGAAGAATTGGAAACTAAGCATTGAATGTGTGCTGTGTGTGTGTGTGGTTCGTGTGTGCATGTAAAATTGTCATGACTTTGTTTTTTATACAATGCAGTGTTTTTAAAAATTCCTGTAGCAATTGTTAGTAGCAATTGTTACGGATAATTAGAGTGATGATTCTCTATGTGACTATTGATTTCAATATGAAGATGCCTAGAATGGCAGAAATCAGGCATTTTTGAGTTTCTGGCTTGCTCTCTGAAAATGTGCCAAACACTCCTGCAGTTGCTGATTTTGTCTGTACTTCAGATTCCCAACTGTGTGATGGTGATTCTATCAGCCCTGAATGCTTGGTGAGAATTAATAATTCTCCTAAGTGCTCTTTTTCTTGTGTTTGCAATGATTCCTCATCTTACATTTGAAAATCTAAGTCATTTTACTCACTGGATCATGTTGAGTTGAGCACCTGTTCAGATCAAAACTCAACTATAATGCATACCTAGTAATACATTTGTGAGTAAATGCCTCCCATGGGTTTTAACTGTTTCTTGAGCAATCCTTCTAAGTTCTTGATGGGTTGTTTCTGTGGTTTTCGTCTTTCCTGTTCAAGATTTCATCTGGGCCAAAGGTGAAACTAAGTCATCTAAAGGTGAAATGGGCGTTAATGAAAGACCAGTACCCTCCAAGGGGTCTTGACTGTTTGGATTCCTGTCCCTAATGAATACCGGAGAACTTAGATAATTCTAACTTTTCTTTACCATATTTTCTTGGGTGGGTCAGCAATAAAATTATGATAATGAAATTGCTGGAATCTTTGACTACAGAAGTCATTTGAATTAATGAAATACAATATAAAACCTTTTAGAATGTTTACAATAGTTTGTGTATAGTAATCTTATATCAGGGACACTGCAGTTTTTGGAAAAAAATCCACTTTTATGACAATTTTATAGAAATATTAAAGAAGCTGTTAGCACACTATTATTAGCATTACACTTACTATTTCAGAGGCCTCATTTCCTAAAGGGTTTTGCATTTCTCACCCTTAAGTGAAAAAAAATAATTTGTATGCCAACACTTTGCAATGTGCTGAACAATTAGAAAAAAAACTTGGTATAGTCAGCAGAAAGGGCTGCTGGGTGTTTCTCGCTTTGAGCTTATAATAAAAAAATGACTTCACATTGCAATTTAGCAGAAGAAATGGATTTGATTGTTATTTACACTTTAGCAGGCATATTGCCAAATTGTTCAAAAGATGAGGAGGATGCTTCTTCAATAAAACTACGTAGAAGTCACAGTAGCTATAAATGGCGGATGGGAGGGGCATTTGGCCTTAAGGTTAGGACATGCAAATTCCTTATCCCAATATCTGGGATCTATCCCAGACTCTGCTCTTGACTTCAACTTCATGCCCATGTAAACCCTGGGTGGCAGTGGTGATGGCTCAGTTAGTTCGGTTTCAGGCACTCATGGAGGAGGAGCAGACTGAGTCCCTGAACCTTAGCTGTTACAGGCATTTGGAGTGTGAACCAGCAGAGGAGCCCTCCTTCTGTGTCTGTCTCTGTCTCTGACTCTGCCTCAGTCTTGTGAGATGAGTTCTACTATTATCTCTATTTGAAACCAGAAACCCAAGGTAATGAAAAATGCTTAACTTGTTGCTATTCATGCATCTAGCAAAATGTTGAGTTTGGAGCCAAGATAGTATAGAGAAGACCAGGCGTTGTCTCAAGATTTCATTTTATCTCATCACAGTCTCGGTCAAGGAACACTGACCTTAGAAAATTCAATAATCTGGTATATGTCAGTTAAACTACGTGCTTTCTTGAATGCTTATTTTATCCTTGGCACTACTCCTCCCCCAGTAGTACAGCGTTGACAAACATGAAATAGCAAAATATTTGATCTTGAGTAGTCTTTTTTTTTTTTTTTTTTTTACAGGCAGAGTGGACAGTGAGAGAGAGAGACAGAGAGAAAGGTCTTCCTTTGCCGTTGATTCACCCTCCAATGGCCGCCGCGGCCGGCGCACCGCACTGAATCGATTGCAGGAACCAGGTGCTTATCCTGGTCTCCCGTGTGGTGCAGGGCCCAAGCACTTGGGCCATCCTCCACTGCACTCCCTGGCCACAGCAGAGAGCTGGCCTGGAAGAGGGGCAACCGGAACAGAATCCGGCGCCGTGACTGGGACTAGAAACCGGTGTGCCGGCGCCGCAGGCGGAGGATTAGCCTACTGAGCCGCGGCGCCGGCCTACAGTGTATTCTGAGACATATACATTAAGAATTAAGGAGGCATGATTAGTGTCTTGGCCTATGGGTAAGGGAAATTTTTTTTGGAAAATGTGATAGTTCCTGTGAGACTAGAAGGCTAAGGGTAAGTTAACTAAGGAAAAAAAGGAAGCCAAAGAGAAACTCGGGGAGAGAGAAAATGTAATGGAACACCAGGGTGACTTTTGACCTTCACTAAAATGCCAACCCTCTCCACAGGACCCAGCATCTCATAAAAAGCACTGAAAATCTCCATGACGCAGGTCAACACCGTGTTCAGAAAACCGAAAGCCAGGAACATCTTCCTTCTCTTGACATAGATACTGTCATTTTCTAGCTAAAACTTTAGCATGGCTTTTACAAAATGTTTAACAATGAAAAGTGAAAACTTTTAAATGAATGGGAAACTAGAACGTGTCACCAAAGAAATAGAAGGCGTGAAAAATACAAATAGAAACATTTAAACTGGATAACACAAAAGGGAGGTTAGTAACTTGGTGGTTGGGCTTAATAGTAGAATTATGTTTATGGAGGACAGAATCTCAAAGTCTTCTTAGGTATAACACATGTAATGTGATCCATAAAAAAGAAAAACTAGATAAACTGGACTTTGCCAAGGTATGAAACCATTTCTCTGCACAAAACACTGTTAAGATTGTTAATCACCTGAAAAGATAAGCTACAGACTAGGATAATATATTGGCATATCCCATATCTTGACAAAGGACTTGTATAAGGAATGTATATTTTAAAACTCTCACAATTCAACAGTAAGAAAACAAATAACTAAAATATTAAAAAGAGGGAGAAAGCAATGTGACTTAAACAGATGCTTTCCAAGGGAATACAAAAATGGTAAATACCACAATAAAATCTCTTTAATCTCATCAGATGTTAGGGAAACACACACACATACACACACACGCACGCAAAGCAGGATGACTCACCTATAAAAGTTATTAGACTGGCTGAAGTAAAAATTATTCTTACAATGCAAAATGGTGACAATGCAAAACAACTGGAATGCTTTTATTTTGTTGATAAGAATAGATGTTAATGTAGGAACTCTGGAAAATAGTTTGGCAGTTCCCATAAATTTAAATATGCGATTATCATAAGACCTGGCCATCTCATTCCTGGACATTGAACCTAGAATAAGAAAAATTGTTTATACAAAAGCCTGTATATGAGTGTTTTTAACAGCTTGCTTTGTGTTTACTGTAAACTGGAAATAAGCCAAACATCTTTCAGTGTATCAAACGATTGTGGCTTATCCATGTAATGGAATTCTAATCAGCAATTAAGAGTAATGAGCTATTGATACACATAATGTATATGAATCTCAAAGGCAATATGCTGAGTCATAAAGGTTAGTCTCAAAGAGATTAAACACTGCATAATTCCTTTCTTTGACATTTTCAAACAATTAGAGGAAAGGAGATCACATCAGTGCTTGACAGTGATTTAGATAAGGGAGAAATTATGACTTTAAAGGTGTAGCATGAAAGACTATCTTGGAGTTAAGTAACTGTTTTATATTTTGATTGTAGCAATGGCTACCTGAATCTATATATGTAATAAAATTTATAGAACTATATAGCAAGACATAATTTTGATGTGAAATGTTGAAAAACATAAGTAGGAAAAATCTTATACTATAACTGCTAGTGTAGGCCATGCACTTAAACTTTTAAGCCAAAATTGATATCGTTATTAGGTTCGTGAAAGTCAGAGGCTAAGGAAGAGGGTTTCAGAGCACTTACATATTTCTGACCAGTGAATGAGTAGAAAGTAAGCACCTTACAAAAAGAGGAACAGGATTTGATGAGTTTGGTTGTGAGGTTATAGAGTGTCCATTGGAATACAGGAAATTTTTAAAGATGTATAATAGGACAGCAAGACAAACTGCAGCCCAAGACCAACACTACGTTTAGAACTCGGGTTTGTCAGCATTCAAGAAGCAGGAAGAGGCAAGGAGCCAGGGAATTGACTTCAGGATCAGTCTGCCATTTTCACTCCTTCAGACTAGTTCTGCCCTGGCTTCTTGGGCAGCTCTGTGCTGTTTTATTATACGCTTCATTACTTAAAGAAGTTCCTAGGCTTCTCACCATTTACATGATGAACTTGTACTGCTAGGATAGTAATGAGCCTAGTTCACAGTCTCAGACTACAGAGCCACAACAAGCAAATAAAAACTGCTTGATACGTTTAATAGCAATTATTTTAGCAACTTCATCCCGAGATAAGAGTGTTTTTTTATCTATGTCTTACATGCAAATGTAATTATTTGATTTATAAGTATGTCTCCCCAATATGCACATATAATTATATACTGCTCTCCTTTTCCCTTATCTTCCTGTCACTCCCTTTCTAGAAGCCGCAGTTAAAATACCACACTGTAGAATTGACCCATGTTGGTCTCCACTATACCTTAAAATCCTTTAGTACCCCTTGTCTTTATAAATTATTCTTTGACAGTATTCATAACTGAAATTTTATGATCAATTTCTTTTTATGTACTTACCTGTTCGTTTAGTTCATTTTGTGCTGCGGTAACAGAACACTATATACTGGGAAATTTATATTGAGCAGAAATGTACTGGCTCACAGTATTGGAGGTCTGGCAGTCTAAGATCAAGGTGGCAGTATCTCATGAGGGCTTTCTTGTTGAGTGATGCCAATCGGGAGGTGAGGGCAAGCAACAGAGATTCGGGGAGGGACCCAGTTGCAAGAACCAAACTCATCCTTTGATAATTAACCCACTTCTATGACAACAAAACCACTCTGGAGACACTGGCATTAATTCACTCACTGATGTAACCCTACTGTTCTAATCACCTCTTAACAGTCCTACCTGGTAACACCATTACCCTGAATTACATTTCTTCATGAATTTGGGAGGAAACATTCAAACCACAGCACATGCTGTCTCATTGCCTTAAGTAGGCTTTTAGACTCTAAAAATAGGAATTATGTTTCTGTTGTATCTGACTATGCTTGTATCTGACCTTGCTTAAAATTCTCCAATAGCTTTTCAAGTGCGTGGATGATAGATTCCTAACTTTTTGCATGCCAGACAGTTCTTCATAACCTGATCCCAAACAACCACTCATTCTTACCCATCCCTGTTTCAGTCTTCATCACCAGAATAAGCACCAGACTTGCTAGGCTGGTGATCTTTTAAAAAGATTCTGTGGTTTTCACATTTGTTATCTTCCTTGTGCTGCTGTTTTTGTCTGGAAGGCTCCTTTCTTTCCCGATGAACATCTGTGCAACATTCATGGAATTTGTTTTCTCATGTAAAAAATAGTATTCCTTCTTCTTTTGTATCATCTCGTTTGACAGATGTCTCATCTTATACCCAGGTTTTAATTTTGTGTCTGTTTGCCCCACCATGCTGTGGAGTTTTTGCAAGTAGGAACTGGCTTTAACTAATTTTTGAAGGTATAGACTTTTGTAGCTATTTTACTGCTTGTTTAAAAAATGAAACAGATTGCATCACTTTGATAAAGAATTGAATCAATGATTTTCTTCTAGTGCTTAGCAAAATATCTTAATGTATCAGTTAATAATGGGGTGATTGGAGAAGGCATAACACAGAAAGCCGTCATTTCTGCCATAGAAGTGTAGATTTGAATCATAATTCAGCTTTAACCTTTAGCAAATAATGTCATTCCACAGACTTGATTTCTTCATGTACTAAAAAAAGATAGAGGAAATATATTTGCTAAAAAAAGGTAGAGGAAATATATAATGCTAAAAAATGGTAGAGGAATACCACTATTTCTAGGGGTACATATATATATATATATATGAATATCACTTTTTCTATTTCTATAAAGTTCATTATCATGTATATTATTTCACTCCACAGGATGCTTACTGAAGCTTTAGACAGAAACATTACATATCTTAGAGATATTTTGTTTTAGCAGCTTTTTTTTTACAATAAATCTTCCTGAAGACATCAATATTTTGGAAAAAAAGATAATAATGAAATTGCTCTGATGGAGGCCATGGGGGAAGATATTAGAACACACAGACAATTGTGTGTGTGTGTACTCCCTATTGTTCCTTGAGATACCTCTGAGAAAATAGAAATTGTCTGTGATAATAGAAAGTAAACACAAAACTCTACAGGAAAGCAACTGATAAAATAATAATGTTGGAATCAGATATGGCTTTATAAATTGGTCCTGGTAACTTGTATTATAATTCATCTGACATTTTTATCTTTCACATGGAACTAATGATGTCCTTCTATGTAGTGGCTATGAATTTTAAATGACGAAGAAATGCAGTTTGTAAACTATTGAAAAGTATGCTGATTTGAGCTATTTGTGGTTTTTAGTCCTTTATTCCAATTTGTGAATATTTTAAAATTATATGATAAATTGAAAGTTATATTGGTGGCTACCAATACTAGTGTCCCTATTCTTTCAGGAGGAAAAGAGGAAACTCATATATGGTAAATCATGAGATGGTTTTCTCCATTTGCCTGGATGGGTAAATGATTCTTATTGGGTTATTATATCTTAATCCATAACATTAGGAGGAAGAAATATTTCCAACACAATGCTATGACACATGTGCCCTGCTGAGTAGCTACCAGGATATTGTAAGAGAAAGCTGAACGTAAACCTATTTCTGTATTTGAAATCTTTGTGTATTCAAGGATAAATGCTTATAGTTTAAAAAAAATCAGTCTTCATGGATGTACCACTACAAACTTGAAACAGAAATACGATGCTCCATTTTTTTGTATTTTACTTTGAGGACATAAAAAAGATTTCTTAAAGTTAAGATCATAGGAAAATACAGATACCAAGAGCTAAAAAAAAAAAATAAAGTATACTACCAAGCAATAGGAAAATCAAGGTATATTGCTACTAGTAAAGAAAGGAAACACAATAAAGAAGAGGAAACTCAAGTAAGTCTGTGAGTTTTACCATTCCTGGTGATTACTTATACCTGGAGGCAAAATCTTTTGTTCATTTAAAAAAGGTAGGCATGGAATATAAAAAGACTTTGAAGGAGAACAGGCAGTAGCTGAAGTACTTTCCTTTATATTCCAAACAAAAATAAAGCATCGAAATAACAACTATTACAACAACAAAAAGTTATAGTAACCTGATTGAGCAGCTTTGTCAAGGTAGGAATGACTGTGACCCATAGATTTTTAATAGAAAAGTGCTGTAAGCAGGAGGAGCATGGAAGAATGAGAACTTTGTCCTAGTAATTTTTTTTTTTTTTTTTTGACAGGCAGAGTTAGACAGTGAGAGAGAGAGACAGAGAGAAAGGTCTTCCTTCCGTTGGTTCACTCCCCAGATGGCCACCATGGCTGGCGCGCTGCGCCAATCAGAAGCCAGCTAACAAGTCCTTCCTACATATCCCCAGCAAAAAGGCTCTAAAGGGAATGCAGGATTGAAATAAACAGGAAACTCATAGCGCCTCCTGTGCCACGACTAATAAGCTGTCTAAATTCATTTGCATTTGTTTTCTCTATGCCTGATCTAGGCAAGTGTGAGGAGTTAGCTTAGCAATTGCCTTTATGCTGTTTAGAAATTTGAAAATAGGTAAGGGCCAGGCATAGGTAAGAGGTAAGGTGACAGAGGCTTAAAGAAAAGGATTATACCTGTTAAACCAAATACCAATGATCCTCTTAAACAAAAGACAAACCAAAATCTACTTTTATCTACACATGAATATTAAGTAGAATCTTGAACTTAGATATAGGTTAGGCCTCATTCAGCTTAACAGATTTTTAGCCAAAAATTACAATCCCTTATTATTTTAGGGTTAAATGGTCTATAGAACTGATTGGATTTGCTGGAAAAGGGCTGATATTATGGAACCTTTATTTAAAAACTTGAATTTTATAATCACATTACTTTACAAACAAATAGAGCAGGGACTTGGGAGACTGTAAAATCTATTCCCTGGAGTTAGGAAAAGAACAAGTTATTTTTCTGGTTTTATTATGTGCTAATAATTCAATTCCACAATTTTGAAAATTTATAGCATATAATGTGCCCATTCTGAAAGTTGATGTTGAAATCTTGAATTGCTTTAAATTGTATTCAAGAAAGGGTATCAATTTTTCATGTGAAACATTTATAAAATGAATTGACAACCTCATTTCAGTGAATAAGAGTTGTTTAAATGCAAGGATGTGATTGTCAGAATTTTGTTTTGTTTTGTTCTATGGTGACTGATTTTTTCCATCAAACCGGAAGTTATATAAACTGTTATATGTCCAATTTTATATTTTAAAGAATATATATAATTGACATGTTTGATTTTATCATATCAGCTTTAAGGAATCTCATACATTTGTAATACTAAGACTTTGTGGAGTTCTGTTGCGATCTTAGTTTAATCTTCAAATATTCCATGGAAATTTTGGTAATATGAAAATAATATTGTGGCCAGCACTGTGACGTAGCGGATGGAACTGTCACCTGTAGTACAGGCATATGATAATATAAAATTCCTGAATTTAGAAAATCAAGATTACCCATTTTGTTCACTATTCAAAATATAGAATATCTTCATCCAGTTGTCTTATTTAGAGTATTCATTCTGGAGGGAAATACTCATTTTAATATAGGTATAACAATATGTCAGGAATTAAAAGCATTGAACACGTATACATATATGTGGAGAGAACTTCCTATGTTTCTCCATATAATATATTTCAGTTAGTATATGAACTGACAGCATGTTCTCTTCCTATCTAGTAAAACATTTTATACCCTAAATATATAAGAGCTCTCAGAATAACTTTACATCTTTATGACAATTTTTCCTCCTTGATCCAGAATCTTTTTTTTTTATTTTTAACTTTTATTTAATGAATATAAATTTCCAAAGTACAGCTTATGCATTACAATGGCTTCCCCCACATAACGTCCCTCCCACCAGCAACCCTCCCTTTTCCTACTCCCTCTCCCCTTCCATTCACATCAAGATTCATTTTCAATTCTCTTTATATACAGAAGATCAGTTTAGCATACCTCAAGTAAAGATTTCAGCAGTTTGCTCCCACACAGAAACATAAAGTGAAAAATACTGTTTGAGTACTAGTTATAGCATTAAATCTCAACGTACAGCACACTAAGGACAGAGATCCTACATGAGGAGTAAGTGCACAGTGACTCCTGTTGTTGACTTAACAAATTGACACTCTTGTTTATGGCATCAGTAATCACCCTAGGCTCTTGTCATGAGCTGCCAAGGCTATGGAAGCCCCCTGAGTTCACCGACTCTGATCATATTTAGACAAGGCCATGGTCAAAGTGGAAGTTCTCTCCTCCCTTCAGAGAAAGGTACCTCCTTCTTTGATGACCCGTTCTTTCCACTGGGATCTCACTCGCGGAGATCTTTCATTTAGGTGTTTTTTTTTGTTGTGTTTTTTTTGTTTGTTTGTTTGTTTTTTTTTTTTTTTTTTTTTTTCCCCCAGAGTGTCTTCGCTTTCCATGCCTGAAATACTCTCATGGGCTTTTCAGCTGGATCCGCATGCCTTAAGGGCTGATTCAGAGGCCAGAGTGCTGTTTAGGACATCTGCCATTCTATGGGTCTGCTGTGTATCTTGCTTCCCATGTTGGATCATTCTCTCCCTTTTTGATTATATCAGCTAGTATTTGCAGACACTATTCTTGTTTATGTGATCCCTTTGGTTCTTAGTCCTATCATTATGATCAAAATAAAAAATAAAAAAAAAAATTGTGAACAGAAATTGATCACTGGGACTAGTGAGATGGCATTAGTACATGCCACCTTGGTGGGATTGAATTGGAATCCCCTGGTATGTTTCTAACTCTACTGTTTGAGGTAAGTCAGCTTGAGCATGTCCCAAATTGCACATCTCTTCCCTCTCTTATTCCCACTCTTATATTTAACAGCGGTCACTTTTCAGTTAAGTTTCAGCACTTAAGAAGAATTGTGTATTGATTACAGTATTCAACCAAAAGTATTAAGTAGAACAAACAACAAAAATGCTAAGAGGGATAACTATTTCAGTTAGTATATGAACTGACAGCATGTTCTCTTCCTATATAGTAAAACCTTTTATACCCTAAATAGCTAAGAGCTCTCAGAATAACTTTACATCCGGATGACAATTTTTCCTCCTTGATCCAGATTCTTGATACTTCAGTTATTTGAAAGTTATCTTCATCCTAACACCCAAACTGTATACTAATAAAAATTGTATATCTTTTCCCAAGCCACTAGAACTAAAAATGCATCTTCAATGGTATAGTTGTTAAAATTTGAAGGAGATTTCAAAGATTAATAATATTATCTTTTGTATTCATGATAAGGAAGCTAGAAGTCAAAAACAGTAGTCATTTGAACAAAGTCATCAGTTGATTGCTAGTGAAAATAGTAACAAAATCCAGACCTTCCCAAAGTGAATCCACTGCTTCTCTGTCTAGGAGCACACAGATAACCACTTTTATCCTCCGTAGATGCCACAAAGGCAAGACTCAAGAAGCTCTCCTGGTGGGGCTGATATTGTGGCATAGTGTGTAAAGCTACTGGCTGTGATGCCAGCTTCCCGTGTGGCATGTTTTGTGTCCCAGCTGCTCCTCTTCCCACACAGCTCCCTCCTAATGCATGAGAAAAGCAATGAAGGGAGACCAAAGTGCTTGGGCACATTCCACCCACATGGGAAACCTGAATGAAGCTCCTGGCACCTGGCTTTGGCCTGGCTTAGCCCTGGCCTTTGTGACCACTTAGAGAGTGAACCAACAAATGGAATATTTCTCTCTCTCTCTCTCTCTCATTCTCTCTCTCTCTCTATTTCTCTCTGTAACTCTGACTTTCAAATAAAAAAAATACAAGGTTAAACAACAAAAAAAATACTCCTTGGATCACGGTTTGCCAGAGTCCAGCATTCTTCCTTGGATGGTCACCAACAAAGAACTGGCAACATCTTTCTTTGCATTTGGCATCTGTATTTTGTAAGGTCCATGTGAAAAATTTTTCCCAGAACAGTAACCAAATAGGGAATGAAGACAACTTTATTAATCGCTTTACAAGAACAGGATGCCACAGTGTAGGACTCTCTTACTAATGAAATTAGAAAGCTTAAATCTTTGTCCTAAAGAGAAGCCTTCCACTGCTCTCTGGAACTAAATCTTGGGTATACAGCAGGTTATAGGAAGCTGAAAACATAAATTGACATATGTGAGCCTAGACAGGGACTGGGCATGAAAGGAAAGGAGGATAAAGAGGAAAGAACAAACAGTAGGTAGTGTTTCTTATGCATGCCATGTGTTTTGCAAAAATAGTCTGGATAATTGCAACTCATTGAGATAGGTTGTATTATTTTGCATTGCACAGAAAATAAAAATGAAGTACAGAGTGATTAAGTGTTCTTTCACAGGATACAGAGCAGAGGAAGTTAATTTTGCAGAACTAATGTTCTTACCCACTGCTTTCAACTCCCTGCCCATGTACATAAATGTATGTGTGATTGAGTATATATTTCTATGTATATAAATACGTGCATGCATACATATATATTACATCAATCTATGTCTGTTGTTGTATTATGTTGGTTGGTGGTGACAGAGGAAAGAGAATGAGAAAAGTATAATTGGAAACAAAATTAGCGTGATTCCATGGTATAAACTAAGAAATTTATCCACATAGCTATGTAGAAGAGAGGAGGAAAAGACAGTTCATGTTTTTCAAGTTCTTGACCATGTCTACCAGAAAACTTGGTCAATGGATATCTTGAGCCATGATCTACCATCTCATATTCCTTTCTCTTTGAGACAAGACAGCAAATTAGGGTGTATAAAGAAATGAATTTGTGTATCAGGAAAACATTGTGAGTAAAAACAGAGTGTTTATCCTGCAGAATATAGATATAAGTTTGCACTGAGCTAATTGTCTGTTCTTAGGAAATTGACTAAGGTTTATCGAGCTTCAGTATGCTTACCTATACAAAGTTCCATTTCAAGAGATGATTCTGCTCTATCTCTGTTCACTCTTCAGTGGCTCCAGCTTCCATTAATCTATTACTAGAACCATCACCATTGACACTACTACGCTGAAATTGTTCTGGTAGTTTCTTGTGGGCTCTTGCCACGTATTCAGAGAAGAATTCTGAACACTGGCTCAAATAGACCAGACGACATGCTAAGTTCTTAAGGATTTTTATTTAGTGAGAGAAATGTGCAGTAAAGTGGGGGCTTTATTTAGAAGAGAAAGAGAAATCTAGAGGCTAAGTTGGGTCTATACCAGCGAGCAGGCCAGGAGCCATGTGGAGCAAGTGTTTGATTATGGGCAGCCACAAGTAGATTAACACGAGTAGCAAAGTGAAGGCAAAGTGCCCAGCGGCCAAGTGCCACACCTGAAGGCAAGGGCAAGAAGGGAGGGGCCCGCCTTTTTCTAGGACTTTTAATCAATCCCAAAGGGGAGTGGTCTGTAGTCTGATTGGCAAGAGAGCCTACAAGTAGGGTCAGGTAGGAGCATGAGATCTCACAAGGGGCGTGGTCTTCCAACTCACAAATCTAATCAATTTTATCCTATCTGCCTGCCTACATCATTTTGTTGTATTTAACTTTGCTCAGATTCATGTATTCAAACAACGGCTGGAAACTGTGTCCTTCAGGCACTTGGATTTAAGAGATCTAAATCTCAAACCCATCATTTTATTCTCCAGTATTGCCCATTCTTTTTTTCACATGTCTGAATAATGTTACTTGTGTTCGTTACTTCATCTAAAATTCTGTGAGTCATTCTATCTTCCCTCTCCTAGCCACATAGAGTTACCAATTGTCATGGATACCCTATGTTACCTTTCATTGTTAGTTCCTTCATTTTTCCCCTCATTGCAACAGGTTAAGAAGCGGTCCTCCTAGTCTCGTGATTTGTTTGCTCTAACCCTGAAACAGCTGCCAGAAATATGTTTGTAAAAAAACGATATGCTACTGCAGAGGCTAAAACCCTTCAGTGATTCATCAGGGCTCTCCGCATAAAGCTTCCATGCTCTGGGTTAGCACACATAAGTCTAAATCAAGGTTTCCCAAACTTGGCACTATTGACCTTTTGAGCCAGACAGTTCTTTGTTCTGGAGGGCTGCATTGGACATTCTAGGATGTTTAGCAGTACCTCTGTCTGGCCCTTCTCTATCACCTGACGGTAATATATCCTGCCACTGCAATAATCAAAAAGTGTATCCTGATATTTCCAAATGTTTCCTGAAGACAAAAACTTTCACATGTTGAAAAACACTGGTCTACCTGATCTAGCCATTGTATTTTTCACTTCCATATAAAAATGCATACTGGAGGCTGGCGCTGTGGTGTAGCGGGTAAAGCTGCCACCTTCAGTGCCGGCATCCCCTGTGAGCTCCGGTTCAGGTCCCGGCTGCTCCACTTCTGATCCAGCTCTCTGCTACGGCCCTGGAAAGCAGTAGAGGATGACTCAAGCCTTTGGACCCTTGCACCTGTGTGGGAGACCAAGGAGAAGTTCCCGACTCCTGGCTTCAGATTGGAACAGCTCAAGCTGTTGTGGCTGGTTGAGGAGCAGACCAGTGGATGGAAGACCTCCCTCTCTCTCTGTCTCTCTCTGTGTAACTCTGACTTTCAAATAAATAAATAAATAAATCTTTAAAAATATTCAGACTGTATGTTACACTTTTCCTTTGCACAAACCATTATTCATTCCAGCCATTTCAATTATTTCTATGTTGCTAACCATATCCTGCTACAACTCTGCTTATATTATTTTAGCTGATAAAATTCTTTCTTTCATCAAGTTTAATGACGACTTAAAACAGACTCAGCTCAGTCAATGCGTCTCTTTGGAAGGCTTTCCTATTGTAGACTACTGATATCACATCAAAACACTTGACACTGCATTCTCTTTAAAAAAAAAAAAAAAGATCTCACTTGTCCCCATCACATTGTCTTTTCTTGACAATGAGCATCATGTCTCCTTTGTTTATTCTTCTGAAGTCTTGACACCAGTGGTAGCCTGAGTAGGTATCTGTGTGTGTGTATGTATGGGTGTGTGAGAGAGAATATGAAGAATCAAGCATGTCACTTAGATAACATGTTCAAACCCTTGCACAGAGTTATCACAGGGTTATTGTTAATTGCTTTCCTTTACAGTCCCTAAATATCTTACTTGCAACATTTTATTGATTTTTATTTAACTGGCCTGAGTTCCTAAATTTTGAAATTTTGGATAAGTTTTTATAGACCAAAAACTGACTTTTCAGCCAAACACACTATAAATCCAGTGCAATTGTTTCTTTCTCCTTCATTTGCTGAAGCCTTGCTGCTTTCCAACTTCAGTTCTTCACCATGTCTCCTATATAGGCCTCTGATTTCTCCATCTCTGTAAATTCTTCTAATGCTTAAATACCAACCCAATCCTACTTCTGCCATGAAGTTTTCTACCACTATAGAACATGTCATTTTCCTCACCATAAAAAAATGCCTGTTCTCTCTCTGTCACAAAATTCTACCAAAAAAATTCAATTTCTCTTACTTATATTAGAGGGAAAATATTGTGTGACTAGAAGGACCTATCTATTAAAAAATAATGAATCTGAAAATGTGATTCAGGTAAAAAATATAATTCAATTTCTCTTTTACTTATATTAGAGGGAAAATATTGTTAGACTACAAGGACCTATCCATTAAAAATAATGAACCTGAAAATGTGATTCAAAGAAAAACCAATCTAAAGAGCAAACATGTTATATGGTAAAGTCTGATTGACATGAAGTTATTTCTTAAGACATAAATGTTAAACTTTGCACTATTTGGGAAATCATGGAAATATATGATGTATTATAAAAGATTACTAGGAAGAATGGTAACATTTAACTCTTAGGAGATATTTAATAACCAGAAAAGGAATTTGTGTTTCTGCAACTCTTTTTTTTAAATCATAAAATGAAAGAAAAACAGATGTCTTTGGTTGTCGGTCCTTTATCCAAACAGTGTCTCCTCAAAGCCAATGTCTAATAGGTCGTCTTCTTGTAGAGAATTTGAAAACCTGTCTCATCAGATTGCAGTGTTAGTCCTAAAACTGTAACTCATTTTCCTCCTTCATCCTCTTAATTCAATGTGAATCTATTCTCAATTTTAGAATCCTAAATAAAATGATTTTTTAAATGGAGATATCAAAAGAAAAAAAGAGACCATTAGTTTTCTAGGGAATTGGAATCTGGAATACAAGACAAGAGCAAAAGCATTTACCCTAACCACAACAAAACCATAAAGAAAATTTAAAAAAAGGATATGTTGGGAGTTCATTAGGAAGTATTTTTTTTGTTTTATTTCTAATTCATTACATATGGGAGAAAGCATTTATTTCCTTTATGTTTGGGATTACTTTTTTGTTGTTACTTATGCTTTTTTTTTTTTTTTTCATTTGTGTATGTGTGTGTTTTCTTTTGCTCTACCATGACATCTGTTTATCCCTTTGAAGCCGGGCTCTGGGTTTGCAGAAAGGCTGGGGAGAAGTTAAGGAATGCTTCAATAGACCAGAAAATTAATGATGAGTGAAAATGTAATAGGTGTGGAGGTTCAGTCAAGTTGGGGTTAACATCTAAAAGTCTAGATGTGTTGTTGAGACTGGCAAAAACCTCTGAGACTACACAAATGAGCTGTGGATTTTGTGATAAAAAGGCTTTTGACATGGTTTTAAGAATTTCTTGCATGAGAGAGAATAGAAGTCTCAGCAAAACACCATTCATTATGTCAGGAAATAGGAAGTTAAGGAGCATAAGAAGAGGATGGAAAAAATACTCTTTTTTTTCCCCCAGAAACCTTTTATTTAAGGAATACAAAATTCATGCACTTCATAAATACAACTTTAGGAACATAGTGATTCTTCCCACCATATCCGCCCTCCCACCCACATGCCGACCCTTCTTGCTCCTTCCTCTCCTATTCCAATTCTTATTTTTTACTAAGATCTATTTTCAATTAACTTTACACGTGTATGATTAACTCTATACTAAGTAAAGAGTTCAACAAATAGTATAAAAATACTGTTCTTAAGTAGTCAAGAAAAGGGTTGTTCAAAGTCATTTCATCTCAAAGTATCAATTTCACTTCTATAAATTACCTTTTAGGGACTCCATTAGTTATCACAGTTGAAGGAGAACATAATGCATTCGTCCTATTAGAACTGGCTTACTTCACTAATTATGATGTTTTTTAGTTTCACCCAATTGTGGAAACAATAGTATTTCATTTTTCTTTTTACTGCTGTGTAGTATTCCATGGTGTACATATCCAATAATTTTTTAGAAACCTTTTATTTAATGAACACAAATTACATAAGTACAACTCTATGAATATAGTGGTTCTTCCATACCCACTCTCCAACTCCCACTCCCATCCCACCTCCTACTCCCTCTCCCATCCCGTTGTTCATTAAATTCATTTTTAATTCACTTTATATGCAGAAGACCAACTCTATGCTAAGTAAAGATTTCAACAATTTACACTCCCCAATTCACAAAGTATAAAGTAATATTTGAGAACTAGTTTTGTAGTTAATTCTCATAGTACAACTCATTAAAGGCAGAAGTCCTACAATGAAGAGTAAGTGCATAGTGACTCCTGTTGGTGATTTAGCAATTGACCCTCTCATTTATGATGTTAGGGATCATCCAAGGTTTTTGTCATGAGCTGCCAAGCCTATGGAAGTCTTTTGAGTCCACAAAGTATTTAGACAGGGCCATAAGAAAAATAAGAGTTCTCTCCTCCCTTCAGAGAAAAGTACATCTATCTTTCATGTCCCATTCTTTCTACTGGGGTCTCAAAGGGATCCTTCATGTAGGACACTCTCCCCCTTATTTTTTCCACTGTGTCTTGGCTTTCAATGCCTGAAATGCTCTCATGGGCTTATCAGCCAGCCCAGAATGCCTTAAGTCAGAGTGCTCTTTATGGCATTTATCATTCTATGAGTGCTGGGTGGACTGCTTCCCATGTTAGATTATTCTCTCCTTTTTAATTCTGTCTATTGTTATTACCAGACACTTGGTCTTATTTATGTGATCCCTTTGACATTGAATCCTATCTATATGATCAATTAAACACTTAATATGATCACTTTAACACATAAGTTGGCATTAGTACCAACCAACTTGATGGGATTTGGAGTTACATGAAAAATTTTAGCTTTACCCTTAGGGATAAGTCTGTGGGAATGTGTCCCTCTCTTATTCCCCCTCTTATTTTTTACTGGGATCTATTTTCAATTGAATTTATACACCTATGATTAATTCTATTTTAGAAAAGATTTCAACCAATGGTATTAAGTAGGAAAAAAAGTAAAAAAAATAAAATAATAAAGTGTTCTTGGACAGACAAGACAAGGGCTGTTCAAGTCATTGCTTCTCATAGTGTCCGTTTCACTTCTGTATGTTTGCTTTTAGGTGGTCTGTTAGTTTTCACAGATCAGGGATAACTTATGGTACTTGTCCGTTTGGGACTGGCTTATTTTTCTAAGTATGATGTTTTCCAGATTCACCCATTTTGTTGCAAATGATAGCATTTCATTTTTTTAACCATTGTGTAGTATTCCATAGAGTACATATCCCATAATTTCTTTATCCAGTCATCTGTTGACAGGCATTTAAGTTAATTCCATGTCTTAGTTCTTGTGAATTGAGCTGCAATAAATACAGGGGTACAGATAACTGTTTTATTTGCTGATTTCATTTCACTTGGGTAAATTTCCAGGAGTGGGATGGCTAGGTCCTATGGTAGGACTATATTCAGTTTTCTGGGGTATTTCCAAACTTATTTATTTAAATGACAGAGTTACAGAAGGAGATAGAGATTGAAAGAAAGGTCTTCCATCCACTGGTTCACTCCTCAGATAGCCACAATGGCCGGAACTGCACCGATCCAAAGTCAGGATCCAGGAGCTTCTTCCAGGTCTCCCTTGTGGGTGTAGGGGCCCAAGGACTTGGGCCATCCTCCACTGCTATCCCAGGCTATAGCAGTGAGCTGGATCAGAAGAGGGGCAGCCGGGACTGGAAGTGGCACCCATATGGGATGTCAGCACTTCAGGCCAGGGCTTTAATACACTACACCAAAACACTGACCCCTGGCATTGCTTTGAATCTGTAAATTATTTTCAGAGAACGGAAATTTTGATGATATTGATTCTTCCAATCCATGAACATAGAAGATTTTTGCATTTTTTGTGTCTTCTTTTCTAACTTTTATGTTTCGTAATTCTCATCATAGAGACCTTTGATATCCTTAATTAATTTTATTTCGAGGCATATGATTTTTTTATTTTTTGCAGCTATTGTGAACTGGATTGATCTTAAAAGCTCTTTGTCAGCCATGGTATTGTCTGTGTATACAAAGGCTACTGTTTTTTGTGTGTTGATTTTATATCCTGCTATTTTTCCAAACTCTTCTATGAGTTCCAGTAGTTATTTAGTTTAGTCTTTCGGGTCCCCTATATATGGAATCATATCATCTGTACATGGGGATAATTTGACTTAATTTTTACCAATTTGAATCCTTTTGATTTCTTTTTCTTGCCTGATGGCTCTAGCTAAAACTTCCCGGACTATACTGAATAGCAATGGTGAGAGTGGGCATCCGTGTCTGGTTCTGGATCTTAGTTGGAATGCTTCCACCTTCTCTCTATACACTAGGACACTAGCCTTGGGTTTGTCATAAATTGCCTTGATTGTATTGAGTGTTCCTTCCAAACACAATTTGCTTAGAGTTTTCATCATGAAAAGGTGTTGTATTTTCTCAAATACTTTCTCTGCATCTCTGAGAAAATCATATGGTTTTTGTTCTTCAATTTATTAATGTGATGTATCACATTGATTGATTTGCAAATGTTGAACCATCCTTGCATAACAGGGATAAATCCAACTTGGTCTGGGTAGATGAACTATCTGATGTGTTCTTGGATTCGATTGGAAAGAATTTTGTCGAGGATTTCTGTGTCTATGTTCATCAGGATAATTGATCTGTAGTTTTCTTTTTTTGTTGCATCTTTTCCTTGTTTAGGAATTAATGTGATGCTGGTTTCATAGAAAGAATTTCAGAGGATTCCCTCATTTTCAATTGTTTTGAATAACTTGAGAAGAATTGCTATTATTTCATCTTTAAATGTCTGGAAGAATTCAGCAGTGAAGCCATCCAGTCCTGTGTTTTGCTTTATTGGGAAGGTCTTTACTACTGATTCAATTTCTGATTTCTGTCTTGATTATGAGTGTTTAGGTTTTCCATGTCTTCATGGCTCTGTTTAGATAGATTGTATGTGTCTAGGAATCTATCCATTTCTTCTACGTTTCCCAGTTTGTTGGCATACAGCTCTTTGTAGTAATTTCTGATGATTCTTTTTTATTTCTGTGGTGTCTGTTGTTACATTTCCTTTTTCATCTCTAATTTTATTGATTTGGTCTTCTCTATTTTTTTTTAGTTAGTTGGGCCAATGGTGTGTCATTTTGTTTATTTTTTAAAAAAATAGCTCCTCATTTTGCTGATCTTTTGTATTTTTTTTGGTTTCAATTTTGTTGATTTCTTCTCTAATTTTAAATATTTCTTGTCTTCTACTAGTTTTGGGTTTGAATTGCTGTTTTTTTTTTTTTTTTTTTTTTTTGGATCCTTGAGGTGCATAGATAGTTCATTTATTTGGTGCCTTTCCAGTTTCTCAGTGTAGGCATCAATTGCTGTAAATTTTCCTTTTAACACTGCTTTTGCTGTATACCACAAATTTTGGTATGTTGTATTGTCATCTTGGTTCCAGAAATTTTTGTATTTCTCTTTTGAGTTCTTATATGATGTCTCACTGTTCTTTCAGGAACATGTTGTTCATTCTCCATGTGTTTTTAGATGATGTAGAGATACCTGAACTGTTGATTTCCAACTTCTTTGCATTGTGGTCTGACAAGATGCATGGTTATATTTTGATTTTTTTGAATTTGCTGAGAATTGTTTTATGGCCTATCATGTGGTCAATCCTAGAAAAAGTTCCATGCACTGGAGAGAAAAATGTGTACTCTGTGACTGTAGGTAGAAGATTCTGCTAGGTCTATTTGGTCTATTGTGCCTATTAATTACGTTGTTTCCTTGTTGATTTTCTGTCTAGTTGATCTGTCCATTGCTGATAGTGTGGTATTGAAGTCCACAATTACTATTGTAATTGAGTGTAGATCTCCTTTCAAATCCCTTAACATTTCTTTTAAATAGCCAGTTACCCTGTAAGTAAGTGCATATACAATTATAGTAGTCACATCTTCCTGTTGAATTGATCCTTTAATCATTATATGGTGTTCTTTTTTGTCTCTTATAATAGTTTTGGTGTTAAAGTATATTTTTGATATTAGGATGGCCTCACCAGCTCTTTTTGGGTTTCTGTTAGCATGGATTATCTTTTTCCATCCTTTCACTTTCAGTCTGCATGCGTCTTTGTTGGTAAGATGTGTTACTTGCATACAGCAAATAGATGGGTTTTCTTTTTTAATCCATTCAGCCAGTCTGTATGTAGTTGAGACCATTTACATTCAATCTGACTATTGTTAAGTACCAAATTTTACGTACTGTGTTTCTGTAAATAATCCTATTTAGGTACTTTGGATTTCATTTGTACTTTTACTGGGTCATTTTCTGCATTCATCTAGTTTTGTAGTGATGTTTCATTTCTGTGCTTCTGTGTGTAGCACATCCTGGAGCATCTTTTGTATGGCTGGGTGAGTAGTTACAAATTTTTTAAATTTCGATTTGTTGTGGAAGATCCTTATTTCTGCTTCATTCATAAATGAGAGTTTTACAGGGTACAGTATTCTGGGTTGACAGTTTTTTTCTCTTAGGACTTTGAATATGTTTTGCCATTCTCTCCTGGCCTGTAGATTTTGTGATGAGAAATCCAGAGTGAGTCTAATTGGGTTTCCCCTGAATGTGATTTGTCATTTATCTAAGGTACATTTTAAGATATTTTCTTTATATTTTACTGAGGACAATTTTGCTATAATGTATCGTGGTGAAGTTATTTTTTTGTCATACCTGTTGGGATTTCTGTGTATTTCTTGTACTTGGATGTCTTTCTTGATCCAGATTGGGGAAGTTCTCTATCATTATTTCATTAAGAAGGCCTTGTAATCCTTTCTCTCTCACCTTCCAGTATTCCTGGGATCCACAAGTTGGGTTGTTTGATAGTATTTTTAGATCTCCAATTGTGTTTTTTAGTTTTCTATTTTCTTCTTTTATTTGGTCTGACTCTATTATTTCCAGAAATTTGTCTTCTAGTTCTGATATTCTTTCTTCTGTCTCACCTATTCTATTGTTAATGCTTTTCACTGCATTTTTTATTTGGTTACAGAATTCTTAATTTCTGGTATTTCATTCTATCTTCACTTTAATATCTCAGTTTCTTGTGATCACTTTTCATTTAGATCATGAAGGTGTTTAATTGCTTCTAAGTAATTTGACATTTAATTTTCTGAACTTCTTTTCTGACATATCCTCAATCTCTTTTTCTTCAGCTTCTATTATTGAAGAGTTATAGTGTTCCTTTAGGGGTCTCATTGTGTCTTATTCTTATTTACGATTTTTCCTTTGTTTTTCAGCATTTCTGGTTGCTTTTCTCTTTAATTTTTGTCTTTGTGATTGTAGTGAGATTTCCCTCAGCTATGAGATGCTACGTGAGAGGCAGAGAGAAAGGTCTTCCTTTGCCCTTGGTTCACCCTCCAATGGCTGCCGCGCCCAGCGCGCTGGGGCCGGCGCCCCACGCTGATCCGATGGCAGGAGCCAAGTACTTATCCTGGTCTCCCATGGGGTGCAGGGCCCAAGTACTCGGGCCATCCTCCACTGCACTCCCTGGCCACAGCAGAGAGCTGGCCTGGAAGAGGGGCAACCGGGACAGAATCCGGCGCCTCGACCAGGACTAGAACCTGGTGTGCCGGTGCTGCAAGGCAGAGGATTAGCCTAGTGAGCCGCGGCACGGGCCAACACCTGTTTTCATTTTCAGGTCAGAATACTTTTTTTTTTTGGCTATGATTCATGCTATAACACTATTTTTACTCTTACATGTACTCATTGTATTAAAGATAAAAATAAATCTCAATTGCTTACAGTGATCTGTATCCCTTTACCCACTAAAACTGACAATATGCTTTTGGTAATCCTGATAGGTGACAACTAACAGAGCACCAAAAAGGAAACCTGTTAAAGTGAAATGAACACTATGAGAAATGATGACTTGATAAGCCCTCACCCTGACTATTGATGAGCAACTTAATATGTTATCCCTCTTAGTATTTTTTTTGTTTGTTCTTCTTAATACTTTTGGTTGAATACTGTAATCAATACACAATTCTTCTTAAGTGCTGAAACTTTACTGAAAAGTGATCACTGTTAAATGTAAGAGTGGGAATAAGAGAGGGAAGAGATGTGCAATTCGGGACATGCTCAAGCTGACTTACCTCAAATGGTAGAGTTAGAAACATACCAGGGGATTCCAATTCAATCCCATCAAGGTGGCATGTACGTGTCTCTGTGTGTTGCAAGTGGAAGCATGTAGCCCCTCCTCCTGGAGTCCTGCTCACATCTTGATTGTAATGGGGATGTGTATGAGAACTCTGGTGCACTGAGACCTGCCTATTGGGGCCTGGCTCGCTTCTCACTAGTTGCCAGTTAAGAAACCCACAACCTACATCGGAGTGCCTGGGTTTAATCCCCCACTTTGGCTCCCAATTCCAGCTTCTGGCTAATTCAGAGTTTTGGGGCAGCAGTGGTGGGTCAAGTACCTGGACTCCCGCTATTCATGTTGAAAGCCTCTATTGAGTTCCTGGCTCCTGGTTTAGCACCTACCTTGCCATGGACATTGTATGCATTGTGGGAATGAACCAGGGTTGGGAGTGCTCTCAAACACACAAAGATTTGTTATATACTTCGTTTTTTCACTTTGTGAAGTATGCTGCACTAGATGTTTGCACAAGAATTCCTATCATTGTTATTATCTATCTTTGTTTTACAAAAACAAAAGTAACTGAAAGCATTAATGAACTATGTAGGTAAATTTTTAAATTTTAAGGTGAAAAAAAACAAAACAATGTCAGCCTTTTAACTTGTTTTAAAGATTCATATTGTATCTACATGACTTGCATTGATTACCAGATACTACTCACTTTGCTGAGCATTTTGTATGTGTTATTTAATTGACTTTATAACCTGCCATGGAAGATATTATTGTTTGTTCACTTTAGAATCAGTAAACAGACATACAGAAAATTTCTCAAGCTTAAATAGTTAATAAATTATGGAGCTCAAATTTTAATGTTGGACCTTTGACCTAAAAAATTATGTTACTGAGCATGCTATGTAACTTGAAATGGGGCTTCAATTTCTGTAATTAAGTTCAAAATGCCTTCAACTCTATGCTTATGGCCCCAGGAATAATTACAAAAGAAGCTAAAGATAAAACTGTGGCATGGAGAGGAGGTTGTAATGCTTAGTTTCTTAAATTCCTGCCCTTTTTCCCATGTGTAGGGAACATATTTTTCTGGCAGGGGCCATTAGGATGTTTATATCATTATCAATTTTAGGCCATAAAAAATTAAAAATAAGCCAGTTACAGATTTCTTGATTATGAGTCTTACTTAACAATTGCCTTGGTAGAGGCAGACGAAGTGATTTTACAGGCCTTATAGGGTCCACGGACTTGACATTCCAAACCCCTGCTCTCTAAGATAATTTTTAGGGTGTTGGGGAATATATCATTTCTCAATGGTCTCATAATAAAGAGATGCATTTGTGCAAAGACTAGTTCATGTTGATTCAATAACCACCCTACACAGCTTCCTCTCCCCTGATTCCCAAAGGAGGATGGTATAAGATCCTCTCTAACTTCAGTATTCTTCCCAGCAATTCATAAACCTGACCACACTTGGAGAAATATGGGGTTCAGACTCAGAGATGTTTCCTTATCTCTTTTCTTCTCCCCCAAAATACCCCTAAACAAGATAGATCAGGATTTCTCTTGCTTCTCTTACATTAAACATTTGTTCTATTATAAGGAAGCATATCTCTGGCTTAGTGTTTGCTTCATATGTTGTAACAGAGAAATCTTTTGTCCTGTCCATACCTAAATCCATTGTCCTATTCAAAAGAAAGAGAACAAGTTTTAAGGTGGAAACAATGTATTAGTTTAAACTTTTTGACAATTATTTTACTAATTTCAAAATTTTTCAAACTTCAATATTCAATGTAGCAATTGACAAAGGGGCACTTGAAGAAGCAGCGTATCCTGTGGGTACACAAAATGGAACTGTCCCCAGAAGAGGTGAGGTCACTTCCTTTACGAGAGCAGAAAGCAAAAGCACAGACTGCTAGGGCTAGTTGTATGAATTTGAACAAGTCATTTATTGCTGTCTCTTTAAATCTGTATAAAATAAACTAAAATGGCTATTTTGCTACCTTTGCAGAGAGGCAATGGAGGTGAGATTGCTTTGTAAATTACAAATTTAAAATACAACTTTTTTAGAATTCACTTTCATATTCTCTGAGACACAAAAGACCAATGAATAAGTTTAATGTTTATAGATACACACCCCTGAGAGCTATAAAGGGATTGGGAAATTTTTTACCTTTATATTCCAGGAATCTTTGTTTCATTTCTTCTCACAATAATTCAAAAGCAACAGACTAATAATCCCAGGTATAAGTAGGAAGAAATGACTAATAAAATACTTGGCTAGATAACCTACCAACAACAAAATGATGCTTCATTTGTTGCTTCCTATGTTGATTAAAAAAAGGAGGGGAGCATTTAGTGACTTATTAATCCAGTATTCTCTATATATGTGAAAGCCTTTTCCTTGGAAAGGTATGTTAGACCTCACCATTATTATAGTTTTAAAAATATTTACAAGAAAAAATATTCTACAGAAAAATTATAGAAAAAATAATTTCGTAAGACATTTTTAAAAGATTACTTCTTTTATTTGAAAGGCAGAGACACACAGAGAGCGGGTGTCAGATAGACAGAGAAACAGAGATGAGAAATATCTTCTGTCTACTGATTCACTCTACAGATGCCTGCCATAGCCAGGCCTTGGCCAGGCTGGGGCCAGCAACCAGAAACTCAGTCCATGTCTCCCAATTTGACAGGGCCCCAGCTATTTGAGGCATCAGCTGTTGCCTCCTGTTGTATGCATCAGCAGGAAGCTGGAATGAGGAGCAGGACTTGAAGACTGGCACTCTGAAAATGGATGTGAGTGCCTCAACCATCATCTTAAACATTAGGCCAAACCCCTGCTTTTAAAGGAATGTTTAATCTCAGGGAGAGACTAGCAGGGGGAAACATAGCTTGATTTGTAGAGGGTAATCATAGGAATATATACAATGGAAAATAAACAATCATTTACACCATAGGAGATCATGTTATAGATTCTTCACTTTGTTAGTTTTTTCTTCTAATTTCTATTCAGCCAATTCTTTGCTTATAGAACCCCAATTTTTCGACATAATATCACTTATACATTGTCACATTAGCTTGGATCCCTAAACCATGAGTTATGAAGACAATATTAAATAAGTGAGAGATGCACTGAGGGAAAGTGAAGAGAATGTGAGAACAGCTTTCAGACAAAGTGGCATTGAGGTTCACATCTGCAGCAGAAGAGGGTACCAAAAACAACCAACCAATCAACCTGCTGAGCAGGAAGAACCTTGCACTCGTGTAGTGTTCCACGGAAGGTTTAACTAAGCTATGGGTATACTTGAGCCAAAGTCATCTGTTGATGGAGTCCAGTGTCTCCTAGGAATAGCGTACAGCATTCCCTCCCCATATCTTGTTCAGCCACAGTGTGGGATCAGCACACATAAAGCATGACTACAGCACAGAGACTATGGTCTGTCTAATGAGACAGCATCCAGGACTGCCAGCCAGTCATGGTCATCACATTAAGATGTCTTATACAGTGCTCTTCCATGACTACCTCAATTCTCAATCTACCTACTTCTGGCAGATTTTACTTCACTTCTGACTTCAGGGACGGGCACTTAGAATAAGGTTTGACCAGTTAGGCATATGATTTCCGATAGCCATGTTGATAGCTCAGTGATGGGCATGTAAACAGGTTACAACCAACAAGAAAAAAATGAAATGCTTTTGGTACTGTTGAAAAAGGAGGTCATATTCTTCTTCATGGCAATATAAACTCTGAGCTGTTGGGAATCATTTATAGAATATGACCACTAAGTTAGTATAGCAAAATCCAAAGTTGTGAAATGGAGAAAACATGAGATCTAAAAACACTGTTCTAGCATTGAGTAATGTTGTGTTTGAGTTCTTCACTTTGTAAATTATGTCAATGATTTTTTTTTTAAATCCATGTACTAACAACTGATATATCTCAGCGTTGCTGAAATAATTTGGGTAGCTAGATGGGGACTGATTCCACAGAGGTTTCAACTAAAAGAATTGAAGTCTAGGGTACCAGGAAGTGCTTTAAAGAGCGTTTATACTTAGCTTCTACTTGTAGCCTACCACATGATGTTGGATGCCACAAAAATATTTCATTACTCAATAAGGATTTCTATGATTGTTTTTGACAAAGAAGAGCATTTAAGTAGTGAAAGGAAACTAACAAAAACACTTAAGATTTATAACCCACCAGAAAATGAAGTTTTCTGGGGTAAGAGTATTCTTAAACACAGTTCTTACAAATCCTCAGTAACACACAGTCCATGAAGCCATTGTGATCCCTTGCCTGTGTGAAAAAAACTCTCCTGTCATGGCACTGAGTCTTTCAATAAACAAGGAAGAAGGGAGTGTAGTTGGGGATGTGTATGTTTTCTTTAATTTTCCTCGAAACTGCAAGTCCTGTGAGCACTCTGTCAGCAGAATGAGGAACTACCATTTAAGTTTCTCTGCTGAAAGTGAAAGTACTGAGCAGCCAGTTACCTGCTGACACCTCTTCTCATAAAACATCTTAGCAAATTGTGAACATACAGCCCCATGGGCTGATCCAGGCTGTGAGTTTCTGTAAGTGAGGTGCACCAGTGATCATTGTGCACACTATTGCCAAAGATTAGATGAGATCACCTGAAGTAGGAGACATTTGGAACATCCGTGTTGACCCACAGCAGATAGTATAGCTGATTTTAGAACATACTTTTGTTTTTTTCTTATGAATTCTCCAAATACTGAGAATGGAAAATTTACTCTAGTCCTAAACATTCTCCAAATCAATTATTTCTTCTGCAGAACTGTTTTGTAATAATACACTTAGATGTTATTTAATCTCGTTTCTCTATGGTCATGAAAAGCAGTAATTTTTAGAAAAAAATCTAATTGTAAAATTTATCCCAGTAAAGTAAAAACAGTTTATACAATCATTACTAAATTAACCGTAAATGCATCCAGAGGCATGATTATGGCTATTTTTTGTTTTTACCTCTCTTTTTAAAAATTTTTAAAGGATTTTATTTATTTATTTATTTGTGAGGTAGAATAACAGACAGTAGAGGGAGAGAGAGAGAGAAAGGTCTTCCATCCGCTGGTTCACTCCTTAATTGAGCGCAACAGCTGGAGCTGAGCCAATCCAAGCCAGGAGCTTCCTCTGGGTCTCCCATGTGGGTGCATGGGGCTCAAGTGCTTGGGCCATCATCTGCTTTCCCAGGCCACAGCAGAGAGCTGGATCGGAAGTGGAGCAGCTGGGACTAGAACCTGTGCGCATATGGGATGCTGGCGCCACAGGCGGAGGATTAACCTACTGTGCCACAAGCGCGGGCCCCAGATTCTACCTCTCTTATAAATGTCATTATGAAATCTCATAATAAATTGTATAAAATTCTGTCCTGGAACCTTGCCATCAAGATTTGTTCCATTGTCTAGCAGTATTGATGTCATTTGTGAATTTATTAGTAATGTAGGATTTTTAGCTACATCCCACTTATACTGAAAAAGAACTTGTCACAAGATCTCCAGATAATTTCAGTGCTCATTTAAGTTTGAGAAGTACTGTTCTAGATCAGAACATCATGGGATTGGGGCATGCTATTTCATATTAAGGATACAATTTTAGTTGCTTAGGATTTAGGTTTTCTGTTCTATATTGGCATTTGCATTTCAGTTCTTTTCTTATAACCCAAGAAGACAGATTTGACTCGTGTATTACATGTTGCTATATAAAATTGAAACAAGAAAAGCACTGCAGAGAATTCGATACACAGTGACAGAATATGGATAAAGAAGACTACATTTGACAACTGTTTTATCTACCTGAATATGCATGCTACAATTTGGCTAAGCCCTAAAGTCAATGTTGGTTACAGTTGATTGATAAAAATATGCTTCCTTATTCAAGGTCAACTTAATTTGCAAGCATTTTCTTTTGCTTACTGAGCAGCTTACATGAGGAATCCCAGTCTGACAATGTAGCTGTGCATGCATTTTCTCACGCAATTGTAGAAACCTCTCTTCAACTGCCATGTGCCTGACACATTGTATCAAAACACACAAAAATTTTTCTCAAAATTTGAGCTTATTCAGATTGCTTTACATGATCTGAAATAATTTACAATTAAAGCTGCTAACTGAAAATGTCCTGAGGAATTTTATGCAGGAATAGCAAATAAAATCCACCTTGTATAGACTATATTACATGCCCAACCTGATGATGTTTGTAATCAAAAAGTAAAGATGTTCTAGGATGAGTTATGAAAAGCAATGAAAAAATAGACCTTGTGCCTTAGGTATAAACCACATATGTTGATTATATCAAAAAGTATGTATTTATTCTCCAAGTATACAACTTGGTCCATAGTTATTAGAATTAAGAGTGTTCTGTTGAAATATTGTCATACTCTTTGATCTAGGAGAAGGCATAGAACAACTTCTGATCTCTTAAAATATGGCTTGCTATGATAGGAAGAAGGAAAACTGTTTTGCATTATGAGGAAAGCTATAATATATAGTGAAAGCTATTTTCCCCTTAGGATTCTAATGAATATAAGTCTGCTACAGTGGTCTATTTTTTAAATAAAAATACCTGGGCATCTGTTATAATTATATTTGTAAGGTTGAACATATAGGGTTTTATCAGAAGCTTTTTAAATAAAGCTCTGTAAAGTAAATTACCTGATCTCAGCAGATAAATATGGATGAGACTTACAGCCAATTTGGTATTTTGGCATATCCAGCGTTCATCCTTCAAAGAAGTTTCTTACGACTGAAACCAAACTTTGAAATAATACTTAAAATTTCTACCTGTAAATGCCACCTAAAGCAGTTGATGTTTTTGCTCTTCCACGCCTGTACTATGATCTCCATTTCTAGAAAGCATATAGGTTGCCAATGTCTGCATCTTCTGAAAGAGGCACAAGGTTGAGTTCATATTCCCGTTAGATAAAGTAGAAAAATGCTTCAGTGTGTTATTATTTCCTTATTGATCTCTCCACTTCTTTATTTATTTTAAAATGATCATATTATAGAAATATTTAAATATGACTTTGGAAAGAAATCTACCTCTATTTTACATGGTCAAAGTGATACTTCTTTACTCCATAACAAGCTAATTCTTACCGCTAACACTTTTATCAAACCCTTGTATTTTCTTTTCTTGTTGCTTTTGCATATTTTTATCTTTGCAACATTGTCTAACTTGATAGAGACATAATTTATGAATGTTTCTATAAATGTAGTTCCTAGTACAGTTCCTCACACAGAGCTGATCAAACTGTCAAATGTATATTTCTGTAATAGAATGAATGAAACCGGCGCCATGGCTCAATAGGCTAATCCTCCGCCTTGCAGCGCTGGCACACTGGGTTCTATTCCCTGTTGGGGCACTGGATTCTGTCCTGGTTGCCCCTCTTCCAGGCCAGCTCTCTGCTATGGCCCAGTAGTGCAGTGGAGGATGGCGAAGTGCTTGGGCCCTGCACCCCATGGAAGACCAGGAGAAGCACCTGGCTCCTGCCTTCAGATAGGAGCGGTGCGCTGGCCGCAGTGCGCCGCCCGCGGCAGCCATTGGAGGGTGAACCAACGGCAAAGGAAGACCTTTCTCTCTGTCTCTCTCTCTCACTGTCCACTCTGCCTGTCAAAAATAACAAAAAAAATAAAAAAAAATGAATGAATCCAGTTCATATAAATCCTGTGTAGAAATTCTAATTAAAACCACAAAAGACCCAAAATGGCCAAAGCAATGCTGAGGGAGGGGAAAAAGCTGGAGGCATCACAATACCCCATTTCAAGGCATGCTAAAAAGCTACAGTAATTAAAACAGTGTGGTACTGGCACAAGATCTGACACAGAAGTCAGTGGATAGAATAGAGCCCAGAAACTAATCCATGTACATACAGTCAACTGTTTTTTGACAAAGGTGCCAAGAACATATTTAGAGACAGGATAGTCTTTTTCATAAATGATTATGGCAAAACTGGACATACATATGTAAAAAATGAAACTAGATTTCTACCTCTCACTGTGTATGGAAATCAACTCAATATGGATCAAATATCTAAATGCAATTATTAATAACTCCATAGTTACAGGCAAGGATTTAATTATCTTGTCCAGTATTAATCCAGAATAATAAATGAGCAATGACAACTCACACTCTGCTCTCTCTGACACCATATTACATCCTTTTTTTTTAACTTTTATTTAATGAATATAAATTTCCAAAGTACGACTTATGGATTACAATGGCTTCCCCCCCATACCGTCCCTCCCACCCACAACCCTCCCCTTCCCCACTCCCTCTCCCCTTCCATTCACATCGATTCATTTTCGATTATCTTATTATACAGAAGATCAGCTTAGTATACATTAAGTAAAGATTTCAACAGTTTGCTCCCACACAGAAACATAAAGTGAAAAATAATAGATGATTTTTTTAAATGATGATGAAATCAGATCAGACCTATTGTCATGTTTAATCCCAGTGAGAGTCAAGTTGGAAATTGATAATTTCTTTTTTTTTTTTTTACAGAAGATCAGTTTAGTATGCATTAAGTAAAGATTTCAACAGTTTGCACCCCCATAGAAACACAAAGTGAAATATACTGTTTGAGTACTCATTATAGCATTAAATCTCAATGCACAGCACATTAAGGACAGAGATCCTACATGAGGAGTAAGTGCACAGTGACTCCTGTTGTTGACTTTACCAATTGACACTCCTGTCTATGGCATCAGTAATCTCCCTATGCTCCAGTCATGAGTTTCCAAGGCTATGGAAGCCCTCTGAGTTCTCCGACTCTTATCTTGTTTAGACAAGGTCATAGTCAAAGTGGAGGTTCTCTCCTCCCTTCAGAGAAAGGTACCTCCTTCTTTGAAGACCTGTTCTTTCCACTGGGATCTCACTCACAGAGATCTTTTGCCAGAGTGTCTTGGCTTTCCATGCCTGAAATACTCTCATGGGCTTTTCAGCCAGATCCGAATGCCTTTAGGGCTGATTCTGAGGCCAGAGTGCTATTTAGGACATCTGCCATTCTATGAGTCTGCTGAGTATCCCACTTCCGATGTTGGATCACTCTCCCCTTTATTTATTCTATCGGTTAGTGTTAGCAGGTACTAGACTTGTTTATGTGCTCCCTTTGACTCTTAGTCCTTTCATTATGATCAATTGTGAACTGAAATTGATCACTTGGACTAGTGAGATGGCATTGGTACATGCCACCTTGATGGGATTGCATTGGAATCCCCTGGTATGTTTCTAACTCTACCATTTGGGGCAAGTCAGCTTGAGCATGTCCCAAATTATACATCTCTTCCCTCTCTTATTCCCACTCTTATGTTTAACAGGGATCACATTTCAGTTAATTTTCAACACTTAAGAATAACTGTGTATTAATTACAGAATTAAACCAGTCATATTAAGTAGAACAGATAAAAAAACTACTAAGAGGGATAATGTATTAAGTTGTTCATTAACAGTCAGGGCTATGCTGATCAAGTCACCGTTTCCCATAGTGTCCATTTCACTTCAGGAGGTTTCCTTTTTGGTGTTCAGTCAGTTGTCACCGATCAGGGAGAACATATGGTATTTGTCCCTTTGGGACTGGCTTATTTCATTCAGCATGATGTGTTCCAGATTCCTCCATTTTGTTGCAAATGACTGGATTTCGTTGTTTCTTACTGTGGTATAGTATTCTAAAGAGTACATATCCCATAATTTCTTTATCCAGTCTACCGTTGATGGGCATTTAGGTTGGTTCCAGGTCTTAGCTATTGTGAATTGAGCTGCAATAAACATTAGGGTGCAGACCTCTTTTTTGTTTGCCAATTTAAATTCCTTTGGGTAAATTCCAAGGAGTGGGATGGCTGGGTTGAATGGTAGGGTTATCTTCAGGTTTCTGAGGAATCTCCAGACTGACTTCCATAGCGGCTTGACCAGTTTGCATTCCCACCAACAGTGGGTTAGTGTCCCTTTTTCCCCACATCCTCGCCAGCATCTGTTGTTGGTAGATTTCTGCATGTGAGCCTTTCTAACCGGGGTGAGGTGAAACCTCATTGTGGTTTTGATTTGCATTTCCCTGATTGCTAATGACCTTGAACATTTTTTCATGTTCCTGTTGGCCATTTGGATTTCCTCTTTTGAAAAATGTCTATTGAGGTCCTTGGCCCATCTCTTAAGTGGGTTGTTGGTTTTGTTTTTGTGGAGTTTCTTGATCTCTTTGTAGATTCTGGTTATTAACCCTTTATCTGTTGCATAGTTTGCAAATATTTTTTCCCATTCTGTCGGTTGTCTCTTCACTCTCCTGACTGTTTCTTTTGCAGTACAGAAACTTCTCAATTTGATGCAATCCCAATAGTTGATTTTGGCTTTGACTGCCTGTGCCTCCCGGGTCTTTTCCAGAAATTCTTGGCCTGTGCCAATATCTTGAAGGGTTTCTCCAATGTTCTCTATTAACTTGATGGTGTCAGGTCATAGATTTAGCTCTTTAATCCACGTTGAGGGGACTTTTGTGTAAGGTGTAAGGTAGGGGTCTTGCTTCATGCTTCTGCACGTGGAAATCCAATTTTCCCAGCACCATTTATTGAATAGACTGTCCTTGCTCCAGGAATTAGTTTTAGATCCTTGATCAAATATAAGTTGGCTGTATATGTTTTGGTTGATTTCTGGTGTTTCAATTCTGTTCCATTGGTCTATCCATCTGTTTCTGTACCAGTACCATGCTGTTTTGATTACAACTGCCCTGTAGTATGTCCTGAAATCTGGTATTGTGATGCCTCCGGCTTTGTTTTTGTTGTACAAGATTGCTATAGCTATTCGAGGTCTCTTTTGCCTCCATATGAATTTCAGCACCATTTTTTCCAGATCTGAGAAGAAGGTCTTTGGTGTCTTGATTGGTATTGCATTGAATCTATAAATTGCTTTTGGGAGAATGGACATTTTGATGATATTGATTCTTCCAATCCATGAGCATGGAAGATTTTTCCATTTCTTGGTATCCTCTTCTATTTCTTTCTTTAAGGTTTTGTAATTTTCATCGTAGAGATCTTTAATGTCCTTGGTTAAGTTTATTCCAAGGTATTTGATTGTATTTGTAGCTATTGTGAATGGGATTGATCTTAGAAGTTCTTCCTCAGCCATGGCATTGTCTGTGTATACAAAGGCTGTTGATTTTTGTGCATTGATTTTATACCCTGCTAGTTTGCCAAACTCTTCTATGAGTTCCAGTTGTCTCTTAGTAGAGTTCTTTGGGTCCCCTAAATAAAGAATCATGTCATCTGCAAAGAGGGATAGTTTGAGTTCTTCCTTCCCAATTTGTATCCCTTTAATTTCTTTTTCTTGCCTAATAGCTCTGGCTAGAACCTCCAGAACTATATTGAATAGCAGTGGTGAGAGTGGACATCCCTGTCTGGTACCAGATCTCAGTGGAAATGCTTCCAACTTTTCCCCATTCAATAGGATGTTGGCTGTGGGTTTTTCATAGATTGCTTTGATTGTATTGAGGAATGTTCCTTCCAAACCCAGTTTGCTTAGAGTTTTCATCATGAACGGGTGTTGTATTTTATCAAATGCTTTCTCAGCATCTATTGAGATAATCATATGGTTTTTCTTCTGCAGTCTGTTAATGTGGTGTATCACATTGATTGTCTTGCGCCCATTAAACCATCCCTGCATACCAGGGATAAATCCCACTTGGTCTGGGTGGATGATCTTTCTGATGTGTTGTTGCATTCTATTGGTGAGAATTTTATTGAGGATTTTTGCATCTATGTTCATCAGGGATATTGGTCTGTAATTCTCTTTCAGTGCTGCATCTTTTTCCGGCTTAGGAATTAAGGTGATACTGGCTTCATAGAAAGAATTTGGGAGGATTCCCTCTTCTTTGATTGTTCTGAATAGTTTGAGAAGAATTGGAGTTAGTTCTTCTTTAAATGTCTAGTAGAATTCAGCAGTGAATCCATCTGGTCCTGCGCTTTTCTTTGTTGGGAGGGCCTTTATTACTGTTTCAATTTCTGTCTCAGTTATGGGTCTGTTTAGGTTTTCGATGTCTTCCTGGTTCAATTTAGGTAGGTTGCATGTGTCCAGGAATCTACCCATTTCTGATAGGTTTCCCTGTTTGCTGGCATACAAGTCCTTGTAGTAATTTCTGATGATTCTTTTTATTTCTGTGGTGTCTGTTGTTATGTTTCCTTTTTCATCTCTGATTTTATTGATTTGGGTCTTTTCTCTTCTTTTTTTAGTTAGTTGGGCCAATGGGGTGTCAATTTTGTTTATTTTTTCAAAAAACAAGCTCCTCATTTGGCTGATTTTTTGTAATATTTTTCTTGATTCAATCCTGTTGATTTCTTCTCTGATTTTAATTATTTCTCTTCTCCTACTAGATTTGGGTCTGGTTTGCTGTAGGTTTTCTAGATCCTTGAGGTGAATTGAAAGCTCATCTATTTGGTGCCTTTCCAATTTCTTGATGTAGGCACCGATTGATATAAACTTTCCTCTTAACACTGCTTTTGCTGCATCCCATAAGTTTTGGTATGTTGTGCTGTTATCCTCATTTACTTCCAGAAAGTTTTTGATTTCTCTTTTGATTTCTTCTATGACCCATTGTTCATTCAGGAGCATGTTGTTCAATCTCCATGTGTTTGCGTATGCTCTAGGGATTCCTGAGTTGCTAATTTCCAACTTCATTCCTTTATGGTCTGAGAAGCTGCATGGTATGATTCTAATTCTTTTGAATTTGCTGAGACTTGCTTTATGGCCTAGTATGTGGTCAATCCTAGAGAAGGTTCCATGTACTGCTGAGAAGAATATAAAATCTTTAGCTGTAGGATGAAAAGTTCTGTATATATCTGTTAGATCCATTTGGGCTATAGTGTCATTTAAATCTACTGTCTCCTTGTTGATCTTCTGTCCTATTGATCCGTCTATTTCTGAGAATGGAGTATTGAAGTCCCCCAGTACTATTGTATTGGGGTCTAAGTCTCCATTTAAGTCCGTTAATAAATCTTTTAGATAAACTGGTGTCCTGTAGTTAGGTGCATATACATTGATAATTGTTATATCTTCTTGTTGTATTGATCCCTTAATCATGATATAGTGCCCCTCTTTGTCTCTCTTAACAGTTTTTGTGGTAAAGTTTATGTTGTCCGATATTAAGATGGCTACGCCCGCTCTTTTTTCATTTCTGTTGGCATGGTATATCTTTTTCCAGCCTTTCACTTTCAGTCTGTATGGATCTTTGTTGGAAAGATGTGTTTCTTGTAAGCAGCAAATAGATGGGTTTTGTTCCTTAACCCAATCAGCCAATCGGTGTCTTTTAACTGGACAGTTCAGGCCATTCACGTTCAATGTGACTAATGATAAGTGGTAACTTTGCCCTGCCATTTGCCCAAGATAAGTTCTAATATATGCTTTGAATTCCTTGTGATCTTTTGCTGTGAGGTTTCCTTCCTTTACCTTCTTTCATATTGATGACCGTGTTTCTGTGTTTCTGTGTGTAACACATCTTTAAGCATCTTTTGCAGGGCTGGACGAGTGGCAACAAATTCTTTCAATTTCTGTTTGCTATGAAAAGTCTTTATTTCACCTTCATTCACAAATGATAGCTTTGCAGGATATAATATTCTGGGCTGGCAGTTTTTCTCTCTTAGTACCTGGGCTATATCTCGCCATTCTCTCCCAGCTTGTAGAGTTTCTGATGAGAAGTCAGCTGTGAGTCTGATTGGAGATCCTCTGAGAGTAATCTGACGTTTCTCTCTTGCACATTTTAGGATCTTTTCTTTATGTTTCACTGTGGAGAGTTTAATTACAACGTGTCGTGGTGAAGATCTCTTTTGGTCGTGTTTATTAGGGGTTCTGTGAGCTTCCTGTACTAGGATTTCTCTGTCCTTCTCCAAACCTGGGAAATTTTCTGCTAATATCTCACTAAAAAGGCCTTCTAATCCTTTCTCCCTCTCCGTGCCTTCAGGAACTCCTAGAACCCGAATGTTGGGTTTTTTAATAGTATCCTGAAGATTCCCGACAATATGTTTTAGATTTCTAATTTCCTCTTCTTTTCTTTGGTCTGACTGTATCCTTTCCTGTTCTCTGTCTTCTAAGTCCGATATTCTCTCTTCTGCTTCACCCATTCTGTTTGTAAGGCTCTCTATTGTGTTTTCCATTTGATCTATTGAATTCTTCACTTCAGTCACTATCACAGTTTCCTGTTGTACTAGTTGTTTCATTTCATTTTGATTCCTCCTTAATATTTCATTTTCACGAGAGAGATTTTCTATCTTGTCCATTAAGGATCTCTGTAGTTCAAGAATTTGTTTTTGAGAACTTCTTAATGTTCTTATCAATTTTTTGAGATCTGCTTCTTGCATTTCTTCTATCTCATCATCTTCATAATCTTGAATTGGGGTGTCTTTTTCATTTGAGGGCGTCATGGTGACTTCCTTGTTTTTATTACCTCGGTTTTTGCGTTTGTTATTTGGCATATTGGAGATATTTGGTTTCTTCACTGTGGTGCTTTTTCTTGTTATACCATGACTCTAGATTAAGTGGACTATCTGTTTTTGATGGAGCCTTAGGGCTTGAGATGGGTGTGGCCTGAGAGCTCTGTTTGGTGTGCCAAAGGTGACACTCCCAGGTTAGGTGTGATAAATCTCTCTCTCTCTCCTTCTTTTTTTTTTGATTCAAAAGGGAAGTAATTCCGCACAGCTGAACGAAGTTGGAGGTAGTTAGCAGGCAAATGATATACCCACAGGAGCCAGAGATCGGAAGCTCTTTCCCAAGGACCACACAGGGAATCTGTTCGGCCCTCAGAGTGGGTTCAAATTCTCCTTCAGTCTCACACTGGGTTGCCAAAGTTACGGAATTGTAGCGTCTCTGGAGAGTGCTCACATGAATTCCATGAGTTCTCTCCCCGACCCTCTCTTTTTTCACAGTCTCAGTTCAGTAGCACCACAAATTTACTAAGTCCTAATCTCCTGTTAATTCGCCCCGCCCAGAGTCAGGTTTTTCTGCTAGGCTCAGGGCCGGTGCAGACCTGAGGTCGCTCTGCTTATGACGTGTGTCCAAGATGGCGCCTGCTCTTTGTCTTGCTCGCCCTTGAGAGGTGAGCGAAGAGAGAGAAACCCGTGTCCATACCAGTCACCTTTTTTTTTTCTCTCTCTCTCTCTCTCTCTCTTCCAGTTAGCCTGGTGAACTCCCCCCCGCCCCCCGGGGGTCGTTCCCTCTAGTCTCCTCTTTCTGCTTGCCTGCTGGTGTCTCGGGCTATTGAGGTTCAGCTCACATCGCGTTCCAGCGCTGGTGTGTTGAGTCTGCCCCTGGTGTCCCGAACTGTGGGCTCCCACACTCTCCACGCAGGTCCGCTGTGAATCACGCGTTCCAGAAGAGTTTCTTCTGCTGTTTCCTCCCCTACTCTTCCTTGAACCTGCAGTATCTCCACTTTTATTAAACTATCTCTCCCTGGACTATCAGTGTGCTCCCTTCCTATTCCGCCATCTTGCCTCCTCTCCCATATTACATCCTTTTTCCAATACATGCTTTTATCTAGAAATCCAGAATGGATTACTTTCCAAGGCAATTGTTATGGACTAAATTCTGTACTCTATCTCCACCAATTATTCAGTAGCCTTGACTCCCAATATGACTGCATTCATTAATAGGATCTTTAAAATCACAACGAAGATAAAATGAGGTCTTAAAGGTGAGGCTCTAACCCGATATGACTGGTGTCTTATAAGAAGAGGAAAAGGACCCAGGATGCTGTATACACAGAGAACACACTGAGAAAGTTTATCTTGGATTTTTCAAAACTGTGAGGAAATAAATTTCTGTTGTTTAAGATAATCAATGTGTGGAATTTTGTTATGGCAACTCTAGAAGATTAATACAGAGAGCCTTTAACAAAACAAGTCTATGCAATACAGAAAATTTTCTTAATTATAGAAGCTAGGAAATAATCTAGAGATTGAGTATCTCAGATCTTAGTGGAGCACACTCATTTGATCACATCGAATCAGGAGGGGTTTTTTAAAAGGATTTATTTATGTATTTGAAAGCAGAGTCACAGACAGACAGAGACAGAGAGACAGACAGATCTTCTATCCACTGGTCCACTCCCTAAATGTCCGTAAAGGCTGGAGCTGGACCAATCTGAAACCAGGAGCTTCTTCTGGGTCTCCCACATGGGTGCAGGGACCCAAGGACTTGGGCCATCTTCCACTGCTTTCCAGGGCCAAAGGAGAGAGCTGTATCAGAAGTGGAGCAGCTGGGACTCAAACCAATATGCCAATATGGGTTGCTGGCACTGCAGGTGGCAGCTTTACCCACTATGCCACAGCGCCAGCCCCAGAAGGGATTTTTTGAACACTTACATTTTACTGACTGGTCACTGGCCAGTGCGAGGCCTCTGAGCTTCCAGTTAGTGTCTCTTCATCATCTCTACAACTCCCTTTTATGAAATCACCTTGCAGATTATAGCTTAATAATATTTGATATTATTGCACTTTGCCAAATGCAAGTACTGCCGACTTCTAAAGTCAAACTGTCTAGCACTTACTGTGGGCTCTGATTTCCTGGGGATGTGATGAATTGCAAATGAATTATGTTGTAAGAAGCTGTAGCCTCTGAGGTTGTACTTTTCCAACCAGTACCCCATGGTGGGGAAACACATCAAAAGACCATGGAGTGAGAATCAGTACATAGAGTCTGCTTTCAGAGGATAGATTTTTCTTTCCTTCCCAATTACTAGGTTGCTGGTTTTGTGTACCCTTCTATGCCCAGGATCTCTTTGCAAGTCTGTGTGGCAGTTTTTCTCAACTCAGAGACTGGCAAACTACTTCCATAACAGAAACACCTGTTAATTTACAGCCTTAAAAAGAGTTTTCTACCTCCTTTTGTCCTTGGTGCTTTACTTTTGCTTTCTGGGTTTTGCCTTTTTTAATGTTTTTGTTTTAAATCTTTCCTCCTTTAATATTTCTTCAAAGATGCTGTTCCTTTATAAAATGATACATTGGAAATGAAAAGAGTATTGAAAACTCTGACCTAAAAAATTTATTGCTCTCTTGCTTAGCCTGGCAGAAAAAGCTTCTCACGGTAATAGTGCTGTTCAATGACAAGGCAACCAGGCCCTCAAACTTCATTTTTAATTTGAAAAGACAAATTTATAACTAGTACTGTGGGAGACATGACATCTGTAATCAAAAGATCATTACTTTAAAAGGAAAAGATTCTTACAAGACTAAGATGGAAAATATTCTGGTCAAAGTCATTAGCTCATCATTAAGTTCAAATAGATTAAACCATTTGTTAAATTACTGGGAGATGATTCTCCTGTCATGAATCTGATTTCTTATCCAAATTCCTGGGGAAGGAACAACAGTGATACAATGAAATCTAGAATTTGTTAGACTGAGCTCTTTGATAGAAAATCATTTTATATATGAGATTTTGGTCACAAATAGAAAAAAATGCAAAACCACAGAATGACCGTGGATAATAATACAGAAATATGTACTGAAGGCAGAGACAGATGTGGAGAATTTCTGCATTTCATAGTCATTTTTTTCAGTTTTGCAATACCAGGTCACCCTCAAGACAATGAAAACAAACACTTCTGAAAGGGTCATCTACCGTAGTATCAGCCAACGAACTTAGTCTCTGGTCAAATGTGAATGTTCATTGAGTCATAGAAACTTCTGTGATTTAATCAGATCATTTTCATTTGTTTTAATTTTTATTTATTTTCATCTTCTTGAAGGACAGAGCAAGAGAGTGAGAGACGGAGGGAGGAAGGGAAAGAAACAGTCTTCAACCTGCCGATTTACTCCTCAAATTCTCCTCACAACCAGGCCTGGGATTCCAAAGACAGGAACCCAGGGCCCAATCACTTGAACCATCATCCACTATCTCAGGGGATGCATTAGCAAGAAGGTGTGTTGGAAGCAGAGTAACTGGGACTTGAACTGGTACTCTGATACGGGATGTGGGCATGTCAAACAATGGCTTAATGTGCTGTGCCACAACACCTGCCCCCAGATTATTTTATTTTTCTTTTGAAAGTTCATTTGTTTATTTACTTATTTATTTGAAAGTCAGAGTAAAGGAGAGAGGAGAAAGAAGTGATAGAGATTGTTCCACATCCTGTTTCACTCAACAGGAATCTGCAATGGCAAGAGCTAGACCAGGCCACAGCCAAGTGCTGGCATCTGATATGGGATGTATGCTTCCCAAGCAGATGCTCAACTCAGTGCACCACAACTGTCACCCCAGGTTATTTGCTTTTTGATATAAGAATTATAAAAAAAATTATAATGATTGAAATAACAGGTATTTGTTTGTAATAATGTTTTATTTTTTATTGTTTTTATTTTTCTCCAGAAACCTTTTATTTAAGGTATATAAACATCATGTATTTCATAAATACAAATTTAGGAACATAGTGATTTCATACAAAAAATTGATTACTGATGTGGAATAGTTATGTATCTTTTAAAACATTTCTGAGTGGGAGACTTCATTATACTCATTTTTTATATTTGTATAATTCAAGAGTGATAAAGGCTCTTTCCTTGGTTGAATAAATGTAATCTTTAAGACTAAATCTGTATTCCTTTGATTTTAAGTCCAGAGATCTTCAGAAGAGTCCCATAATAATCTCTTCATATTCGTTTGGTTATCATAAGGAGATAGCTCACAATTATTTTCATTTCAGAGTGTTAAATCTTTAAGTCTTACAGGAAGTCCAAAATTTTTTGAAGATTTCTTTATTTTATTTATTTTTAAATTTTTTTAAAAAAAATTTTTGACAGGCAGAGTTAGTGAGAGAGACAGTCAGAGAGAAAGGTCTTCCTTTTTCCGTTTGTTCATCCTCCCAAGTGACCGCTATGGCCGGCGCGCTGATCCAAAGCCAGGAGCCAGGTGCTTCTCCTGGTCTCCCATGTGGGTGCAGGGCCCAAGGACCTGGGCCATCCTCCACTGCACTCCCGGGCCACAGCAGAGAGCTGGCTTGGAAGAGTGGCAACCGGGACAGAATCCGGCGCCCAGACCGGGACTAGAACCCAGGGTGCCGGCACCGCAGGTGGAGGATTAGCCTATGAGCCACAGCGCCAGCCTGAAGATTTCTTGTAGGTCATTTTTAAAGCTCTGATAAATCACAAGATAATTGCTTTATGGGGTGGGGGAAGTAATCTCTTGATTTCTTTTCTCTATATATCCACTAGAAGAGTATTTTTTGTTTTTTATTTGTCAGGTAGACTTACAGACAGTGAGAGAGAGATACAGAGAGAAAGGTCTTCCTTCCGTTGGTTCACCCCCTAGATGGCTGCTACGGCCAATCCGAAGCCAGGAGCCAGGTGCTTCCTGCTGGTCTCCCATGCGGGTGCAGGTGCCCAAGCACTTGGGCCATCCTCCACTGCCTTCCTGGGCCACAGCAGAGAGCTGGACTGGAAGAGGAGCAACCGGGACTAGAACCCAGTGCCCATATGGGATGCCAGTGCCGCAGGCAGAGGATTAACCTAGTGAACCAAGGCGCCGGACCTTTAAGAGTATTTTTAACTAGCATCTCCTAAGCAAAATATAAATGACTTGCAATTATATGGAAGAACTGGTGATCATATAATTGTGTAGTTTCATATATGAGTAAAGGAGAATTTACCCATCCATAGAGCATTAAAAAGCATATCATGTATTTGAAAGACGAAAGTTCAAAAAGTCATCTGAAAACAGAAATATACCAGATCAACTCAGAAAAATCTGAGCCGTCATAAAATTGTGCTTTTATTTAGAATGTTTGGTGCAGAATATGGAAATTGCAGTCATCATTGTTCAGTAGCTTTTGTCTTCAACAAAAGCAGAGCTGAGGAAGTAAAAATGGTGAGACAGTTATAAGGTTTATTTCTTAATGGCACCCCATGTGAAACAGGTAAAAATATAATATGAAATCAAATGTGCAAAGTGCTGTAATATGTAGTTAAATTAAAATTAATTTAGAGCTGGTACATGAAACCTTGTAGAATGAGAAGAAGTGAGAAATGAATACCTACGTTATAAGGAAACAACAAGCTTTAATCCTGGAAAATAATGAAAACACGTAGACCACTGAATGATGGACAGACGTGGAGACAGGAGGAACACAGGGAAGAAATTGCTCAACTATGTTCCCTAATTTCCTATGGCTTAACTTAAGCCTTTTCTCCTTTACATGTTTTAAAAGCAATTACACATTCAGCAGAGACTGTACTTCAGCTTTTACATGTAGATCTTTTCAGTGTTTCTGTGATAGTGGGTGGTGACTGCAAGTTATAGCTCCCAGTATGCCCCACGAGCACATGGCAAACAGGTGGCAATGGTCTGCAGTGTATGTTCAGTAAATTAGGTATGTGAAATACATTTTTATTTACAGTAGCATCAATTTCTGACAGGTTCATCCAGAGATGACACCATCGTAGGTTGGGGAACTTCTATATTGTCAGCAAAAGCTCTGTGCTCCCTGTTACTTTTATATATCTTTCTGCTTCCAACTTGCAGTGACCACTCAATGTTGTCATAGAGATTGGCTTTTCCTTGAGGTGCCCCTTCAGAAATTGAAGCTATAAGTTAATTCAGTTCTGATGCTTTCTCATTTCAATGATATTAAGAATGTAGGAAAGAGGCTGGCACCGCGGCTCACTAGGCTAATCCTCTGCCTTGCGGTGCCAGCACACCGGGTTCTAGTCCCAGTCGGGGCACCGGATTCTGTCCTGGTTGCCCCTCTTCCAGGCCAGCTCTCTGCTGTGGCCAGGGAGTGCAGTGGAGGATGGCCCAAGTGCTTGGGCCCTGCACCCCATGGGAGACCAGGATAAGTACCTGGCTCCTGCCATCAGATCAGTGTGGTGCGCCGGCCGCAGCACGCTGGCTGTGGCGGCCATTGGAGGGTGAACCAACGCAAAGGAAGACCTTTCTCTCTGTCTCTCTCTCTCACTATCCACTCTGCCTGTCAAAAATAAATAAATAAATGGATAAATAAATAAAAAATAAAAACCAAAAAATTAAAAAAAATTATATTAAGAATGTAGGAAAGAGTAAAAGAGGGGATGAAAGGATCATTTTGGCTCCTATGGTTTTGCCTAAATTCCCTCAACCAAATATATGGTGAATATTTTTAAAAAGGCAAAACAGTGCAAACTGTTCTTTGCAGACTCTGAAAATGTCTCCATATTACTTGCACTCTACCTCCCCCAAAATGCTTTCACTGTTTTGATACATTTTAAAGTGGTTTTCTTTGAAGTGTCTCTTCTTTGTACAAAGAAGTGAGGAACTGGAGCATTCTAAGGAGCATGCATGTGGCAGAAGTCTAGCATTTGTAACACTGGTATTTAAAAATTGCCTAATCTAGAGGGGCAAGGAGAGTGTCCTAGGCAAAGATTGATTATTGCTCTTCCAGGATAATAGAAGTGCCTCTGTATTGGTTAGCTGTAAAGAATGAGGTAAGAGAAGTATCTGATTTATTTTTAAAATGATATAAGGTTTTTTGATTTCATATTTTAATATTTAAACTTTGGTGTTTGTCAAGGCAAGGATGTGCCCACATGCACATTATAAAAAGATTGTTCTACATACTTGCCATCTACAGTAGCCCCTCCAGCTCATTTTAGAATCTTTGGTTAAACTACCAAGGAATCTAGTCTATACATTCTCTGAAAGGATGCCAAGTAACTGTAAGATAATGGGAGAAGAAGAATGGTGATCCTCCTAAGGAATTTGTATGAAGATATAGAATTCAAATTGGTATTACTAAAGGTAAATTGAGCTGGAGAAAAGATGAGGAAGCAGAAAAAAACATGTGTGCTTATTTGTGATACAGAGCTGCTTGAAATAATAGATGGAAATTAGTCTTAGATATATAAATAATGAGATTGCATCTAAGATTTCCTAAATGCAGTCAAATGTTTCTTGGAAGAGAACTGCTGGAAGGGAGAAGGGTTAAAAACTAGAGTAATTTTAATTAGAGGGGTGTCAACAAGAAAAATGATGAAGGGGTCTCACCCATTCTTCTTAACAGTGTCATATATTCTATTAGTGACTTAATGGAGAGCAAGACTATTCTCATTCAAATGGAGGTGAAAATGAAAGAATTAGACAGAGAAATGCTGAAGGGATAATAAGATTTTATTCTGACGTTGTCACCATTACTTTGCTTCCAAACTTCAACCTTATCATTATGTTTCACATAATCTTGGAAATCAATGTATTTCACCTTGCTTTATCTCTTTCCAATTTACATAATTTTATTTTGCCTGAGTCATATTACCAAAAGCACTACCACTTTTTATGGAGCTTAGAAGCCAATTTTTTATTCTTTTCTCAATCTGATTTGTGTGAGTGTGTGTATTTGAGAGAAAAAGGGAGACAAAGATACAGAGAGTTTCATTCACATTTCTCATAATCATTTTCAATTATTTATGCTATAATCTCAGTGTCACTTCCTAAAACTTGATCTCTGCAACCATTACATGAAATAGTGAATAAATGGGATAGTTCACTAAGCACTACCTAGTATGTCAAATGCTTTAAAATGATGATTGGAATTCACCATTATAATAACCCTATAAGATATGTACTATCTTTATTTTACAAGTGAGTAATATGAAGCCAATAGAAGTTAAGTACTTAGTGTACATGTAAACTGAGCTCAAACTAGTACTCAAGCCAAGTCTGTTTTTCAATGTGGAATTCAATATCTTAATTACTCTAATACTAAAGTAACATGTAAGAATGTACTCTACTGCTTAGGTTTCATTTCTTATCTCATTGCTTCTGTACAAAATTTTATATTGCTGTAAATTGCCTTTATAGCAGTGATCTTGTTTTTCTGTTTAATATGCCTATATTCCTCATAAAGTTTCCATTATCCCCTTTCTTTGGGAACAGCACTTCTTTAACCAACTGTGTTAGTTCTTTCAGGCAGCTCTAACAGAACTTTAGGAGCTCACTGAAACTCTTTTCTTAGGGCACTAATCCCATTCTTGAGGATGGAGTCCTCTTGACTTAATCTGTTAGCAAGGCCCCACTTCTTTATACTGGAGAAAGCCAGTATTTAGACCAAAGCATCAGTCCTATCCACTTCTACCTCTTTTCTATTTGTGGTAAGAGAATACAGCAAATGATGAAAACTAAGCTAAAAATATCTTTTTTGTGAGTTTTTTTAAAAGTAGAACAAAGGGAAGTTACTGTTTTTCATATGCTGTGATGTTTAGAAGAGCCTGATCTATATAGTTGAAAAGAAACAAACACAAACTAAGCCAGAGAGCAAGGCAGTACATTAATGTGGTTCCGTCATATTCCAAAATTTAGCAAAAAACAATGACATTAGTGGAAAGTCAGTTCTCAATTGGAGGTGGATTAACTGAGTTTGCATTTTAATTGTTAAATGTCTGTTTAGTTTTTATCTTCATCTTATGATATTCTAAAATTACAATAAGTATTATTACCATTAATAGTGATTTTAGGGAATGTAAAATTATATAGCATGTGAATGATCACAGCAACATTATGTGATAAATAACAGTTGTTTAATGTCATGTGAGAGAACAATCATATTTGGCAGTAGCTCAGTGTATAAAGCCATGTAAGGGGAAGATGGGAGGTGGTAATTTTCAGAAAGCAGTAAGCATTTTGGTGTTCTATTTATTGAATGGGAAGCTCTGTAGGGTATTAGATCACTCTATGGATCTAAAATTTGGCTAATCTGAATGCCAAATCCATATTTTACTTAGTATAATATCAACAGCACATGTTAACTCAATTAAGTCATTTTCACACTGTGTAAAATATTTTGGTGTTAATAATAAGCAATTGTAGGTGATCAGAACATTTTAACTAAACATTCTAGTCCATTATGTTTTTCTCAATGAAAATTTAAAAAAATTACAATAGGTAGATGCGAATAAAGGTCTGAGATGGTTTGTAAATCTGAATAATCCAGAAATTTGTGACATTTTAAGTAAATTTAATTTTTTTAGGTTAAACAGATTTCATATATACAGGTCTAGGAACATGATGATACTTCCTACCCTACCATCCCACCAATGCCCCCACCCTTCCTCTTCCTACCTTCTCCTACCTCACTTATTCCCTCTTTCAATTTTTACAATGATCTATGTTCAATTTACTTTATATTCATATTAACCCTACAGTAAGTAAAGAGTTTAAGAAATAGTAAGAAGAAAAGATTATTGTTCTTCTTCAGTAGAGACAAGGGCTGCAAACAATCATCAAATCTCAAAATTTCAATTTTGCTCTTATATATTGCATGTTTCTTTTTTTTACCCTATTAGTTACCACAGATCATGGAAAACACATGGTTTTTGCCTTTTTGTGACTGGATTCTTTCAATAAGTATAATTTTTTCCAGTTGCATCCATTTTGTTGTGAAAGACAGGATTTTATTTTTTTACAACTGAGTTGTATTCCATGCCTGCTATCTATCTATTTATCTATCTATCTATCTATCTATCTTTCTATCCATCTGGCACCATTTCATTATAAAGCATCAGTTGATGGGAATCTGGGTTGATTCCATATCTTAGCTATTGTGACTTGGGTTGCAATGAACATGGCAGTATGGGTAGCTATTTCATATGCTGATTTAATTTTGTTTGGGTAAATTCCTAGGAGTGGGATGGCTGCGTGATATGGTAGATCTGTTTTCAGCTTTCTGAAGTATTTCCATACTGTCTTCCACTGATGGTAGTATTAGTTAACATTCCCACCAACAGTGGATTAGGATACCTTTTTTCCTGCATCCTTGCCCTCATTTGTCATTTGTGGATTTCTGTATGACAGCCATTCTAACATTGGTTAGGTGAAACCTTATTGTAGTTTTGATTTGCATTTCCTTGATGGTTAGTGACCCTGAGCATTTTTTCAAGTTTCTGTTGGCCATTTGAATTTCCTCTCATCAAAAATACCTGTTCAAGTCTTTTGCCCATTTATTAACTGGGTTATTTGTTTTGTTGTTACTGAGTTTCTTAAGCTCTTTATATGTTCTGGATATTTACCATTTATCACTTGCATAGTTTGCAAATACTTTCTCCTATTCTGTTGGTTGCCTCTTCACTTTGCTGAATGTTTCATTTGCAGTGCAGAGGCTTCTCAACTTGATGTAATATCATTTGTCTATTTGTTTTGATTGCCTGTGCTTTAGGGGTCTTTTCCAAGACCTATGCTAATGTCGTGTAGAATTTTCTCAATGTTCTCCTCTTCTAATTTCAAGGTATCTGTTCATAGATTTAGATCCTTGATCCATTTTGTGTTGAGTTTGTTATAAAGCATAAGGTAGGGGTCTTGTTTCATACTCTGCACACGGAGATCCAATTTTCCCAGCACTGTTTGTTGAAGTGTCCATCCTTTCCCTGGAGAAAGGGAAGATTGCTTTAGCTATTGAGGATTTCTTATGTCCACATATGAATTTTGCATCATTTTTTCTAAATCTGAGAAGCATGTTATGATATTCTCATTTGGATTACATTGATTCTGTAAATTGCTTTGGGTAGTATTGATATTTTTATGATATAAATTTTGATCATTTTGATGATATAAATTCTTTCAATCCATGAACATGGAAGATTTTTCCAATATTTGTGTGTGTCTTCTATTTCTTTCTTTAACTTTTTAAAAAATATTTATTTACTTACTTGAAAGTCAGAGTTACAGAGAGACAGACAGACAGGTAGCATGAGATCTTCCATCACTAGTTCATTCCCCAAATGGCTGAAATGGCTGGAGCTGGGCCAATCTGAAGCCAGGAGCCATGAACTTCCTCTAGGTCTCCTATATAGGTACATGAAGCAAAGGACTTGGGCCATCCTTGGCTGATTTCCCAGCACATTAGCAAGGAGCTGGATAGGAACTGGAGTAGCCAGGACACAATTTGTTGCCAATATAGGATGCTGACACTGCAGATGTCAACTTTACCTGATATGTCACAGTGCTGTCCACTCTTTTTTTGTAATTTTCATCACAGAGATATTTGACCTTGTTGTTTATATGTATTCTAAAGTATTTAATTTTCTCTGTAGCTACTGTGAATGGAACTGATTTTACAAGTTCTTTCTCTGTCATTGTATTGCCTGTGTATGCAAAGGCTATTGATTTTTGTGTGTTGATTTTATACCCTGCTACTTTACCAGACACTTTTATAAGTTCCAATAGGCTCTTACTAGAGTCTTTTGGACCCCCTATATATAGAATCAAGTCAACTGCTAACAGGAATAAAATGAATTCCTCCTTTCTAATTTTTATTCTGTTGATTACTTTTTCTTACCTAATATCTCTGTGGTTAATCTTAAGAGTAGAAAAAACTGAAAATATATCTTTATAAAAATTAAGAGTTGCACCTACTGTGCATTCTGGAGTGTGTTGTCCAGTTCCATGTTTTTGCACATTTTCTAAGGATTCCTAAGTTATTAATTTCCAGATTCATTCCATTTTGGTCAGATAAGATTCATTATATGACTTCAGTTTGTTTGAATTTGTTGAGACTTGCTTTATGATCTTGCATATGATATATGCTGTAGAAAGTTCCATGCATTGATGAAGAGTATGAATTATGCAACTGTAAGATGAAAAGTACTATAGATATCTATTGGGTCTATTTAGTCCATAGTGTTGATTAACTCTGTTGATTCTTTGTTGATTTTTCTGTCTAGGTAATCTGTTGGTGAGGTCTGTTTCTTATATGCAGTAAATAGGTGGGTCTTGATTTGTAATCTACTCAGCCTGTCTGTTTCTTTTAATTAGATAATTTAGGCTATTTATATTCAAGGCTATTATTGATGAGTAACAGCTTATCCCTGCTGTTTTTCCAAAACTATTCTTATTGTTTGCTTTGGATTTTCTTTGTACTTTTGCTGGGAGATTTTCTGCCTTTACATTCTTCATTAACAATGACTATCTGTGTTTCTGTATACAGCACATCCTTAAACATCATTTGTAAGGGCTAGATAAATAGTGAAAAATTCATACAATTTCTGTTTGTTATGAAAGGTTTTTATTTCACCTTCATTCATAAATTAGAACTTTGTAGGGTACAGTATTCTGGGATGACAGGTTTTTTTTTTTCTTTTAAGACTTGGGCTATGTCTCTCCATTCTCTCCTTGTCTGTAGGTTTTATGATCTCAATCAGCTGTGAGACTAATTGGAGATCCTCTGAAAGTAATCTAGCATTTCTCTGATGCGCATTTTAGAAACTTTTCTTTATGCTTTACTGTTGAAAGTTTGACTAAAATGTGTCATGGTGAAGATCTTTTTTTGATCATGTCTATTAGGAGTTTTATGTGCCTCATGTACTTGGGTGCTCAATTCATTCTTCAAATTAGGGAAGTTTTCTGAAATTATTTCACTGAATAAGCTTACTATCCATTCTCTCTTTCCATACTTTCAAGAATTACTGTATGTTGGGTCATTTAATAGTACCCGTATCTTGAATATAGTTTTTAATTTTTCTAATTTTTTTTCTTTTTGCCTGACTATTTCCAAAGATTTGTCTTCTAGCCCAGATATACTTTCTTTTGCCTTACCAAGTCTGTTGTTAAGGCTTTACACTGTATATTTTATTTAATATGTTGAATTCTTCATTTCTAATATTTCAGTTTAATTTCTCCTCAAAATCTCAATCTCATGGGAAATTTTTCCTCTCTGTCATGTATTGATTTCTTTATCTTATGAACTTGCTTCTCATTGCTTCTCTGAAATCCTATGAACTTTCTTTTGAATTCCTTCTCAGGAATTTCATCAATCTCTTCATATTCACATTCTAATATTGAAGTATTTTTGTGTTCCTTTGGGGGAGTCATGTTTTCTTTCTTATTCTTGTTTCGTACGTTTATGCATTTATTTTTAAGCATTTGTGGAAATACTTGTTGGTTTTCTCCTCTGATGTATTTTATCTTTGAACGATACCTCTGTGGATTAGTGGAGTGTCTGCTCTTTCAGTGAATACCCAGTGGCATGTCCTAGGTGCATTACTGCAGGGTGGGCCTAGTATTCAATGTAACACCCACGATGGCATGGTAGATCTCTACTGTCAGCAGGAGGCAGGGTGTGATCACCTCTCTTGGCATAATCACACCCTCACCTCCCGTCTTCTAAGGTGATCAATGCTTGGGGTTAGACCACAGTAGGTGCAACACTTATCCACACTGCCACCTGAACTGCACAAATCCTCAGTGCAGTCCTCAATGTGAGCACAGATCCCTCATCGTAGGCAATTAGGGAGCTCTTAGCCTCTGGCACCATACACAGTGATTGCCCAGATACTCAGCTATATCCTGTGCCCTAGATGCAGTGATAGAGTTCCCATAGTCTTGGCACATAAGGCTCCCAGAGGGTTCTTTCTGCCCTGCTATCCTTTCCCATCCATTCCCAGAGCCAGCTGCCTATGGATGCTCCACATTGGCAGTTTAAGCAAAGGTTCTTGTGATATGTTGAAAGGATGGGGAACCTCATAGTCCTATGGAGGTGCCCAGCTACCTCTCAACCCTTCCAGCTAGAATCAAAGTCTGCAGGGAGCTTGGATTTTTCCCGCTAGTAAAATTCCCTGATCACATGTGTGCAAAGAGCTTCCATATGTGCTACTGTGTCAAAATGGTGCCTTTCCCCCTCCAGTTTTCTGGGCACCCTTGTGGAAGGATGGGAATAAAGAAGCATACTTTTCTTTAGGTGGATTATGTGGGTACCCTTACCCTTGTTAAGGCTCCAGGCCAGACTTAAAGACAATGTGGCCCACAAGACTATCCTAATCGTATCACTAGAGACACAGCTCTAGCAATGTGCTCTCATCTCACTCTCCATAGCTGGCATATCCTCCAGCTCTGGGCTGCAGGGGTTGTGTGTGCTGTTCATACTCCTGGCTACATGTCCACAGCTGCTATGGTGCTCCACTGCATGCCTCTTTGTTTTGTAGAATTTCTACTGCAAATTTCTCTCCAACTCTACCCTGGGCATGCACATGCACTTCCTCTGTTTTTTTTTTTTTTTTCTGCTATTTTATTCTCTGCTAAAGCAATATATCTTTTCGCTATTCAACCATCTTGGAATCCAAAATTTGTGACTCTTGCTACGTTAGAAATCACTTATTTATAAGAAAAACCATTAGAATGTTATAAATACCAAGGAGATGTTTAAATTAATTTTACATTATAGGAAACCTAGGGGAGGGTTTGGATTCAAAATACATCAGCAAGGCCAAATTCATTTTCAAATTTATCTTCAAGTGTTAGTTTGATTCTTTGGCTTCAGGGTTCCCAAGTTCAGGTCTTCTCAGCATCAAGCCTCATTTTGCAAACAGTTATGTTTGTATTGCATTGCGTCTGACAGAATTATATTTCCATTCCTGCACCAATTGCTCTGACTAGAGGAATGGAATGTGTTAACTGGCATAGGTTGTTTTCACAGTAGACTGGGAAGCACATGTTTCAGAAAAGGACTGTACTAATGAAAAGATTATCAAAATAATGAGGCATATGTTCAAGGCAGCCAAAAAATGCCAGTTCACTACCTCATTTGTTCCAAGTGCCAATATCTATTATTAAAATTATATAACTCTATTTTTGAGTCACTTGTTTTTCAAAAAGAGCAAAAAGATCAATAATTAGCATTGGGCATTGAGGTGGATAAGGATATGTTTAAGCTTGTGCATCCTTAGCAAACATCTTTTGGTAGAATAATGATTACCATGAAAAAAAAAGAGCATACAGTTAAACCTTAAGATTCACTATATGTCAATCATCTCCTTTTCTTTCTTTACTGAGAACTAAGGTGAAAATTCAGTTACATGGAGCTGGCACCGTGGCTCACTAGGTTAATCCTCCACCTGTGGTGCAGGCATCCCATATGGGTGCTGGGTCCTAGTTCCAGTTGCTCCTCTTCCAGTCCAGCTCTCTGCTGTGGCCTGGGAGTGCAGTGGAGGATGGCCCAAGTCCTTGGGCCCTGCACCTGCATGGGAAACCAGGAGGAAGCACCTGGCTCCTGGCTTCAGATCGGTGCAGCACCAGCCGTGGCGACCATTTGGGGGGGTAAACCAACAGAAGAAAGACCTTTCTCTCTGTCTCTCTTTCTCACTGTCTAACTCTGTCAAATAAAAAAAAAAGAAGAAAAATTCAATTACATGTACTGTGCAAAAATTTCTTTCTTAATTAATAAATGGCAATTTTGGAAGTAAGGCTAAAGCTATTATGCCGGAAGTAATTAAATCATGTATCACATGGATTATCTAAGTAACACAATTTATCCAAATAGTTAATGTTATAAGTATTGGTAGTTAACTTTTCAGATTTGAGTTTAATTTTAAATTCTTTGAAGAAAAGTCAGTGTAAAAACTGTGGCACGTGTCAGAAATTTTTAAAAAGCAAAAAATAATTGCTTTGGTAATAGAAATCTCCTATATTTTCAAATTAATTAATAAGAGTACATGTTCTGAGATGAAAATGAGCAGTTAGACAAAGGAGAGTTAAAACACTACAAGAAATTCTTTGTATAATCTGCAGAACAAGATAAATTGTCAAGATAGACTTGAAGAAATAAAACATTTGGGATAACTTACTGGCTTTGCTCACTTGGCCAAAATCAAATTGCTTTTCAACTTACAAATAAATTAAATGTTTCTTTGAGTTAATTAGCAGTCTTTTTGCAATGCTATTATTTGTGTTCATTTATTCTACTTCAAATGCCAGATATTTAACAATATGAAAAAGTACAATCATTAGACACTTGTTTTTTCCTCTCCTGGTCTTAAGAGAATGTTGGACTTAAAATTGCCTAGTATTTGATCACAATTTTATTAATTTTGGGCTCTTTTGAGTTTTTCTTCATAAAAATCTTACCACTTACATTTGTCTTTATTTTGGGGGGTGTGGGTATGTGTGTGTGTGTGTGAGAGAGAGAGAGAGAGAGAGAGAAATAGAGAGAGAGAGACCTTTTTGCTTTGTTTTATTATTATCATAGTTGTTTTTCTCCTGCTTTATATTCAGCCATAGGAACTAGTACGAGCTAAGGGTCCATTATGTAATATATCGGACTTGATGCAAGTAAGGATTTTAATAACTTTTCCCCAGAAATAGTCTGGATTTTTTTTTAGGCTACTGACTTATTATTTCACCAGAGGCCTAATGATTAAGCCACTGAACAATGTGGGACATTCAGCAAAAATGCTGCAGGCTACTCAGATGTCTGTACACTGTGAAGTACGTTGGAACAATCAAGCATCCCTGTCAATATATGTACGTGATGGATAACCAGCACATGCTCCTGGGGCAATAGCATTGTTCAAGGAGTGAGCTATTACAGACCCAAATTGACCACTTATTTTCTGAAAGTGGCAAGTCATTTAATTTCTGTAGGCCTCAGCTTTTCTATTTGGGAAATGAGAATAATAAAGTGTGCCTCATGGAGATGTTATACACACTGGGAAACACATTGAGGCTCTCCATTTTCTGTAGAATGGAATTAGATTTCACTCAGTTTGCCCTTATTGAATGTGATCTAGAAATGATTTGGAAGAGAAGGCTGGTTTCCCATCCTGGGTTTCAAAAGGTTACATCATCACGTCTTGTTACCATCATGATTCTGCATATAGTCTTCCGGTTTATAATAATAGAAATTAAATTCTGTTATTGAGATACTAACTTATAGCAGATGAATATATAAAATGAGAAGTCAGTTCTTGATTTATATAAACTATTAATTTCAATGTCTAAGGTACTCATGTGTCTCTGACATGCTTTGAATGATATTACAATTCCTGGGAAATCAAATAGGTGATAGTTACTCTAATGAAAATGGAGTAATAGGTAAAGAATATATAAAACTTTGATTGTTCCCCTGGGTCATGGAAAGCCCATACCCTACAGCATAATATGTCTCATTTTTAATGTTGTTTACCATGCTCAAATTTTTCACTTGGAGAATAATAGGTGTTGAAACATTCTTTCTCTCTGATTCATTTTTATTGAGACAAATTCCTTCCAATACGTTAATAGGTTAATCTTTTTTTCAGGCATCATAATAACACTATTGATTATAATCTCTTTCTAGATCTAACTCTCCAGACTTAGAATTTCTAATAATGAGTGCTCTCAGAGAATGTTTTCCTTTATTTGAGACACACATGTATTAAAGATACAGATTATGCTCAAAATATAACTTCTATTGACTAAAATCATGATAAAACTTTGCATGAGTGTACTTTTATTATCTGGAGGTTCCCTCAAGTCTGGGTCATCCTAAACAATGCCTTATTCAGTGCTTGTTCTAACAAAGCAGCATTGGGTGGCATATGAACAACAAAAATTTATTTCTCTTAGTTCTGTTAGAAGTCCAAGTTCTGTATTCCGGTTTTATCTGGTTCTGGTGAGGAGCCTCTTCTGGGTTGCAGACTGCCAAGTTCTTGTATCCTCACATGTAAAAAAAAAAAAGTGCTAGACCTGGCTCCTGCCTTCGCATCAGCGCGGTGCACTGGCTGCAGCGCACCAGCCTTGGCGGCCATTGGAGGGTGAACCAACGGCAAAAGGAAGACCTTTCTCTCTGTCTCTCTCTCTCTCACTATCCACTCTGCCAAAAAAAAAAAAAAAAAAAAAAAAAAAAAAGTGCTAGAGAGCTCTCTGCAATCTGTTTTATAAGGGCACTAAGCCAACTTGTGAGAACTACATTGTCAGGACCCAAATTGACTTCCAAAGGCCTGCCCCTAGTGCCCTCATAGGGTGTTGTGATTTTACCATGTGAATGTTGGCGGTGGCCACTATAATGGGCCTTTAAAATATCAAACTCTTGGTCTCACCAACTAAGCATCCTGAATAAACTATTTGAAATAAGCATTGTTCTTTTTGTGTTCACTTGACTAGTTAGGAATACACACAGATGTTAATATTTGATTAACTTTACAATCTGTTTTGAAGTGTGTTTTAGTATATTTCCTTTGAAATATTTTTAAATAAGATTCATTTTGTTCTAAAATAGATTAGATATGTTCACTTTAGAAGGAGGAAGATGGATGACATTTCAAAGACCTATGATTCTTCAACAATTTAAATCAACTAAATTCATGATTGCTTGGAAATTATACTTTGTCTATAGAGGAAGCTATCTAAATTAAAAAGTTAAGTAAAAATGATTAATATCATTAAGTATCAATACCTGTTCTTAGAGTCACACGTTTAAAATAAATAGTATCATTATATTTCCTATCATATGATATCAAGACACTCTATATTTTGGACAATCAATCATTTCTTAATGAAGAAAAGACTAGGTTGTTCTAGAATAAGAATTGAATACAAGAAAAGAGCAAAATAGTTTAAAATATCTGTTTTTATGTAGTGAACATTTTGTTATTTAAACAACTGAATATAAATTCTGCAGGTAGTTGTAGAATAATGGCTTAGAATATGGTTTCCTGGTCAGACTACCTTTTTCATACTACCAAGAAGTATTTCTGAGACTTAGCATACACTATACAATTTCTCAATGCCTAAATATCTTTTTTTGTAAGATTTATTTATTTGAAAAGAAGAGTTAGAGGAAGAGAAAGAAAAGATCTTCAATCTGCTGGTTCACTCTCCAAATGACGGTACAAGCTTGGGCTGGGCCAGGCCAAAGTTAGTAGCATGAAACTCCACCCAGATCTCCCATACTAGGAGCAGGGGACAAATATTTGGGCCACTTTCCTCTGCTTTTCCATGTGCATCAGTAGGGAGCAGATTAGAAGTGGAGCACCTGGGACTTGAACTGGCTTAACCTGCTGCACCGCAATGCTAACCCCATCAATGACTAAATTTCTTATTATGTAAATGTGAATAATAAGAATACATATCTATTAGGATCATTAGGAAGGCTAAAAACAGTCCAGTATTATTTAAATATTAACTCCATTGTGGCATAGCATTATGTTTTTTACTAAAATACAAGATGCTATTGTATTTATTATCTGGGTCTTGGTTTCCTAATTTAAAAATGAGGGGCTTGGATAATTAGTCCCTAAAGTCTCCTTAATCTATGTAAAATTTAAAATTGTTACACCATTCTATGACTTTCTGATGAGCTTAGATGGGCTTCTAAAGACCAGGCCTTGCTCCTTTGTACATTCATTATAGGAGATCCCAGTGCAATATAAGGACAACCTTGTTCTTGTTTTTTATTCAAAAACCTAGTTTTCCTCAGCCAGGAGTTCCATGCCTACAATGATGAAGTTAACCTTTGTATCTAAGAGGAAATCAACCAAGACCACAGCCTTACAAATGAGTTCTCCTGAAGGAACACCATTCATTAAGGTGCCGCTAGGCAGTGGCACTTTGACAGAACACTTTTGAAGTCAGTCACAGAAAATGAAGCTTGGCAGGCATTGGAAACCAGATGCCCTGCAATGCTGTTTTCGTATTTGTTTTTTCCGTGCCCATAGTGAAGTTGGGATGTAGTTGTTTGGCATTTCCCTCTTGACAGGAGATGTCTCGGGAAAATGACATCTAGAAATTGCTTTCCTATAAAGATAAAGTGGAAGCTAATTTGCCAGTGTCCTGCTGAATCTCAAGCCTCGCTTCAGCAGATGAAGGTGGAGTGAATGATCAGAGGAATCAAATGCTAGGGAGATGTCAAGCAGACAGTAAACAATTACTTTATTGACTGCTTCTGATTCTAATATAATTAGTTCAGACTACTGATATTTTTTTTTCTAAACTATGAAATGAGTTAAAATCCTTTTAACACACTAGCCGTGTGATCTAAAGAAGGGTAGTGGTTTAAAAGAATAGTGATGAAAAAGAAAATATATTTTAAAAGGAATACAAACAAAACATCTCAAGGAAACACAAAAATGAGCATTTTTAGAATGGTTCAAAATGGTAGACATGTTATCAGTTTGAAATGAGAAGTTAAGGGAGTTAAATTCATATTTAAGGAACATGGCCAGGTAGATGCTTGGCACAATGTTTTAGTAGAAATATATAATAAATACTAGTTGTAAAATTGGAAGATTTGATAACTTTAGAAAAGTTGAACACTAGCTCAATGTCATACTATAGAAGTATCAGACAAAGATACACAAGGGCAGACTCTGATGAGAATAATTGCTCCTTGGTAAAAGATATTTATACAGTTATTAAAGTTGACTAAAAGTGTGTAAATTATTTAAATTCAACTTATTTTATGTTTTTTTGTCTTTACATATAAGTAAAAAAAATCTGTTATCAAAATTTACTTAACAAATTCTATTTAAAACATTTGAATTGTCTCACTGAGACCAAAGAAAATGGTGAAAGAGTAGAGAGATTTTATTTAACTATAAATGCTATTTCTACAGAATTAATTTCATTTTGGGAAGTCAAATTTTATTGTGGATTCCATAGACTTGCATTTACGATATTTTTTGACAAGAGTTGTTTTATTATTAACTATTTATTAAGAATTTTTGTAATTTTTTTCTTTTTCTTTGTTAAGAAAGAATATCTATAATAATAATAGTACAAAGTAAATTATCCCTAGCAGTTAAATGCTGGAAGTAGAATTTTGTGATCACTTCAAATATATTCTGTATTTTAACAACTTGAGTTTTAAATCATAAAAGTAACCATATTAGAAACAAATGGAAAAACAAAAAGATATTTTAGTCACCTCTTACCCTTTGGTCTTTTCCTTTGTAGTATCTTTTTTTTTTCTTTGCATTTTTAAATATAGCATAATTTTAGAATACTTAAAATTTGATGTCATGCTTTATATTTTAACTTTAACTGTTCATGTTGCAGCTTATATTTAATCGAGATTCTACTAAATGCATACCTACATGCATGCACATAATTATATGCACATAAACAGACACAAACACACATATATATAAATTATTGAACATTATTCTAATTTCAAAATTTTGCTAAATAACAAATATACCTATTAATAAATAAAAATTTCATATTTTCTCATATTTTCATATAAATTCTCAGAAGGCAAATAACTAAATCTTTAAAAAATATTTCTCTGAAACATACTTTTAGGTTTAGATACTAAGGTATATTGAGTAAGTATACCAATTTCATGTAGAAAATTTAAGATTTGGTATTAGAAAAGGGAAAGCATATAGTGATCATTGGTATTAGTAAATTAAATTTGCCAAAGTAAATGGCAAGAAACTTCTTTATTCTTTTCTACAGCACAATTCCAATGCCTGTATGGTAACTATTCATTAACATCTGTGAGATACCCAAAAGCCATGCTCTCTTCTGTAAAAAACATCCGATTCTTATAAAATCCTTCAAGACAGGTATTGTTACACCTGTTTCACAAATTATCAGTGATTAGAATCTCAGAGGGAACAAATGACTTGCCCAAAACAATGTACCTGTTGAGTGGTAGATTCAGGAAACTAACAGATTTATTCCAAAGTGAAAAAATTGTAAGTTGCAAATGTACCTTGCTCCAAGTGGAATTTGAGCCCTATCTACCCACTCATTAGTTCTCTGAACATCCCCTTGCTACTCTACATTTACACCTATTTTTTCTTCCTGGACAGATTTCTTCATACCAGAAACACTTGTATCTCCATTCTTTATCTGACATCTTCTCACCGTTTAAAACAGGGCTTTCTTATTTTAGGGACACTTTTGAAACAGACTTTATTTTTAAAATAACTTTAGGCTTTTTAGAACAATGTAGAACAAGAAAATTGAGAAGATAGTACATAAAGTATCCATATATCCCATAATCAGATTTCCCTTTTAGTAATATTTCCATGAACATAAACAATGCATTCATGACAATTGGTTAAATAATAATACTATATCCTTATTAACAAAAGCCCATACTGTTTAAGGTTTTCTTCATTTTTATCCAGTGTCTTATCTATTCTAGGATCCCATTTAGATATCACATTACATTAGTTCTTGTTTTTATTGAGATTCTTCTTAGTGGTGGCAGTTTCTCAGCCTTTGATGACTGACAATTTTAAGGAGTATTGATTACACTATTTTGTAGGTTCCCACACTTTGATGATTTGCTTGTAATATTGCAGATATAGGCTGTTGGGAGGAAGACCAGAAGAAAAGAGTGATTTTCACTATACCATATCAAAGATTTTATGATTAGCATGATTTATGCCTGTTGATCATGACGTTGAGCATCTGGCTAAGAAATATTTGGCTTCTCCCATTTAAAATCATGGTTCTCTCTCTTTTCCATTCTGTTCACTTTAGAAAGAGATAGGTCTTCTTTGTATCCCTGAAGTACATATATTTTTGTTTTTTTATGAAGGGAGCCACTTATTTTCTGGCTTTTTCACATTATAACTAACCAGGAATAGATAGGGATGCTTTGGTTATATCTTTATTCTAGGCACATATCACAGATTATGTTATATAAAGAATATTTGGTTAAATATTTGCTGAATAAAGGGATGTTTTATATAAAGGACAGTACTCAGAAACATATTTTACCATGAAATTTAGATATATAACCTTGAAAACATATTACTTTTGTTTCCATATCTTTTCAACAATTAGGAAGCATTGGTAGAAAACAAAACAGATTTCTAAAATTTTTAAGCAATGGAATAATTTTGTCAAAAATTTACATGGACACTATATATATATATATATGTATATATATATTTAAGTTGAGCAGTTATTATCAAGTGAAAGATAAAAATAAAGAATTCTAGGAAAACTCTATTATGAAACTATTCATAAAAGCAAAATACCTCAATATTGATACCATTCAACACAATTTCTTTTGAGAAAGCAAAGCATTTATATTAATAAACCCTGAAATATGCATCCTACCTCCAAAATAGTTACTCTCGTATTTCTATCAGGCAAGGAATGTATATTCCAATAATATAATCTATCCAATAATAAATCTATCAGAAGTATTTTTTATTCCTTGCATTTCAATTTTGTTGCAAAAATATAGACTGTAAAGAATACTACCCCTCCCCCAGAAATGAGTGTAGCAATGCTGTCTTTCAGATAAGTAGTGTTGAAGAGAGAAATGACATACCTATACCCATGAATGGAGATAAATATCCTCAGAGGTTCTTTTGTTTCCCTTGGCTTGAAACATGGCATTTTCCATTTGTCTCTAGGCAGGCTCATCTTGATGATAACTCTTGAGCTTATTCTTTTGTGGACTTGGAAATTAATCACCTGACACCTAGTAAAACTTCTCTTTAACATGAAGTCTTTATTCGTTCCCAAAATGAAAATTAAACATCTCCATATTATAAATCTCAGGAAACCAGAGTTAGTATTTATTTGTTTTTGTTCTATTTGTTTTCTTCTACTGAACCACTGATATCTACTTAATATTTGTAGGTCCAAATATTTTAAATTGACTGAGAAATAAAGGACTTTGCCCTGGTAGAAAGCAGATGAATTAAAACTGTTTCATAAAACTGCTTCCCCGGAATTACTCTTAACTTTACACTCTGTTTCTCAAGACTGGGATTTATTGCTTTTCAATAGCCTCATACTTTACAATGAAGGCAACACTGTGTAAAGATAGAAGAACAGTTACCATTACTTATGACAGATAATGTACCCTATAAACAACTTATTATTAAATGAATCCTTTCCTCTTAGGTGGAACAAAAATATTCTTAAATTTAATTTTAGATTTAGGAAACATTTCAGAATATTTAGTGGACATTATTTTAGTTTCAATAGTCTTTTTATCATATTCAGTCAATTTGTTAAATTCTCCATACCTGTTATTTCCTAATTCAAATAAAATTAATGCTGTCTAAATACAAGGCTCTTTACAAAACCTTTCTTTTCTCATATATTGAATTTACATGAGCAAAGTCTGTAAAATTGTATAGACCTAGACTTGAATTCTGATTCCTTCACTGATGAAATTGAAGAATTAGTAAAAATGTTTTATCACTGCACTTCAATTACAAAATGGGAAACCTCATAGATTTAAATATACGTAAAACAATAGTATTTTGGAACACTGACAGCACAAGAAAATAGCAAATATACTACGAAGTGGGAAAAAAGAAAAAAAATCTCAAATGTTCAGATTTTCTACAGACCCCAGAAAACATCTTAGATGTTTCTGTTTGGTGTGTTAATTAAACATTTTTCTTTTAGTTCTTAAAGCATAAAAAGATATACATACATAATGCAGATAGATAAGAAAGGTATTATTCCAGGATTCTATATTTTTTCTAAAGAGAGTTATTTGCCTTCGCTGAAATAATTATATCTGTGAGTGTGTGATGAATAAATGCCTAAAGATCAAATATGAAATTCGAAAGTAGACACAATGTTGAGATAGTTAAATGTTAATAATGATGGAAGTATTATCACTATTCAGTACAATTTTGTGAATTATGTAAGATTATTATTATACATCCATGTGGCTTTATGCATTTGAATTTTTTAAAATGTCCACAACTACTTATCCCATATTTGTTCTTAAGGGTGCTATTGTCAGAAGATTTACCATGTGTAGGAAAAAGGAAAGCAATTTCACGTACCTTACATCTGCAAACACCAAAATGCAAGTAGTTTGGATCTCATGACATTGAAGCCTACATATCCACTTTTTAGAGACTGTACAGTTTAGAAGTGCACCACACTGATAACCATCAGTCCCTGGGTTGACTGCTGAAAGGAATATCAAGAAAGCTTTCCTTTTGAGAAAAGACCATAAGAGTGAGACATACTCGTCCTCGTCCATCTTGGTGAATTGATTTCTGCTAGGGCAGAAGAAGCTTTGCCCACACTGTATATAAGTCAGAGAATTATGATAAGCTAATGAGCTGAAAGCTAGTCTCCTAAGTAGAAAAAACTGAAAAATGTGTCTGAGGCACATGTTCAGATTGTTGAAAACAGTCAGTTCTGGCATTATCAGGTAACAGTCGGCTGTTAGAGAGCTAGTTAGGGAGCTTGCCTTACACATCATGTCCCCCAAGATAGCTTTCATAGTATTTGGACTGATACTAGCAACATGATAAACTCAAATAAGAGTGCTTTCAAAAGTTATTTAGGTTATTATTGTCTTTTGCTTTCTTTATCTCTGATTTTTTTTTTATTTTGTTATTTGAAAGTCAGAATTATATGGAGAGAAGGAGAGACAGATCTTACAACCACTGACTCATTCCCCAGATGGCTACAATGGGCAGCACTGAGACAGGCAGAAGCCAGGAGCAAAAAAGTTCATCCAGGTCTTGCACATGGGTGGCAGGGGTGTGAACAGTTGGGCCAAACCTCCCTGCTTTGCCCAGACCATTAGAAGGAACTGGATCAGAAATGGAGCAGCCAAGACTTGAACCAGCACCTATATGGGATGTTGGGGTCGTATCTCTCTCATCTGAAATTCTGATATATGCAAATATGCATTTTCATAGAATTACGGAAATTTTTGATCATGATTGATGTTGCATTCTTTCTTCCAGGCTCTATAGCTAAAACACAAAGCATTTTTGTCCTAATTTCCTTAAACTATACAGGTTAGTTGGAAAAAGAAATTATAACATTGTCCTATACATTTGTAATTATATATATATGTATTAAACCTGGCAACTGTAACATGGTGTTAAGACAGAGGGAGAGTACAGATAGTACATGAACCTATTTAGTTGTAGGTTTTCTGCCTTTCATGTGAACTACTGAAATATTAAATCTAAGGCTGTGGACACTAAAATATGTGTATGATGTGTATATGAGTCACACACAAACTAAAGGCCTATAAAAAGTATGTAAGATGGGCCGGCTCTGTGGCTCAACAGGCTAATCCTCTGCCTTGCGGCACCGGCACACCGGGTTCTAGTCCCGGTCGGGGCGCTGGATTCTGTCCCGGTTGCCCCTCTTCCAGGCCAGCTCTCTGCTGTGGCCAGGGAGTGCAGTGGAGGATGGCCCAAGTGCTTGGGCCCTGCACCCCATGGGAGGCCAGGATAAGCACCTGGCTCCTGGCTTTGGATCAGCGCGGTATGCCGGCCGCAGTGTGCCGGCGGTGGCCATTGGAGGGTGAACCAACAGCAAAAGGAAGACCTTTCTCTCTGTCTCTCTCTCTTCTCACTGTCCACTCTGTCAAAAACAAAAAAAAAATTTTAAAAAGTATGTAAGATGAAATTTTAAAATAATCATAAAATCTAAAAGAAGGCAGGTTTTGTAGAGCCTAAGAAGAAAATATGGAGGAAACCAATAAAAAGCAATATAGGCATAAATATAATCATAATAATATTTATATTAATTATTAGCTTACTATATATTAAAATTTTAGAATGAATTGAAAATTCGGACTCATCTATATGAAACATTTAAGTGAAGCATTTTTTATTTTGTAATGTTTTTTAACATTTGCCACATTCAATTCAAATATAGACATTATATACTTATACAAATATACTATTTTCTCTTGAAAACAGGTTAATATCAGAATGAGGGATTCATAACAATGATCATAATATTGAGAAAGAGAAATGTATTGTTATTTATATGGTCTGATTCAGTGAAGTAATATTTATAACTTGACACTGAATGATAAGTCTGCTCCCACAAATATGAAAAAACATGAGACTTGCCTTTCTGGGTTTGACTTATTTTACTTAGCATAATGATCTCCAATTACATCCATTTTGCTGTAAATGTCAGGATTTCCTTCTTTTTTTTATAGTTGATTCAGAATCTTCACTATTGTGAATTGTGCTTCTATAAATATTACAACCCAGGTAGATCTTTCATACGATAATTTCATTTCCTTTGGACTTATTTCCATGAATAGAATAACTGTCATATAGTTTTATCAATTTTTAATTAACACGTATAAGCTATTTAGATTTTCTCTCATCCTAAGTCAGTTTTGGTAAATCATATTACTTATAGACTTGTCTCCATATGTTGTTAAATTTGCTAATATAAACTTGTTTATAACATTCTCTATTTTCCCTTTAATGGCAACACTGTCCAATAGAACTGTCTGTTCTATTAACCAGTATGGGGGTCTCTGGCCAGCCGTGGCTACTGAGGCTAGTGCAAATGAGAAACTAAACTTTTACAGATTAACTTTAATTGAATTAAATTTACATACGTGCATGTATATAAGGCTAGCCATGGTGGATAATGCAGATTCATGTGATTCTAATAATAACCTCTCTGATTACTGATGTTCAAACATTTGTGTTCCCTCTATTTATTATTACTTATTCTTGAGTTCAAAGTTTATCAATTTTATTAATTTCAAATTTCTCAAATATATTTATACTATATTATACAATATTTATCTTATGCTACATTAACTATATACTATGTATATTATACTATATATATTTATACTATGTTATACTTATATGATATAGTATCAAATCTAAGCTCAAAGAACTCAAACAACAACAATAACAACAAAACAAGCAAGTAAAGAAATAGGCAAAGGGGGCCCAGTGCTGTGGAATAGCAGTAAAGCTGCCCCTGTGGTACCAGCATCCCATATGGGTGCTGTTTCAAGATCCATTTGCTCTATATCTAATCCAGCTCTGGGCTATGGCTTGGGAAAGCAGAAGAAGATGGCCCAAGTACTTGGGCCTTTGCACCCCTGTGGGATATCCAGAAGTTCCTGGCTTCCAATTGGCCTAGTGCCAGCAGTTGTGGCCATTTGGGGAGTGAACCAGTGGCTACAAGATCTTTCTGTGCCTCCATGTCTCTGTAACTCTGCCTTTCAAATAAATAAATAAAGCTTTTTTATTTAAAAAAAAGAAAGAAATATGTAAAGAGCCATTAGAAAAGAAAAAGAAATCAAAGGGATACAAATTGGAAAGGTGGAAACCAAACTATCCATACTTACAGATTCATGATTTTATCTATAAGGGATCCAAAAGACTCCATAAGAGACAATTGGAATTCATAAAATGATTTCGTAAAGTGGTAGGATATAAAATTAACACAAAAAAATTAATAGCCTTTGTATACACAGAGAATGCCATGGCTGAGAAAAAACTTCTAAGCTCAATCCCAATCACAATGGCTACAAAAAAAAAAAAAAAAAAAAGAATAAAATAACTGAATAAATTTAACCAGGGAGGTCAAAGATCTCTACAATGAAGGCTGCAAAAGCGTTAAAGAAAGAAATAGAAGACTCTTAAAAATGGAAAAATCTTCCATGTTCATGAATTGGGAGATTCAATATCATCAAAAGGTCCGTACTACTGAAAGCAATTTACGTATTCAATGTGATCCCAATCAAGATGCCATGGACATTCATCGCAGATCTAGAAAATAACAATTCTAAAATTCATATGGAACCACAAGAGACCCCAAATATCTAAAGCAGTCTTATACATTTTGTACTTGGAAATTTTCAGAATGAAACTCGGGAACAAAAATAGAGGTGTTTTTCTTTTCCCATTCTTACTGGCATCCTCAGAAATTTGTCATTTCACATGAGAACTTGTTAATAATCAATTGACTCATCCCTGAACACTCTATATGTCATTCTGAACTTTCCTTCTTGTTCCCACCAGGCATACCTTTCTGAAATAATGGTTTATTCAAATCATTGCAAAGGTTTCGTGGTAGTACCCCATTTTCTTTGGTTTAGAGTGCTGTTTTTCACTACAATAAAAGCTTTATGTATAATTTATTGGTTCATTTATTTATTACTCAATAAAAGAAATTACTGAGTTCCCAATCCTTGATTGATCTATCTTTGAAATATTCTGTTCTTTGCTATTGTACTTCTGGAGAAAGAAATCAAACAAATGTAGAAACACACTTTTATTTTCAAACTTCAAAGCCTCCTAAGAACTATTTCAGTGTTTCCTGACTCAGCTGTCATTTGTGTGCTCCACAAAGACTATTTCTAACGTTTTTGTTCCTTGTAAACCCCTGACTGTGCTATCTTCTCCTTAGTTCTGAGACTATGACCTCATTTATTCTTTCCAAGAAAAAATAGAAGCCATAGAGTGAGTACTCTCACAATATAGTGATATCTAAAACAATAAATGTACCTTCAATCATATCATATCTATATTTCCTTCCTTTTGTTGTGAATAATCCCTTTCTTATGTGTATATATATATATTAAAATTTATATAAAGGGAACAAATTTATGTATTTCATATATACGATTTTAAGAGCAGGATACTCCCCACTCTTCTCCCTCTCCCCACCTGTACCCTCCTTATTCTTCTTTTTCTTTTAGCTTTCACAATGACATACTTTCAATTAACTTAATACTCAGAAGCCTAACCCTCCACCAAAGCAAGAATTCAACAAGCAGCTGGTAGAAAAGCCACTGTTCCCTGAGATTTTTGACAGGGCTATAAACAATGATCAAATCTCAAAATGTTAATTTCATTCCTAGAGTACTCTACATTATTAGTTACCACAAACCAGGGAAAACATATAATACTTCTCATTTTAGGACTGGCTTATTTCACTGAGAATAATGGTCTCTAGCTGAATCCATTTTGTTGCAAAAGACAAGATTTCAATTTTTTAAATCATTTCTTTGTTAAACAGTGTCTTCCTTCACCTACTTCTGCCATCCTCAAGGACTTTGTTCTGTTTCCATTCTCGTTTCTCCTAGATGTCAAGTGGTTCCTATTACTTTTAGTTTAATTCCTAAATTCCTTAATGTAGTTTTTGAACTTCTCTAGGCTTTTCTTTCCTTCCTTATGATCTGTATTTTTGTCAGGCCACATTTCTCTTAGTTCCCTGATTATGCATGTTGTTTCTAAATTGAAACTCCCCTTTCATGTTACTCCTCTTTTTAGAATACGCCTTGTCCCACTCAGCTGGGTAATTTTCTACTTAGCATGTTTTGGTCTCAATTTAGATGTAATTTGCTTCAGGACATCTTCCAAAGCATCTCTCATGTTTTTTTCCCACTGAATCTTGTATTTCCCCTATCATAAAAAATTCCATTGGATGTTATAATTATTTATTTGTCTTTTGCTCTTGAGTCTGCAAATTCCATTAGTATGGATATGTTATACAAAAGCTGTAATAATTGATTACCAGATGGTTTAAGAAGCCATGCACCATGCTTGGCATCCAGATCAGATGAGAGGAAAATGCTCTACACTAGGGGACTTTATAGTCTACTGGAAGAAACAGAGCATCTTAAAGCAATGGGGAATTTGGATGTTTATAACATTACTCACAAGCCATACAAAATTATCAACTTAAAAATTAGCCTGCTATAGATTTACTAAATTTTGGGTTCCACCAGTGGTTTGCTTGGCAGGACCAGGCCAAATGGTTTTTTTGGGCCTTATACGTTCTGCAGGCTGAGATTTTCCCCACCCCAATGGTAATATTAACACATTGAATACAGATTGCCAAAATTTATGATGGTACAACTGACTCTTTTTATTATTTTGTAGTGATGCAAAAGCAATGCTCATTCAATAAAATATCTTTTTATTATTATTATTATTATTATTATTTTTATTTATTTATTTGACAGATAGCGTTAGATATTGAGATAGAGAGAGACAGAGAGAAAGGTCTTCCTTCTGTTGGTTCACCCCCCAAATGGTCACTATGGCCGGAGCTATGCCTATCCGAAGCCAGAAGCCAGGTGCTTCCTCCTGATCTCTCATGCAGGTGCAGGGGTCCAAGCACTTGGGCCATCCTTCCCACTGCCCTCTGGGGCCACAGCAGAGAGCTAGACTGGAAGAAGAGTAACCGGGACTAGAACCCAGCGCCTGTATGGGATGCCAGCGCCACAGGTGGAGGATTAACCAAGTGAGCCATGGCGTCAACCCCTCAATAAAATATCTAAATTTCCTTCCAAGGCTGCTGATGTATCTTACTATACTCTCCTCTGATGCTGAACAGAAACATTGAGCTCCTGATCAAGAGGACAAATAATTCCCTTTCTTTAGTGTACTATGTTGCTAAGTTGTCATGTTCTGTAGGCTAGTTATAGCAAGTAAATATTTGACTTTTGGTGTTTTCAGCTAGAGAATGGATTTGTCCAAACACACAGCTATAATATATTGTTATCGGCCCCACTTTCGTTTCGACTCTGCATGCAACCACTTATGTTACTTACATCATTGCACCCATTAGACATTTCTACTGATTATTATATGATCTCCTCATTCCTTTTCTTTGTATTTTTTTCACATATCTGAATATGTCCAGCACCTATGGGCACATCAACAATCATAAATAACATTAATGAAATGTAATCAAGCTACTCTGATGATACTCTATGATACTCTACTCTATGGTATTATTTTCCTTCCCCTGAACTTTAATTCTAGTGTAACTTCCCACTTGAAAATCATCCATGAAGATGTGGCTAATTATTTATATGTATGTATGATTATGTCCCCTTTCAGACTAAGTGCTTCTGGAAGACAGAGATATTACTTAACTTACAGATAGATGAAATGCTCTGAAAGATGCAGCAAGGAGTAGGAAAGTATCTTGGATCAACATCTCATAAAAACTGACTTTTTGAAAATTATGACCTAATATTTCAGTCCTGCATATTTCTATATGCTTAATAACTTTGAATGCGTTACCTATTCTCCATATTTTCTCTACAACACGTAGATGCATTTATCCTAAATAGTTGAAGTACAGTATTTTGTTTATTCAGTTAACTACTTTTACATGTACCCAAAGTGCTATCATATACATCTATATCTTTCTTCCAATAATCCTGTGAAGTAGGTACAACTGATATTTCCATTGCCTTTGAAAGCCATGAGGTCCAAAATAACTTTAGATATTAAAGCAAAAGATAATCAAACTATTAAGTAGAAGTTGTAAGTCAGTCTTAATTCTGACTTTAACAACTTAACCACTGGCATGTTCTCGTAATAAAGATTACAGTTAGCTCTCCTGATGTTTACACATCATGTTGTGATGAGCAGGTTTCATTCCATAACTCCATTGACTGAAGAAAAGTGTGTATCTAATATCATATACCTTAAAAAATGAATCCTAGAAAGGTAATGAACATTATCTTCAGAAATGTAGCTGTAATATAAGAATGAGATGTGCTTGGCATTTTGCCAATATTGTCTTAATTTTTCTTCATAAAAGATTTATGACATTATTATATTCTAATGATAAGTCACATTACTGATGAGAAACTTGAGACTTAGAAAGATCCAATGACCTCTCCAGGGTGATTCGCATGGCTACTAACTAACAGACTGCATATGTGAATCAATGTGTCATCAAGATTGCTTTTAATTGTTTGGCATTACTGCCTTGTTAACTCCTATTTTTTGGTTCTTCTTATTCTTTTTTGGTATTTCTTTGTCATTGTGGTCAACTGCAGAATGTGAATGTGCTAAAAACACTGACAAGTGAATTTACTGCTTGGGTTCTAGATAGCTGGTTTTTCTTATAAAATGTCTAATAAATAATGTTGACCTTATCTTTATATTTTTCAAAACCTGCCTAAAATATTGTTTCATCAATTACAAAGGGATTTTAGAAACAAAAAATATAAACTTCAGGGGCCGGCTTTGTGGCATAGTAGGCTAAACTTCCTCCTGCAGTGCTGGGATCCCAAATGAGCACTGGTTCAGTTCATGTCCCAGCTGCTCCGCTTCTGATCCAGCTCCCTGCTATGGCCTGGGGATGCGGTAGAAGATGGCCCAAGTTCTCGAGGCCCTGCACCCAAGTGGGAGACCCAGAAGAAGCTCCTGACTTTGGATCAGACCAGCTCTGACCGTTGTGGCCATTTGGGGAGTGAATTACTGAATGCAAAACCTTTGTCTCTCCCTTTCTCTGTCTGCCACTCTACCTCACAAATAAATAAATAAAATCTTTTAAAAATACAAACTTAATTTAGAAGATTCATTTATATGTTTGAAAGGCTGAATTACAAATAGAAGGAGAAACACACACACAGAGGGAGAGAGAGGGAGAGAGAGAGAGAAAGAATTGTGAGAGAGAATCTTCCATTCCCTGGTTCACTCCCTAAATGGCCACAACGGCCAGGGCTGGCCCAGGCTGAAGCCAGGAGTGTCGTCCAGGTCTCCCACGTTAGTGCAGGGGCCCAAGAAGTTGTGCCACCTTCTGCTTTCCTAGATGCATTAGCAGGGATCTGGATTGGAAGTGAATCTGCCAGAACTTGAACTGGAGCCCATATGGAGTGCCAGCACCCCAGGCAGTGGTTTAACCCACCATGCCAAACACCAACCCGTTCAACTTTTAATTCTTCAATGAGTATATGCCTTCAAGTATATGACTTTTTAGTAGTTCAAATTGCTTTGTAATTAGTGATTGGCATGTTTCCCTTGAACTCTGTTATCCTTTTCCCTATGTGTCCTTTGCAACTCCTAACTCAGGATCTGCAGGCTCCTTTTTGCAAATTCTGTGTTCTATAATTTGGACAGAATTATGTGCCCAGGTGGGATAACTAAAATCATTACATTTCTGTCACATTCTTTCTCATATAATAGGTGAAAATAATAAAAGACATACTAATGTAAGATAAAAGCCAGCTGTATTATTTCAACTTAGTGACTGAATTCTATCAATCAAAGTACCCTTTGCTGTCAGAGAAGAAAACAAGAAGGTTCTGTATGGATGAAAATAAGGCTTTGGATAAACTAAAGTGAAAAAAATTTAATCTATAAAAGAAATATACTTCTAAGATTAAGGAATATGAACTAGAAAAGGCAAACAGTGTTTGATAAGACCTGTCTAGACATTGGTATCTTGAGTATGAATATTGAATAATAAAATTGAAATGAATAACATTATGATAAGATCAGGTAAATTCATGAAAACATAAATCAGCAAGAGAACAAAAATGCTTTGCACTGTCATTTTAAGTATTAAAACAAATACGGGCTGGGCCTCTGTTTGGCTAACTCTCTACTCAGCTGCTCACTTTATAGTGCCTGCAATGAAGATCACTGCCTATTTTTTGTCTGGTTTTATTGTAGACTTTAGGAACTACTCATATCACTTTGTTTTCTTAATAAAATTCATATTGTTAGAAAGTTCAATATTATTATATAAAAATTTAAGGACATAAGAAAAAAAACATAGAATTTACCAGAGTATTCTGAGTGAATCAGTTAACATTTTTTTTATTTCAAAGACTTAAGCCTGTATTAAGCATTCTCCACCCTAAATAGAATTATAATGGAAAACAGTTTATTTATTTATGTTTCATTTCGGCTCTGCCTTTTGTTTCCTTATTTAGCTTTTAACATACCCTCCTTGGTGTGTTAGATGATGATTTCAGAGAGAAATATTAAGAATATAAAAAGGCATAATAAAACTATAATGGGTGAGAGAATTCTAATCCCCACCCCACATAGGCTTTCTTACACATTTACAAGAAATCAAATACCTGGCCTTGGAAGCTGGAAGGTTTGCCCTTGTTCCTGCACCTTGCTGCCTCTGGGGACTGCATGGTCACTTTGGCAAAAGGCAATGCACATTGGAGTCATGCTCTTGGAACCCATATGTTCTCCCTGATCGGTGACAACTAACTAAGCACCAAAGGGGAAACCTGTTGAAGTGAAATGAACACTATGAGAAACAGTGACTAGATCAGCTCTTGTCCTGACTGTTGATGTACAATGTAATACTTTATCCATTTTAGTATTTATTCTTTGTTTTGTTTTAGTACTATCGGTTGAACTCTGTGATTAACACACAATTATTCTTAGGTGTTTAAATTTTAACTGAAAAGTGATCCCTGTTAAATATAAGAGTGGGAATAAGAGAGGGAGGAGATGTACAATTTGGGACATGCTCAATCGGACTTGCCTCAAATGGTGGAGTTAGAATCATGCCAGGGGATCCCAATACAATCCCATCAAGGTGGCATGTACCAATGCCATCTCACTAGTCAAAGTGATCAATTTCAGTTCACAATTGATCACACCGATAGGTCTAAGAGTCAAAGAGATCTCACAAACAAGTCTAGTGTCTGCTAATACTAACTGATAGAATCAAAAAGGGAGAGAACGATCCATCATGGGAAGCGGGATACACAGTAGACTCATAGAATGGCAGATGTCCTAAACAGCACTGTGGCCTCAGAATCAACTCTTAAGGCATTCGGATCTGGCTGAAGAGCCCATGAGAGTATTTTAGGCATGGAAAGCCAAGCCACCCTGGAAAAAAAAAAAAAAAAAAAAGAAGACCTAAATGGAAGATCTCTGCGAGTGAGATCCCAGTGGAAAGAATGGGGCCATCAACGAAGGAGGTACCTTTCTCTGAAGGGAGGAGTGAACTTCCACTTTGACTATGACCCTGTCAGAATAAGATCGAAGTCAGCGAACTCAAAAGGCTTCCATAGCCTTGGCAACTTACTGACGCCATAAACAAGAGTGTCAAATTGTTAAGTCAACAACAGGAGTCACTGTGTACTTACTTCTCATGTGGGATCTGTCCTTAATGTGTTGTCCAAAGTGAAGTAATGCTATAACTAGTACTGAAATAGTATTTTATACTTTGTGTTTCTTTGTGGGTGCAAACTGATGAAATCTTTACTTAATATATACTGAATTGATCTTCTGTATATAAAGATAATTGAAAATGAATCTTGATGTGAATGGAATGGGAGAGGGAGCGGGAGATGGGATGGGTGTGAGTGGGAGGGAAATTATGGGGGGGGAGCCATTGTAATTCATTAACTGTACTTTGAAATTTTATATTTACTAAATAAAAAAAAATTGCAAAAAGTGTTGCAAGTTGTTCAAAGATGGTTTGGATTTCCCATATCTCTTTCAAAAATTCTAACAGTGACCACAATTTTGGTTTTCCTTCCCTAAAAAGGATTTGTGCTTGCTGGCTTGGATTTTTGCTGTTTATCTGTTTGCTAACAGTGGACAAGACACTGGTCTCAAAGTCCATAGATTGCATCCACATAGGAAAATTGGACTGTTCATGGAAACAAACCTCCCAGGGATATGATGTCTAAATTGTCTTGAAGCATTAATTGTATTTTCACCCTAAATATTTTTTAAGGAATTTGTTAATACATTAGGTTCTTGAGGTCACAGTAAATGGATTATACTTGCTAAAAGACAATTCTCATCAGTTCTCATGTTAATGGGAACTTAATACAAACAGAACAGATTCAAATTAGTCCACAGACACAATTCTAAGAATATGATGAGAGCCGGCATTGTGGCGTACCAGGTTAAGTCCCTGACCCAGCCTAGGCTGTTGTGGCCATTTGAGGAATGAATCAGTGGATGGAAGAAATCTGTCACCTTCTCTAACTCTGACTTTCAAATAAATACATGAATCTTTTTTTTTAAAAAAGAATGTAATGATACTTCCTTCTTCTGTCCCTCCCACTTTTCCTCCCTTTCTCTTTCTTCTTTTCTTTCTTTCAAAATCTATTTTATTGTTCCCTTTCAAAAATTAGTACTACTCGAATTGTGTTACTTACATCATCAACATGAACCTCACCTGGGAGCTTGTTAGAAATATAGAAATTCAGGCACCATCTCAGACTTCCTGAATCACAATTTACAGTTTAAGAGGTCCCTTAGATGGTTTTCACCATATCAAGTTAACTCCTGATAAATGAGATTTCAACTTGTGTTGCTTCCTTGAATTAATTTTCGATGATATCCCTGACTGGGATGCCCTTATTAATTCTCTCATGCACTGAGTTCCTCTTATCCATGGCTCATACAATTAAAATTTTAATTTATTTTTCTATTGTTTGATTGTATCCTTGTTAAACTATCAGCGCCAGGATGAAACACTGTCTGCTTTTGTTGAGCATCGTCTACATGGCACAATATATATTATACTACATAATCAATAAGTATTTAATGAATGTGTGAATTAAGAAGTGTACCTGACAGTTTACCCTGTAGTAGTATAAATCATTTTGTTAACCTTATTTTAATTTTAAAAAATTTTCGAGTTTTCAACTTGTTAACATTGTAATTATTATAAACACTGAACACTTACGAAATTACTAATGTTAGAAAAACATTGCACTGATAGTTAAAGTTACACATAAATACATTATAATCTTTATGATTCAGGGATTTACAATCCAGTGGAATGTCAAGACTTTCACGTGAGAAAACAAAAACAATAACTCAGAGCTTTCCTATGTTAAAAGACAAAGTCATTAATCATATCTTCATTGAGAGGTCGGTCTCTTTTTATTTTTCAGGTGTATGCACAACAAATTGAAGTAAGTTAGAAATGCACTTTCGTTTTCTAAATATTTACTGACATTTCCATGTGTTAGACACTGCTAAAACACTGGGACTATCAAACAGGTCCAGTATCTAGCCTTGTAATGTTTTCATTCAATTATTTTCTAAACTGCAATATGCCAAGGAAACCAGTTTTTATTACACTAAGGACAGATTAATTGTTCTTGAGGGCAATCAACTCTTTGAATATTCAGTTGTTTAGTATCAACCATTTGGTAATATTCCAAGTAGCAAAACATCCATTGGTGAAAGGGGATTTAGTTTGAAACTTAGCATGAGGGTAATCTTAACTTACATAATGGATTTCTAATATTCTCTCCCCTGACTATGTCTTGATTTCCCCAAATACACAAAACATTATAAAATTATGTGCATAATCAATATTTTAAATATTTAATCTTATTTTTGACTTGATCCCTATTAATATGCATTGTATAAGACATCTGTCATCCAGAGAATTATTTAAGTAAAGTTTTTTTGTTTATAAAATCAGAGATGTTTGGAAGTTTATAGAATAGTAATTTAAATAAATTAACCAAACCCATGAATCACTCACCTGTGAACTAACTGAAAGAAATTTTGCGTAGGTACATTCCTTCCCTCAAAGAGAACTCAACTATTTCCTTCCGTCTACACTCTCAGGCTGCAAGTTCTGCATAGTGACAGAAAAATCAAGATTAATCAATGCAACTTAATATAGACCTAAGTACTGGAGAAGGATAGTAGCAAGGGGCAAGAAGTAAACTTCTTAGGAAATGATGCCCACTTAGCCTTCACTACCTATCTTGTCCCAGGAAAATCAGTTCAAGCAAAAGTTGGTTTTCTCCAGTTGACTGTGTGAAACAATATAGCTAGGCTTCATGTTATGGTAAACTGCTATTTGAAAAGTAGACCTCATGACTTTGCCTCTTCTAGGCAGGTCATGCCCTAGAAAAGATAAAAGCATGCAAAGGGAGAAGGAGATCACTTTCACACTTTTAGGTATAACAGTAACACTAATCTTCTTGGAGTAGTCTTCGGTAATAGACCCTGCTTTGATTATTTAGCAACATGTGAAATGAATAGGCCATTAATTGATTAATTAATTTTAAAATTTATGTTATCTGGCAAATGAAATCCAAAGCCATTTTCCCTAGCTGATCTACAAAATGCTTCAAAAAGTTCATGGAAAACTCATTTAAACCTACACATAGACTTCAAACATTTTTGTAGCAAAATACCTTGTCTTGTAATACCATTTTTCCATGGGCTTTCTGCAGTTCACTTGTCCCTATGCCAAGATGTTAAAAGGAGTTTCTTGTAGGTACTGACCAAGTCCTCTTTTCCTTTCTAAAGGCTCCTCTTGCTGCTGCTCATACAGAGTTCTGAGTTCCAGCCAATTTTTCCAAAAGATTTAACATCCTTCTTTTGGAAAGCTTCATTATATCTCTACTTCTACCTTTGTAGAGTACATATGATGAGCGTAAAAAATGGAAATTGGGGACAATTAAGATTTTTATGAGGTTGCTCGCATGCTCAGAGTAAATTTTCTTGCGGAAATAATTTTTCTTACTGAAGTACTTTCTTTCATTGAGAAGATAATCTTGAGCACTTATATTTATTAAAATAATAATTTCTCTTCTTTAGGAGAAATATGGATTTTATTCTTATATATATCCTTGAAATATCCCATAAGGTTATTACTTTTTGTTCCGAGGATTCCTGCAGCTTTATTTAGTTTGCCTTTAAATATGCAAATATATGTAATCTGCCCCTGTGGGTAGCACTTATGGTTAAAATACTAATCTCTTAGTTGTCATTCTTTTTGGTTTTTTTACATTTCTTTCTCTCAGCACCACTTCTAAGTAATAATTGGATTGTGTGATCTTCTCTTTGAGTGGGGACATTCACCTTACATTTCCTTCCCTGTGTATTACAGGCTGGTCTTTCTTAATAAGACTTTAAAAACAGAAAAACCATGAATATATCCCACCATTAATATACTTCCTGATGGTGTCATCTATTATCTTTTATTCCCTAAAGTTAAATTTCTAAGTGTGGTTTTGTAGTCTGGCTAATCACAGCCTAGAGCTATATTAAAAATTGTTGTCTCAACAGTATTCACAATTATATTGAGGCAAGAAAAAGATAAAAGGATTAAAATATCCTTGGAGTACAAGAAATAAAAGTGACTAAAATAATCTTCACAAAAAAATAAATTATTGGATATGTTTATTTCATGAAATCCCTCAGAAAGAATCTAAAATTTTCATTGGTTATATGAGGGTCATTTAAAAAGTTCATGGAAAAAAATAGTTAAAACAAGTTTATTGGAGTGCAAAATCCATGCCTACTTTTAACCATAATACATATATTTCATGACCTTTTTGTTTTGTTTATAAAGATGTATTTATTTATTTGAAAGTCAGAGTTACACAGAGAGAGAAGAGACAGAGAAAGAGAGAGAGAGTTCTTCCATCTGATGGTTCCCTCCCAGTTGGCCAGAAGGCTGGAGCTGTGCTGATCCAAAGCCAGGAGCCAGGAGTTTCTTCCTGGTCTCCCACACCAGTGCAGGGGCCCAAGGACTTGAGCCATCTTCTGCTTTCCCAAGCCATAGCAGAGAGCTGAATCAGAGGTGGAGCAGCCGGGACTAGGACCGGCGCCCATATGGGATGCTGTTGCTTCAGGCCAGGGCTTTCACCCACTGAGCCACAGCGCCAGGCGCTCATAACCTTTTTGAAAACCCCCTAATATACATGGATTTCAAAATATTTTGTGCTCAATAAACTTTTTTTTTTTTTTGACAGGCAGAGTGGACAGTGAGAGAGAGAGACAGAGAGAGAAAGGTCTTCCTTTTTTGCCGTTGGTTCACCCTCCAATGGCCACTGCTGCCAGCGCGCTGCGGCCGGTGCACTGCGCTGATCCCATGGCAGGAGCCAGGTGCTTCTCCTGGTCTCCCATGGGGTGCAGGGCCCAAGCACTTGGGCCATCCTCCACTGCATTCCCTGGCCACAGCAGAGAGCTGGCCTGCAAGAGGGGCAACCGGGACAGAATCCGGCGCCCCAACCGGGACTAGAACCCAGGGTGCCGGCGCCGCAAGGTGGAGGATTAGCCTAGTGAGCTGCGGCGCCGGCCTCAATAAACTTTTTATAATTCCATTTTCCTGTGAACATTTTGAAATAACTTTATATGTGAAGACCTCATAGAAATGCCAAGTGCTTCCTATCTTTTATTAATAATTTTTTATTTGAAAGACAGAGAGATAGAAAATATACACATAAACTCAGAGATAGAAAGAAAGAGGAGAGATCTCACATTGGCTAGTTCACTCTGTAAATGCTGCCAGCTAATATTGGGCCAGGAGAAGCCATAATGTAGGAAGTCAATCCAAGTCTCTCACCTGGGTGAGAGGGACTGGATTTCTTGAGCCCTCTCAGGTGCACATTGCCAGACCTTGGAATCGGAAACTGAACTAGACTTATAAGTCAGACATTCCAGTCTGAGATAGAGGCATCATCGCCATCTTAACTGCTGTGCCAGACACCTGCCCCTGAACAATCACTTTTGATGTTAAAATAATAGTATAGGTATAAGGCTTACAAGTCCAATAGTTTTATACCACCCCATGCTGCTCCCCAAGGACACTCCACTTTTAGCTCTTTTTTTTTTTACTGTTTTTTAATCTGTATATTTGAAAAAAGTCTGTTTATCATATTTTGATATTTCATATTTATGTTCTAACAACTAGCTTAAGACTAGAAACTGACAATCTTGCTTACATAGAAGAGGGCTTTACCCATCACATACATTGTTCCCCTATCATTCTATCAGTTATTATTTATATCACTACTTAATTGTCATCATCACATTGTACATTTTATTTAGAACAAAACCAGGTAGCATTCTATGAGTCATTTTTTCCCATTGTTCTGTGTTTGGTTCTCAGTGACATAACTTCTAAAATGTGATATAGGCCGGCGCCGCGGCTCAATAGGCTAATCCTTCGCCTGCAGTGCCGGCACTTCAGGTTCTAGTCCCGGTCAAGGCGCCGGATTCTGTCCCGGTTGCCCCTCTTCCAGGCCAGCTCTCTGCTGTGGCCAGGGAGTGCAGTGGAGGATGGCCCAAGTGCTTGGGCCCTGCGCCCCCATGGGAGACCAGGAGGAAGCACCTGGCTCCTGGCTTCAGATCAGTGCAGTGCGCCGGCCACAACGCGCCAGCCGCGGCGGCCATTGGAGGGTGAATCAACGGCAAAGGAAGACCTTTCTTTCTCTCTCTCTCTCACCGTCCACTCTGCCTGTCAAAAAAAAAAAAAAAAAAAATTAAAGTGTGATATAAAATGGGAATGTCTCACAGCATTGGTGTTGGGTACTCTCAGTTTTTAAAAACACTGCTATCAGAGTTTAGTCTTAGTTAATAAACTTCAAAGTGTATTTCCTGGTGATGGTGAAATAGAAAACTGCATGAAAATCAGGGGTGTAAAGTGCCATTTCCTGATAATAAGTGAGAGGATAAGAAACAGAGTACAGAAAACTCTGCTCTCGCTCGCGCTCTCTTGCTGTCTCTCTCTTGCTCTGACTCAGAAGTGAGGTAGATTACTTCGATTTAGGCTCTGTTGATGGGAACTTATTCTATGGCTCTACCCAGGAAAGAAGAAAGGAAAGACATAGCCTATCTGGCAAGATAGCTACGTCTCAGAAACAAGTCTGCAGTATACAGGGGCGAGAACACTAATTTTTGAACTGTGTTTACCGTACAAACTAAATATATGTCAGTAGTGAATTTTATTAACCAAATTACTCATAATCTGTAAAATAGAATATTTATGCAACAGTTCTAAAGGATGACAAGATCTGTATGTGTTGAGCACACACACACACACACACGTATGCACACACAGAGATTTAAGCCACAGAATATTTTCTCAGGTAACGTAACTGGTTGAAAATTTCTACTTCATAGTATAATAACTGAATTATGGGGAATTTTGCCTTTCCTCCTTGAGAGTGTTGTAAATAATTATGATATATGCATATTGAAAATGAAAGTTACAAAGTAACAGTGTTGTCATGCCTATTAAGATTTTTAAAGTGATTTCTTGATAGTTTTGATATTAAAAAAACAATTTCTATGTAAACATTTAGATAATTTACAATGAAACAATTTTCTTTCATTGTTTCTTATTTGTATTCTTTAAACTTCTTTGTCTTACCTTAATGCACTGGCTAGGATCCCCCGGTATATTAGTGGATGTGAATAACAAAATAAGTTATCTAGCTCCTGCTATGTCATGTTCCTGTTTTTGGAGCAAAATAGTTCAATTAGCATGAAGAAATTCTTTTCTATAGCAAAAATGCTGATAATCTATTTATCTAACTATGAGTGTATATCATTTTCTATTAATTTTTTAAAATTTATTAGAAAGGCAGAGTGGCATGCACAGACAGGGAGACACCTTGTAAGAGAAAGAGATTTTTCACTTGTTCATGCATTCCCCTAATGCCCTCAATAGCCAGGACTAGGTGAGGCCATAGCCAGGAGCCTGGAATCCCATCAGGGCCTCCCGCATGGTTGTCAGAGCACTTGAGCCATCATCTGCTGCCTCCCAGTTTAGAAGAAGCAGATGAGGAACTTTATCCTTGGCACTCTGATATGGGATGCAAGCTGCAAAGTGGTGGTTGAACATTCTGCAGCACGTTGCCCACATCTAGTAAATGTTTTTTTAGGGATTGGCACTATGGTATAGCAGGGTAAGTCACTGCCTGTGGTGCCAGCATCCTGTATGGGTACCAATTCAAGTCACAGATGCTCTACTTCCAAAACAACTACCTACTAATACTCCTGGGAAAGCAGTGAAAGATAGTTCAAGTCCTTGAACCCCTGTCACCCACAATGGAGACTCAGAAAAAGCTCCTGGTTCCTGGCTTCAGCCTGGCCCAGTTCCAGTCATTGCAGCCATTTGGGGAGTGAACCAGTAGATGGAAGTTCTCTGTCACTCTTCCTTCTCTTTCTCTCTCTCTCTCTCTGTATTTCTTTCAAATAAATATATATATAAATATAAATATAAATATGATTACATATTCCCTCTTTTAGTCTGTAGTTGACTTAAAGGACTTAATTTTCAAGTACTAAACAAGTGTTCTGTATCTATTTTATATGTCATGATAGATTATCTTTTGACATATGGCTGGATTTCAGTTGGTAGTATTTTTAGGAATTTTGCACACATACTCAGAAGCAACATTGTTCTCTAGTTTTTTTTTTTCTTAATGAATTTGTGTGTATATTAGGGTAATTGTTACCTCATAACTTAGTTAGAAAATATTTCCTTCACTTCTCTTTTGTAGAAGAGTTTGTGTCAAACTGGTATATTTTCTGCCCTAAATGTTTGGTAGAATCTTCAGCAAAGCCATCTAGGCCTAGAGGGGTTTTTTTTTTTTTTTTTTGCAAAATCTTAAATTATAAATCCAATCCATTATTACATGTAAAAATACTCATATCAACTATTTCTTCTTTAAAGACTGGTAGTCTGGCATATTTCCAGAAACCTGACTCTTTTATCTAAATTTTAAATATATGGAACTAGAATTGTTTGTTATTTTGTCTTATTATCACTATAAACCCTGAAACAAAAAATGATACTTCCTCTTGCTGATATTTAAAATTTGAGTAGTAATTTGAAAAATAAAATTTCTCTCATATTTGCTCTATTTAGCTTAATAAGATTATAGGATACAAGTTTAGCATATATCATATTTCTAAATGTAATGAAATTGAAATAACACCATTTGAAATTCCAACAAAACTTTGTAATGCTTACTTAGAAACACAGTAATGCATGTACAAGATCTGTCTGATGGAAACCCACAAAAATTACAAAGCCCAAAATAAATACAGGTATATACACATTTGTGAATTATGTGACTTGATAATATTAGGATGTTAGTTTTCCCCAATCTATAGATTCAGCATAATTACAATGAAATTCTTATTTTGAATTTGTAGAAATTGACAAAATTATAAAATTTATATGGAAGTGTAAAAGACTTGGACTATCTAAAATGATCTTGAACAAAAGAAACATGATTCATGCTGCCAGATTTCAATATTCACTCATTAATTGAAATATTATTTAAAGTATAGACATGAGTATTATTCAAATGCAACAGACATTTAATTTTTTTTAAGATTTATTTTAATTATTTGAAAGGAAGAGAGAGTTGAAGCAAGAGACAGAGAGACATGTCTTCCATCTGCTGGTTCACTCCCCAGATGGCCACAATGGTTGGGACTCAATCCAGGAGCTGCTTCGGGATTTCCTAGATGGGACCAGGGACTCTAGTAATTGGGCCATCTCCCACTGCTTTTCAAGGAACAGTAGCATGGAGCTGGTTTGGAAGTATAACAACCAGGACTCAAACAAGTGCCTGTATGGGATGCTGGCATCAGAGGCAACAGCTTTACCACTTACACCGAAATACTGTCCCACAATTGCAGTTTTTCACAAAGGTAAATTAATAGAAATGGTTTTTGTCCTGGAACAATTTAACATTTATGTGCAAAGAATCCAAATTCATATATCATACCATATTTAGAAATAAACACAAATGTACCATAAACTTAGAATTATAAAATTTCTAGATGAAAATATAAGCCAAATTTACAGAGGCAGGACTTATATATGACTGTAAAAGCATAGTTTGGGAAAGAAAATAGTGCAGTTGAGCTTCATCAACAGAAAATTTTTCTTGAAATTTTGTTGTTCTAAAAACACCAATAAGAAACTGTAAAATGAAACTACAGGTTTTGATAAATTATTCACAAATCACGTATCTCATAACAGACTTTTACCCAAAATGCTTACAGATACAAATGCATGTATGTTACAACCTAAAACATCAATGAGAAAACCCAATAAAAATGAGTAGAAGGTAGAACAGAATCATAGATGTTTGCAGATTAACACAAGAAAAAATAGCCAATGTTGTTGGTCAATATAAAATGCAAATTAAAATGGCAATGACGGGATACCATTACATACCCACTCTAGTTCCTAAAATATAAATTGAAAAGCTGATATAGAGATTGCTAGAAAGAAGGAAAAGATGGAAGATTGACATATTGATGGGAAAAGTACAAAAGGACACTCCCGGTTTGGAAAACAGTTGAGTAGTTTCTTAGGAAGTGAGTGAGGTATCCACTTAATATTTAAGCCAGTGATATCAGATTAACTGCAATAAAATGATAGTATATTTATATGAAATTTGTACATACATATTTATAGCAACTTTATTCATAATAATCCTGAATTTTAAAAAATCCAAATGTCTATGACCTGTGATATGGATTAACAAAATAGATATGCTTACACAATGGAATATTACTCTGCCATGAAAAGGGCAGAGCTATTAATAGTAACAGAAATCCAGATGAACATCAAATGTACTGACTAAGTAAAATAAACCAGGCTGAAAATGCTACACACTGCAAATTGTTGTGTTTATATCACATTCTGGAAAAGGCAAAACCATTGAAACAGCAAAGAGGTCAGCACTCACTAAAAAATGGAAGGAGTGAGTGAATTGGGTAAAATACAGAGTTGCATGCTTTTGGATTATGTCACTGTTCTATACCCAGATGATTACACGGATTGTACTATTATTACAGAACTATACATTAAAAAGAGTAAATTTTACTAAATGAAAATTCTACCAAAACCCAAATGAAAAAAATAAACATAAAGGAATAGCCTTACATTAATCTTTCTATATGAAAAAATTATGAAAATTTGAGGCCAAGAATTATCCTCACACTAAGGAATCTGACAAAATTCACCATGGTAGTCATAAGCAACATCCTAATCTCTGTTAGTCACCTCACACTGCATTTTACTAGACCAGGAAATTGGCGAGAAAAGATGACTGATGTGACAGAAATTATCGCCATTCTAAATATGTCAAGCATATATCTTGCTGACAAGTGGGACTGCCTGGCCTGGCAAGTAGCTGCATCAGCTTTTCAATCTCCAAGTACAAAAATGGAGTGAAATGCTTATTTTTTTAATGTGCTACATAAGGAAAGAATAGCTTTTTACTCATTACTATGATTATAGTTATTAGTTAAAAAGCATTTTGTATAAGCCAAGATCAAGGAACAATTTTATTACTAAATTAAGAATGAAACATCATTCACTTTGTAAAATAATGTCTCAGAAAACTTCTGTGTTTGGAAAGCTTCCAAAGCCTTGTTGTATTTCGAAGGATTTTCTAAAAGTTATTGTTTCCTCTCAGGGACAAACATATAACCTGGACACATACAAATAAAATAGCACAGCTGTGTTCTCACTGTTCCACTAAGTCCAATACACAATGTGACTTGTTCAATTATTGGCCATAAAGACAGGAGCATAATGTTATTTACTAAAAACAATTCTGTAGCGACACAGCCAAAATGGCAAACAGGTTTTTTCCAGCTTACAGTATTTATGTAAACAAAACTACTAATGAAAGGAACCTCCTAGTAGTAATAGCTTACAATTGCTGGAATCTGGTTGCCAACTTTTCATCACCTTTCTTTAGTATTTTGTTTTTACACTGAGGTAGTTCAGCACTTTTTATGTGTTTCCTGAACCATATACTCACATACTTTTGTGGAAATGTGTCATAAATCTCAATAATGTCATAAAGCAAAATAGTCCCTAAAGATTATGCAGATTAGCATAAACATTTGATGAAAATCACTTGTCTGAACTGTTAAGTGGCCCATGATTCTGTAGCAAATTAAATATGGATGTGCATTGCTTCAGAACAGTATGTTTTGTAAAATAAGGACACCTATATGGAAAAAATTATTTCCTATGGTTATTGTTTCTCTGTCTATTGGAGATTTTGCACTTAGATAAGGAGTTCAAGAATAGGTATATAGATATAGATAAAGGAATAAAGAAATTTTCTTCACAAGATCAAAAGATGACAAACTAGAACTAAATCATGTAGAGCTCAAAAATAGAAATACCTTTCTATTACAAAAAGAAATATAACCCCAAAAGGCTTAAACAGTACATATGTGAATTATTATAAGAACGGTACTGATATTCTGTTATACTGACTGAATGTTTGAATTTTAATTGATTCTGATAATAAAAATAGTAATGGTGAAAGAACTATAGGAATATTTTAAGAATATTCATAATTATTATCATTCACTTCATTTAAACCTCTCAGTGACCTCATGGGACATCTTGTGTAGAGATCCAGAGAAACATGTAAGAGAGAGTTTTAAGTCATTTACCCATCACCCTATGATGCATTTCATAATCCTAACATATCAGAGGCTTCAGACAACAAAAATTCCATTGTTCACTGATATCACAGTCCAGTTGGCACTTCTGTGCTGCCCTGATCTCCTTTCAGTTTTTAGATTTCTACCTTATGGTCCTAGGAGTCTTCTTATAGATCTCAATCAGATGGCTGACAAGTGAAGAGTGAATGGAAGATTGTCAAGACCTTTTAAGGGTCAGGAGTGACACAAACAACAGTTATTCCTACAATACTTTGGCTAGGAGTCAGATATATGGCTACAGCATAACTGGAAGTTAACTGGGAAATACCAACATTCCAAGAAACAGGAATGCGAACATTTATCTGTGCTCAGCCATATTACATAGTCTACAATTACGAAAACTAAGATTGGCTTTAAGGCACATTTACTCCAGAGTCCAAGGCTTGGATCTAATACCCTATAACCGCTAAGACAAAAGGTAAAAGTTGAAAGAGATCTCTGATTTAGTATGAATTATTTTTCTATCATCTTAGACTCCACCTGACATTATTAAAACTATGGCTTCTTGAATCTGTTTTAAGTGAAAAATGACAGAATTTTGAATGTCTCTGTCGCTCCCCCATTCGTGGAGGAACGACACAGGACCCTGCATTGTTCTTTCGTCTGCTCGGCCCTTCCCGGGTTTGCTGCTGGTCCTTCCCAGGTTGGCTGCCGACCCCTCCACCTCCGTGGAGGGGCGGCTCCCCCTGCCACTTTCCCCACTTCCGCGGGGGAGCGGCACACCGCCAGCCGGCTCTCTCGGGGGCTGCTCAGGTGTTCCTTCAGATGTTCTCTGGTGCATGTTGTCTCTCTCCTCCTTTATAGTCCTCTTCTACCAATCCCAACTTTGCTACCCACACGCCGAGTACGCTGCTCTCCTCCAATCAGGAGCAGGTCCTACAGTTTATTGGTTGAACTGGAGGCAGCTGTGTAGAAGCTGTTTTCTCCTCTCCCAGCGCCATATTGTGGGAGAGCAGATGCATAGAATAAGTCTTAATTCCAGTAACTTAGTCTAGTCCGAGTTGCTCCCCACAGTCTCAATGCTACACACACCACATATTTTTAACTTGCATTTTATTAAACTTTTAACTTGCATTTTATAGAGAAGATGGACATACTTTTTTACAATTCTCCTTTACAACTTACTTGATAAGGGCATGAAAAGATTTCTTTAAAGGGCCAGCACTGTGGTATAGTGGGTAAAGCCATCACCTGCAGTGCCAGTATCCCATATGGGTTTGAGTCCCAGCCACTCCACTTCCTATCCAGCTCTCTGCTATGGCCTGGGAAAGCAGTAGAAGATGGCCTAAGTCGTTGGGCCCCTGCACCCACATGAGAGACCCAAAGGAGGCTCCTGGCTCCTGGATTTGGATCAGCACGGCCAATTGGGGAGTGAACCAAGTTGTTGGACCCCTGCACCCACGTGAGAGACCCAGAGGAGGCTCCTGGCTCCTGGCTTTGGATCAGCACAGCCAATTGGGGAGTGAACCAGCAGATGGAAGACCTCTTTCTCTCTGCCTCTCCTCTCTCTGTGTAACTCTGACTTTCAAATAAATAAATAATCTTCTTAAAAAAAGATTTCTTTTAGAAAAAACAAGTACATCTGTGTTAGAGATATCATCAACTGAATTAAAATTGATCCTTGAAAAAGTAACTTCTTTCCTGTAATCAAATAGACAATTTGGGGCTGGCATTTGGTTCAGTAGTTAAGACATTGCTTAGGATACCTGTATCCCACACTGGATTGGCTTTATTGGAGTCCTGGCTTTGTTGCTGATTCCAGATTCCTGTAAATGTGCATCATCAGCTGCAGAAGGTGATACCTCAAGTAGTTAGGTCCCTGCCACTAACATGAAAGACCTGGACTGATTTCCTAGCTCCTGGCTTTGGTGTGGCCCAACCCTGGCTACTGCAGGCATATGGGAGACAAACAGCAGACTAGAGAATCTTTCTCTTTCTCACTCTCTCCCTCTCTTCTCTATCTTTCCCTTGCCCCTCCCCATTACTAACTCCCTCTCTTTCCCTTTCTCTATCTGCATTTCAAATAAAAAATAATAAATATTTTAACAGTTTTATGAAAATGCCAAGGAGTAGAGATTGGATTCTATGTTTACATGTTTGTGTTCTCACTTGCATATTTAATTCCTTTAGATACTAGTAGTCTTCCTACTTCAGTTGAAAATCCAAATCAAAGATAATGTTGCATGAGCCAATGACTCTGCTTCATAAAAGGCAGTCTGTGAAAACTAATGATTCAAGTACAAAATTTCTGTTGTACTCAAATAAGCTTTCTAACAAAATTAATCTGATGCACTGTTAATTATGTACATAGTCATAGTGTTGCATGTAATTAAGCATAAATGCTAAGCAGTTCAAATAGATAACTTTACTATAATTAGTATTGCTTTCACAGTCTAGGACAATTTTAGTTTTTACATTGTTTGTTCTTCACAGTTCTTCATCATCTGCCTGCAGAAACAGTATTTACCATTTCAGCTAATCTCTTATGTTTAATCATCTCTGTATCGTAACTTGGTACATACACAAATCCCTTTACAGGATAAATCCAGTATGTCAAAAGGTATGTTGCCTTTGTCTCTGTCGCTATTTTCAACCACCAGACCCCCACCTGGCACCTCCAACTATGATTGAGGACAATCTTTCAAATTTGTCTTTTCTCCTGTACTCTCCCAATCAATACCCCCTGTATCTATAACTTTTTTCAGCATACACTCTACTCTCTATCCCCCAGATACTTCTACTTCAAGATCGGAAAGAGTTGAAAGATAAGATCAGTAATGCTTGCATTTTCTACTTTAGATTGAGATAATCTAAATGGATTAAATAAAAAAATACATTGATGTCTCTGAGTCAATATGCCTAGATAAGTTAAACCACACCCCTGCCATCATTCTTTGTATGCTATAACTATGTCTAAGTTTTTTCTTCAAGAAAACTGTTCTTTTTCCTTAATCTGTATCAATGCATGGTGCATTTGCTTCTCTTCTCACTACACTACAGTATGCTTTTTAAAGATTTTTACTGATCCTATTAAGAAATCCACAGCATTTTCTAGGTCCTCTCCATTCATATTTTGCAAAGAATTCAACATTGATTGCTCTTCTTGTTTCTATGGACTGTTCTTCCTTTCATTTTGCTAAATTGTCTAGGTTCTCTAGCTACGATTTGATTAATTTAGTTTCTTTGTGGATACCTCTTTTCCTAGTAGATTTTCAAAAGTAGGAGTTCTCTTCTGAGTTTTACTTGTAGTAAAAATATTCTTTTTGAGGGATGATTCTTTACTCTTAGGCTACAATGACCAGCTTCATGCTTGTGACTGCCAGATCTGTGTCTCCTTTCTTCCCTGAGATAGAATGATATTTTCCATTCCCCCTTGGTCATTATGTTGACAGCATTTTTAATTAAATGTAGTAAAAGACAAATAATAATTGTTTTACCCAAATTGCACTAAATTCATTTTATTGTTATTATTAATTCAGTGTCATCCTTTCATTGTGTTTTTGGCCATCATTCCATGCAAATTACACAGGCTTACATTATTCCTTTGCCATTTTCAACCTCTTAGATTGCTTTGTTCCCTTTATTATATTTCATTCGTTCTTTTCTCTATTACCAGGTGTTTTCAAAAAGTAGAAATCAGAATATATAATTTCTGAACTCAGTAACAATGATTCCTACAGCTAAAGAATTTTCTGCTTAATTTATGAATTAATCTTACTTGATTTGACTCCAAACCAACCCAGCCCCATTTCTTACCACATTGTCTGCACAGTGTTATTTATCATTGTCTCCTTGTCTGCATTTCTTGTTTTCCTTCATGTCTTTTCACTTATTTTCTCCTATCGGGCCCTTATCTGAACTGCACTCTCATAAAATTTTGTTTATTGAAACTCTTATCTTTTAAATCCCTGTTCAAATTCAACTACTTCTACAACTATTACTCAGATGCTTTCTTCCATTTCCAGTTGGGGATGACTCTTTCTCTTTCTAAATCATGCCATTTGCACTTTTATTTGCATTTTTTTATTTTCTACCATGATTTGTAGCCATTGTTTACATTGTTTCTCTTTCTACCTAATTTTAGCTACTTCCATACTCAGGTTGTAAATTCTTAATTTGTAAAACCATTTTGAATCTGTGGACCCTGGCAGAGGGCTTAGCATTGACTAGGTGCTCAATAAATATTGAAATAAAGTAACGTAGAAATTGAAACCTATTTTGGGCTGATTCTACCACAATAAAGTGAGATTTTATAACTCTATTACTTAACTCTAACAGATAAATTACTACCTTTGGGATTTAGCTTAATTTAATGGACTAGGGATGATGCTGAGTGTGAATCCTAATTCTAAAGTTAAGCTATTTTGTTGATTTATTGATTGAATGCAAAAATTATGGGACAGTTTCTTTAACTATGGCACACTACTAAGCCTATAATGATACACATTAAAAAAGAACATACCATGGTACCAGCCATTCCCAGATTGCATAATGGGCATGAGAAAAGTTACTAGGAACATGGACTTTCTCATTAGACTGAGAAGTCAATTCTGTCTTAGACTTGACTTATTATCTTAGGCAAGTTATCACTACTTGTTTCCTCTTCAGTAAAATGCAGATTATGATAATCTCTACATTTTAGACTACTGTGAGCTTTCAAAGAATTTTCATAATTGGCAAACATGACATATAATAGGGTCATAATTTTTACCTCCACATACTAGTTGAGGGAAACAAAATAGAAATAACTACTATAGAACAAGGCAAAAAAATAATTTACAAGAATAAGTTATTCCATAGTTTTCATTAATGGTATGGTTTTATAGACCAAATTGATAGTCATTAAGTAATGATTAGCATTTCTATTAGTATATATCTAGTAGTGACCCATATTCAGGATTACAAATTAGATGTAATTGACTGGTATGTTAATTGGACTGACTTTACAGAAATTCAAACTGTTTTGGGTACTTTCAGGAAAAATGTATGTGAAATATTGGTGTTTAATGGAGCAGTGAAATCTGCAAGTTGAGGTTACAAATGGCTTTTACGTTAGGATACTGCAGTTATGTTCCAATAGAGAAGAAACCTTGAGAATCAGTGGGTTGACAAGAAGCTTGTAGACAAACAGGAGAACCATGGTTTCTCCACCTGGCACATAAACTTTAGGAAATCAATGAGAAGAGGAAGCATCTCGCAATGGTTGCTGTTAAATAGGAATAACGCCAAGAAGTGATGCCCTGGAAGCAAAATAATGAATATGCATCAGGATGAAGTAAATATCAACTGTGTCAAATTTTGCTGATAGGTACAATAAGATGAGGACTGAGAAAAGGTCACTGCACTTATCAACATAGAGGTCTTTGAAGTCCCCTGCTTGAGCAGTTTCCATGTAGCGAAGAAACTGAAAACTTGATGGAGGGAGTTTAAGGTATAATCTCAAGGAAAGAAGTAAGTATAGAGGTTTTTTTTTTAAGTTTTTTTTAACAATTTATTTATTTATTAAAATGTAGAGTTACAGAGAAGCAGAAGCAGAGAGAGGGAGACAAAGGTCTTCCATCTACTGGTTCAGTCCCCAAATGACCTCAATGGCCAGAGCTGGGCTGATACAAAGCCAGGAGCTTCTTCCAGGTCTCCCACTTGGGTGCAAGGGCCCAAGGACTTAGACCATTTTCTACTGTTTTCTCAGGCTATAGCAGAGGGCTGGATCAGGAGTGGAGCAGCTGGGACTCAAACCAGTGCCCACATGGGATATTGGCACTGCAGATGGCAGTTTTATACACTATGCCACATCTCCAAACCCTTTAAATTTTCTTATAAAGAATAACAGCAGAATGGGCAATAGTGACTAGTGGGGGAATGTTGACCAAGATTTTTATTTTTAAGTTGGAAAAAAATGAGCATATTTGATGCTGAGAATGAGCTAATACAGGAATCAGAGTACCTCTTAAGTGAGAGCTTAGCTGTTATTGTCTACACAGCCTCCACGATAATATGAAAGCAGCAGAGACAATATGTAAATAATTGTATGGCTATGTAGCAATGACAATAACTGATAAAAACAGGCAGGTTGTCTAGTTTGCTAGTACTGACTCACACTATAAGCGGGAGTGATGATTAGTAGAGGGAATGGAACACAGCTGAAGTGATATCTGTGCAGTGAGAAGGAAATGATTTATACATAGTAGGATTTAATGATGAGTTCAACTAAGTTTGAAAATTAAGGGGGACAAGAGTATATACAGTAGGTGGATGTGGACTATCAACTGAAAAATTTCTTTTGACTGCTTTAGTTTTCTCAAAAATCTAGGAAGCAAGATCATCACAAGTGAGTAAACATTAGGGAAGGAGGTTTGGAATATTGAGAAGATAATGAGAAATAAGTTATATACAAGACTTGGGAAATAATTGAGCTATGGAAACACTAGATAATTAAGGTTTTCTTTAAACATCCCGTGTTAGGTATTAAATACTCCAGATGTTCTCTTCCACTTTGAGTTTTTAGTGTATTTCTTTGTTATCTATAGTTTTATTAAGGAAATGCCAGCTAAATGTGTGGCAAATATCAACACATTTTGAATTATTTAAGTTTAATCATCAACACTCTTATTTTTCTCCCTTGGGGAGAGGGGGTGAAACAGTGCTAGTGTAATCTATTACCACCTGCGTTTTCAGAGTAATAACAGCCGTACACTTTATGTAGATATTCTCTTGTTCAGCAAATCTTATTCTTGCTAGAAATTATTTGTGCAGTGAATATGTGCTTGTCACTTTTTCTCTGTTTCATGCATTTGTCATACTGAATCCTAATTTGCTCTGAGAATTTGGTAACTTTTGCTTCAGTGATGTATTTTCTCTGAAAGAGTTCAACTATAATGAAATATTTTATATCCAGTATTTGCCTAATATTTTTCCACCAATGAAAAATGAATTATTGAAATGAAATATATTCACATTGATTGCTATGAAGGTTACACATGGATTGGTAAATCAAAACAAGTCCTAAAAAGATAGAAAATCAATTGATATGTCAGATATGAAAGTCATAGGTGGTGAAATCAACACTGAGTTGACATTTTTCCTCTTGAAATAATTTAATTTGCTAGAATTTGAAAAGATTTGTGACTTTGAATATAGTAATAAGCTAAAAAGTGGGAGACCAAACACATTGATCATGAATTTTATTTACAATACTTCAAACAAATACAAACCATCATATTTTAGAGAGAATAAATATTGTTACTTTTCTAGAAAAATCATAGACACTTTCTGGGAGAAAATCAAACCTGTTATTTAGTTATTCCCTGAGTAAATATATTTATATATTTTATTTATTTACTTATTTATTTATTTATTTAGAAAGCAGAATTACAGAGAGGCAGAGTCAGAAAAGAGAGAGAAAGAGAGAGAGAGGTCTTCCATCTGCTGCTGGTTCCCTCCCCAGGTGGCCACAGTGCCTGGTGCTGTGCGAATCTGAAGCCAGCAGCCAGGAGCTTCTTCTGGGTCCCCGTTGTGGGTGCAGGGGCCCAAGGACTTGGGCTATCTTCTACTTATTTCCCAGGCCATAGCAGAGAGTAGCATTGGAAGTGGAGCAGCTGGGACTTGAACCAGCTCCCATATGGGATGCTGGCACTACAGCGGCTTTACCCACTATGCTGCAGTGCCAGCCCCTTTATATATTTAAATCAATATAAATATAAGCAATAAATTAATATTTTAAATATAAACATACGTGCATGCACAGTTAAATACAGAGACTATTTGTTTTTCATTAACAGAATTGTTATCCAATTGCCAGCAGTTGAACTGTCAGTATAAATGTGCAGTAATGAGAAACAGTACAAGATGTTACTGTGAAGATGGATTCGAAGTAAAAGAAGATGGGAGAGGCTGTAAAGGTAAGTTTGATTTGTAGCTTTTTAGACTTTTAGCACAGACACTGTTAACAGTAATTTAATTACATGTCTTTGAGTACCTTCTGTGTGTTCTACAATGTTCATATTAAATTTTATTTCTTAAAATTTAGAACTTAGCAATCATCCCAACATAAATTCATAACTTCACATGAACTGATACTAGTTAATTTTCTACTTAATTGAAAAATATAAAATTGGAAAGTGTTTTGGTTTTACGTTAACATATTGGATTTGATTATTTTGACTACTTGAATGTTATAAAGCTGCAATCTAAATGGCACATGTTAATAAATAGATTAATAAGTTAATTATTACTAATTCTCTCGCATTAAGCATTTTTGCATTGGCATTTCAAGCCGCTAACATTTTACCAAAAGTAAAAATAATAAACATAAATATTGATCTTTTTCATTTTGCTCCATTTTGATATGCTAATCCATAGCTAGAAATCTAAAGACTTCTTTCAGTTATCACTGATTATTAGAGAATTCTTTCCATTGTAGAAAATTTCTAGTTCACAGAAACCTGTTTTACCACTTTTGTGAATTTCTTAGATTCCAAATTTATCCACCCAAAAGACCCTTGACCAAATTGAGTAATTTTAGTCTAATTATCCAATTTGTTTAGCATTCTAATTGAAACTACTTCATAATCAGAGTGCCAAAGAATTTTCCCAATCTCATCTTTCACAGCTTTGCCTCACGTACCCTTCTTCCACTTGATTCCTTGTACCACCTTGAAATGTCTATTGTGTCATCTCAATGCCTTTCACATGATATTTTATCTACTTATTCTGTTTACTTTCTTTTCTTTTTTTTATTTTATTTATTTATTTTTTCTGACAGGCAGAGTGGACAGTGAGAGAGAGAGAGACAGAGAGAAAGGTCTTCCTTTGCCGTTGGTTCACCCTCCAATGGCCGCCGCGGCCGGCGCACTGCGGCCGGCACACCGCGCTGATCCGATGGCAGGAGCCAGGAGCCAGGTGCTTTTCCTGGTCTCCCATGGGGTGCAGGGCCCAAGCACCTGGGCCATCCTCCACTGCACTCCCTGGCCACAGCAGAGGGCTGGCCTGGAAGAGGGGCAACCGGGACAGAATCCGGCGCCCCAACCGGGACTAGAACCCGGTGTGCCAGCGCCGCTAGGCGGAGGATTAGCCTAGTGAGCCGCGGCGCTGGCCCTTTACTTTCTTTTCAACCTTTTTTATTCTAAGGCAATCCAGATCATTCTTTCAACTCAGTTCAATAGAAAGTCTTCATTTAACTTTTTCTCTCCAATGCCAAGCAGGTTCACTTAGTTCTCTGTGTTGTTATAAGTAGTGCATACCTCTAGTATAAGGAAATGCATAGTATCTAGTATTCCATTAAACTCATGTCACGGGGTAGAGATCAACATGTTTATCCACAAATTAACTATTGGCACAATATCTTTTTATTTGCTTGGTCATTTATGAATCAAAAATTATTTACTGACTGTAGAGATTTGGAACAGATGATAGAGGAAGTGACAAAGAGTAGAAAAGGACTGTAGATATTAAAGTAAAATTCAGTCGGAATTTTTCTTTTGAACAGGACCCTAATGATTTATTCTTTTTAAATTAGTGAGAATGATTTGCATACCTTAGTGCAGAACTTTTATTAAATCTATTGATTGAAAACTATGTGACTAGACAAAATCTTTGTTAAAATAGTGAAAAATCAGTATTATAAACCCTGTAAGTATTCAACAGGAGTAAACTTAATGCCTTCACAAAAATACCCAAGGACATCTGACCTGCTCATCATAAATGCAAATCTTTTAAAGTAAATTATTTCATATTAAGTTTGAACTTTTTGGACTAGGACAGCAATAGATTTAATTTTCATTTGCTGTAGTTTTGAAAGGACTTCATGATGTTGGTTCTTCTTTTTTCAGAAAATGATCTATTTCCAAAGTTTTAAAAAAATGTTTTCTTCAACAAGAAAAATAAAGCTCAGCAATAAACCTGCTTACAGATCATGCCAATTTTCCTTTCAGATCAAGATGAATGTGCTGCGTATGGTACGTGCAGCCAGATGTGCATGAATACACATGGATCCTATGTATGCAGTTGTGTAGAGGGCTACATAATGCAGCCAGACAACAGATCTTGCAAGGCCAAAAATGGTAAGTTGTGCTTGTTGTTGTGCTTCATGGATTTTCTGTTTCCTTTCTATAGTGCCTTTTCACTGGAAAGGGGTGAGTAGCAATATTGAACATTGGACATTGGAATATTGGACATTGAAGAGAGAGATTTTGCTTCATTTTGATATGCTAATCCATAGCTAGAAATCTAAAGACTTCTTTCAGTTATCACTGATTGTTAGAGAATTCTTTCCATTGTAGAAAATGTCTAGTTCACAGAAACCTGTTTTAAAGAAGTGAATTAAATGATTTGGATTCGCATCGCCTTCCTTGACTTCTGGTGTTACTGGTGAAATGGTGACAGAGAAAGTTTATCTTGGTCTGTGTCTAGCATGAAAGAAAAATTTCGATGCAGACACGGCAGACAGTAAAGCAAGATTTATTTAAGTCAGGATCCTCCTGCCAAAGCTGCCAGGATGGGGGGCTCCAAGGGAGGCAAACCAGAGAGCCTGGTGGTAGCGGGGTTTTTAAGCACAAGCTTGAGGAAAAACTAATAGTCAGCCAACAGTTAGAATGCAGTGACAAAACTCATCAAGGCCTGAGCTGCCCTAACTTGCTTGTGATAAAACAAAAGATCTATCAGAAGGACAGGATGTGTAACATGTTTCACAGTAAACTGGGAATTCAGAAGGGTAGACCCACCACTCCTGATAAAATGGAACCTCCCAAGGACTGGGACGGGTACTTTACCTTGATCTTGCTGGAGATAACTTTGCACTGTCTTAGGGGGACTTTCCGATCCTCATTTCCACTGAGACCAACCTGACTGTTTATTGTCCAGCCTGAATCCTCACACTAGTATAGATTCCTAACTTATTTCTTGAGGCTTAAGACTGCCTCCAAATTTTGTCCTATTCCGCATGATAAAGTGACCTGATAAAATATCAACCAGATCTCTAATCTCCCATGAGAACAAAAGCTGAACACCATATAGGACGTGTAGGAGCCTAACTGTCTGGCAACATTTACGTTTCCAATCTGGTCTCCCACTACTCTCCTTTCATCATCAAAAGCAATCTTACTGGTTTCCTTGTCTTTTGCCATCCATGTTGCTCTTCCCTGAGTTCTTTCCCTTTTTGTTTATCTGCCTGGATTGCTTTTCCTTGTGATGTCCGCAATAGTGTTTCCTTCTGATCTTCTGAGTATCAGTTAAAATGTCAACATACACAATGATGTCCTCTGCCATTCTACTTTCATTATGCACACTATCTCCAATGCTATCTTAGTTCCCAGTGTTATTTATTTACAAACATCTATTCTATCACTACATGGTTTATCTTGTTTTATTTTCTTTATAACCATTTGAAATTAATTCATTTATGTCTATTTGTTTACCATATGGTTTGTCTGGAATAATGGAAGCATTATAAGAGTATCAAGTTGTCTGAATATTAATTATTCAGTACTGATCATTGCTTAGAATATCTAGGTATTCAATATTTGTTTAAAAAAAAAGAAGAGGGCCAGTGCAGTTGCCTTGGTTTGAGGTGCCAGCATCCCATATGGTCACTGGTTCAAGACCCGGTTGCTCCTCTTCCAATCCAGCTCTCTACTATGGCCTGGGAAAGCAGTAGAAGATGGCCCAAGTCCTTGGGCCCCTGCACCTGGGTGGGAGACCCGGAAGAGGCTCCTGGCTCCTGGCTTCAAGTTGGCACAGCTCCAGCTGTGCAGGCCAATTGGGGAGTCTTCTATCAGATGGAAGTCCTCTCTCTCTCTCTCTCTCTCTCTCTCTTTCTCTCTCTCTTTCTGCCTCTCCTCTGTGACTTTCAAATAAATAGATCTTAAAAAAAAAAGAGAGAAGGAATAAAAGGGAAAGAGGGGAGGGAGAAAATGAAGTGAAAAGGGGGTGGAGGGAGAAAATAAAAAGGAATGAAAATGTCTTTCTAATTAAGACTACTAAGTTGGGGGCTGGCACTGTGGTGCTGTGGGTTAAAGCCCTGGCCTGAAGCACTGGCATCCCATACGGGCGCCAGTTCTAGTCCCGGCTGCTCCTCTTCCAGTCCAGCTCTCTGCTATGGCCTGGGATAGCAGTAGAAGATGGCTCAAGTCTTTGGGCCCCTGGGCCCCTGCACCCACGTGGGAGACCCACAAGAAGCTCCTGGCTCCTGGCTTCAGATCGGCGCAGCTCCGGACTTTGTGTCCAATTAGGAAGTGAACCAGCGGATAGAAGACCTATCTCTCTGTCTCTATCTCTGTCTGTAACTGTCTTTAAAAAAAAAAAAAAAAAAGACTACTAAATGAGTGCTTCATCCTTAAATTTTTGAATTTTATGTTTCAACCTGTCTTTTACAGCTTGCCTAGAAATAATGATGTAGTTTCGCTGTTTCCAGCTTGAAGTAAATACTCAGTAAATACGGTTGATCGTCTTATGAAGAAACTGTAGAATGAGCTTATTACAATAGGATAAGGCAATTTTTTTCTGTGTGTTAGGACTGAATTAGTTTGGGATCAGTGTAGGAAATTATATAGAGTATGATATTCTACCTGACTTCTAACTTTCCCCAAATCTGGTTTTGTATAATGAATTTGCGAATTAAGTTGTGTTGACAAGTTAATGAGTAGTCTCCCTGCCCCCTCCCTTATTAGCAATCACTCAATTAGGCGTGAGATAGAATTCTTTTTTCTAAAGCCAGATTGAGTGAAGCATTGGATTTGCTCTGCAAGCTGTTGCTGTTTGGTCCCTGTACACATAGCCCTTGTTATGTTCAGCCATTTCCCTGAGATACTGTGGTTAATTATTTAGAAAACATGTTGATATACAAAAATCAGAAAGAAACATTCTTGTACATCTTAGTTTATTTCTTTACATTACTGATTTGGTTTATGAAGTTGTATTTACTGGGGAAGGAGGCAACCCTTGAGAAATATTAGGTCAAGTTATATGTTCCTTTTTTGTTCTACCACTGAGAATTTGATTTAAAATATTGATGAACTAAAGGAGGAAAGTCTTGTTCTTTGCTGTTTCTATTGATCTACACAATATTGTTGTGATACACAGGAAGAGTATAATGTAATAAAACCTACGGTTCCATGGAAGCACTTGTGCTTTTCAAGACAGATAGGTTATCAGACAATAATGGGGTGTTAACCAAACAGCAGTGGTACATTGTAATGCCATTCTACTTCAAGGGAATTGGATGAGTCTTGTATTGATCGTAGATAATACACATCCCTTTATCTCTGGGTCCTTAGCTTGAGGAAAGTCTTGGCCTACAGCATTTGAAAACTAAATAATTTCCATGGGAAAATGATGTGATTTATAAGGAAATTATGTAGCTAGAAAGATGCATATAAGCCTGCAACAAACTTTGGCTAGCTCAAAAGTTATAGGGCTACTTGAACGAATGTACTGGAACAATTCAAGAAGAAAACTGTTAGATTTGTTGTAGCTTTTTTTTTTTTTTCAAATTTACAACAAATAAAGTAGAGGATATTTTTGGCTTCTATTACATGTAAACATCCATCAATGCATAGTTTAAAAATCTTTTGGAAATTTTATTAGTGTTTTTTATAGTGTTGCTATGCATGACAAATATTGGGAAAAAGTTATACATTGAGTCTATTTTGAAGCTTTTCTATTCTTCATTGTTTGAAAAAGACATATATATTTATTTGAAATAACAGAGTTGAGAGAGAAAGAGAGAGAGAATTGATCTTCCATCTTTACTTCCCAAATGCCCACAATGACTAAGGTTGGGCCAGGCCAAGTCAGGAGCCAGTATTTCTATCCTGATCTCCCACATGTGTGGCAGGGGCCCAGGCACTTGGGCCATCTTCTTCTGTTTTTCCAGGTACATTAGCAGATAGCTGGATTGAAAGTGGAGCAGCCAGGACTAGAATCAGTGCTCCTATGGGATGCCAGTGTCCAAGGTAGCAGCTTAACCTGATGCATCACAATGCTGCCACCTCTATTCTTCCTTTCAATTAACTGCTGCTGAGATTGATCCCTCTTCTTTTCCCTGCTGTTCAACCCTTCTGGACTCTACAGCCTGATATCCCTTCCAATTCCAGGAGTCTCACCATCTGGGAAGTGTGGGGTAATGAGAATGTACTTGGGCTGGCCCAAGACCATGGATATGTAGAAGACATTCAGGATTGAATAGGAAAGAACAATGTAGTTTGTCAAGAACAAGTCATGCTATGGGAAGCTAGATAGACCCTGATACTGATACTGAAATATAGCATCAGTTGTTTCAGACTTGGGAGGAATTTCAGGGACAGTGTAATCCAAGTGTATAGTTATACTGTGTCTTTTTTTATTAAAAATAAATATAATTTCTGAAATAAAATCTGCAAAATATATTTTAAACAGTAACTTTGATATTAATATGGATACTTGAATTGCTTGATACCATAGAAAGATATATACTAGAATATACATGTCATGAGGCATTGTTCATTATTTTAGAATAAAACACATCAAATGTTAGTTATTTTCTAATTAAGACTTGCCATTTAAAAATGTTAAAAATAACCACTTATAGGTACACAGTAAAATTTGTATATCTACTTTTTTGAGAAAGGAGTTTTAAGACTGACTTGTTAAATCTGAAAAATTACTTTTAAAAAATTAGCTTTCTTCCTTTTAACTTTATTAGGCTGATTTGAAATAATATGTGTTGAATGTAGACATTTAGGACTGAAAGCTGTCTTGTACAGAATGTATAAATATAAAAGAAATACCAAGTGGTGTTTAAGTTGTGAATTCTTGGCATTTTCATTTATTATATTTAGTCTCATTGGACTGTACTTTTTAGTGTCCTATCTACCAGCAAGTCTACGGATTGCATTGAAGCAACAGCAAAACAAAGAACAATAAATAATTTTATGTTCATCATTGCAGGCTCAGTGCAACAAATGGTGCCCTGGAAAAGAGAGTGTACCCCCTTGCTAAGGGGTAGCATGAGCAATGAGGGAAGGAAGCCCATTAAATTACTGGCAGGATTTTATTACAGATTATATTTTGTTTTTCATTGGTTTGAGGAACTAAGGTCGAGAAGACTGTTTAAGCACTGGAACTCTTAATTGAAAGAAGGAATAATACCTGTGTAATCCAGAAAAGCACAGCTATGGGTATGGATTGATTGGAAGTGGGTTCATATTGCTTGCTGTTTTCTTTCCTTCAATTTCTTTAAAGGCAAAAAAGGAATTAAATCTAAGTTCCTATGGATACTGCTTCAAAAACTAGGGGCAATTTTCCAACTAAAAGTAAATAGTTCTAAATTTTCTTTTGGAAGGTGGGGGAATCACTCATGGCTGCTGACAGGGCTGGATCTGCTTGTGGGTTAAAAAGGACAGTGGGGGACAAATTCTGTGCCATACTTTGAGTATCAGCCATCTTAGCACCACTCACTCAGTGCTGCTAGTATCTCAGGTATTGGACTGTTCTTCCTTTTCATCTCTTAAACAGTATCTAGTATTAAAATATAAATATGCTAATGAAGGGTAACATGTTATGCCTTAGTAATCTTCCTAAATGATGAAGCTGGTGACTCAGATCTGTTTCAGTATACCATCTCACTAAGAATGGCTTCCTCCAAAATGACTGATGTGTGAAAATTCACCATTCACTGTTTTTAGTATTTTTGAATAGTCCAAAGCTCTAGCTCCTCCCCAGCCTATCATTTAATTGAGCGTTAAGTGTGAGTGGTACTTTGAGATGTGATGGTGTATGAGAGGCTTTTGGCCGGAAGTGAGCCCGGTAGATCAGCGCTCGTACAGTAACACAGATCTATTGATGTTTCCCTTGTCTTACATGTGTGATGAAATGGTGTACACTCTGGTAAGCAGTAAGTGGCAGGAAACTGGCTGCATGCCTGAAACAGAGAATGTGCTTGGTAAATGTCCTTGGGATGCCTTTAGCAATTTCTTTAACATTTGGGAAGCAAAATAAAGGTGTTGGATAATGAGAATCAGAAAATGGAGAGCAAGAAGCCTGCCACAGATTCAAAGGAGACTGAGATATTAGGTCAATTTTGTCCTCTAATTCAGGGCTGACTCAGGTTGTGGCATGGGGTTGACATCATAGTGTTGTTTGTGAGGCTAGGCAGAATTTCCATAGGGGTAGCCTCCCTAGCAAGGCCTTCCTCTCAGGTACGCATAAACCTTCATGAGGGCTGTGGGCTTGCTGTACAAATGCAGCCATAGAGCAATCTCCCTGATCTGTCCTGAGACTATATTGCCCAAGTCTCTGTTCTGAAGAGAGTCTGGGGCTTGTCAGGCTGCCTCGGAAATCATGGCCAGGGAGCCTGGCCATTGAAATCATTTTTCTATTCTATGGAGTGTTTCCATCCCACATCTTCCCTGATCCATCACTAAGTTGCAAATCACATTCCCTGGCAGGATAGGGCAAGAATTTCTGAAGGACTTTCCATTACACAAATTACAAAACACACATTTTTTTTCCTACTCAAATACTGTTAATAAGTTTGCCAGGGTTGAGGTGTAAAAACTCCTCATGAATATTCTGTAGGCTTTGTGTTTTTTTTTTTTTTTTTTTTGCTAGGGAACATCATCTTCACAGTCTAGCACCTTTCTTGACATCCAATCTTTTTTTCAGCAACAAAGTTGCAAGATTGATTAAAAATACAACCATGGCATTTTATGTGTCTTGGCGCCTTTTGTTTACACGTAGTCTAAGAAAATACTAGATATTGAAAGAATGTACGTCTTCCCTTCCCTCTTATAATTGTTATCCCCACTGCAATCTAGCTGAGGTTATCTGTGTTAGAGTATGGAGAGTTGTTTTTTTTTATAGTGTAATATTTATATACTCTAGATTTGAAAATTTACAAACATTTTCTTTATGAACAGATAAGCACAGTTTTATTTTTCTTCTGTTTATGAGGGAGAGATGGAGAGAGGGAGAAAGAGAGGAAGAGGGAGAGGAAGAGAAAGAAAACGTACCTTCTGGTTCACACCCCAGATGCCTACAACAGCCCCTAACAAGGACTGAAACCAGAAGCCAATAATTTAGTGCAAGTCTCCTACAGGGATGGCAACAAACTAATTATTTGGGCCATCACCATTGCCTCCCAGGGTGTGCATTATCAGAAAGCTGGAATTAACTGGGAGTAGATCAAGACTTGAACTTAGTCACTCTGACATAGGACAGAAACATTTTAACCCACAGTGTAACCACTAGGCCACACTCTTGGCCCAACAACTTCCCATCATGATATTTAATTTTTGTTTTTTAGAATGGTTACTAAATTATTAGTTGAAAGCACTCAATTTAGAATATTTGGCAAATTATATCATGCTCTATAATTAAATCTCTACCTTACTTTAAAATTGTATAAATCTATGTGAAGAAAAGAAATTCATAGAAATTATGAGTTGTTAAATTGATGAGGCAAGCATATTGATATGTATATAATGTTTGCATTGTTTTATTTGGGAAAAATGTAGGAGTATATAGCTATTGTAATCCTCAGGGAAAAAAAAAAAACCTTAAAAACTGAGTAGACAGAATAATTTTGCCTTTTCTTACAAGAAAAAAATTAGAGAGCCTTCAAGGCATTCTGTATATCAATTGGAATCAACAGGGATCAAAAACATCTGGAGTAATAACAGCGGATGGAGAATGCCCTTGGGCATACCCCACCCCCCACCCCCCAGCCCATACTTGCCCTTCACAGCAATGACTCACATTCTGCATTTCCCCAGTCAAGCTCCCTTGGGTCACTTTAGTCCTGAGAAGAGAAAATGTGTTGTGTTGATTTCCTTTTAAATGTGTGTGCGCGTTTCTTAGCACTGGGACTCATACAGCTCAAACTCTCGGCCTTTTATGAGATATAATCCTGGCAAAATTCTTAGATAAATTGTAAATTTAAGCCTTGGATATTTAGAGCAACATACCATTAAGTTACAAAGAATAAATCTGATAAAGTACCCAGCAATTTGGTATATCAGTATCATTGTTTATTCAGAATACTTATCAGCCCTTATAATAGCAAAGCAGAAAATTGGGATCGTCAATACAGGTTGTATGTTTCCATGCTTTGACAGCCCTGTCAGAAAGCAGTGAGGTAGGTTAAGCGACCTTTCCTTTTTCTTTCCTCTAGAAAACGAGTTTTCATATATCTACCTTCTACTTCCTTATTCTAAGGTACAGATATAATTTCAATTTCTCTGAGAAAATAGAATCAATTAAAAAAGAACATTCTAGTACGATTCCATGAAATCCGTCATTCACTGTGAATGTAGAACCAATTACTCCATCTTCCTGTTATTTGTATTAAAGAGTAAACTAACATTTCTGCTGTCGAAGGCCAATCTGCATTTGTGTACCAATCCCATATTCTCTTTACCTGTTCAAGCATTGGAGTCACACAATTGTCCTGAGTCCTTGAATCACTAATGCCTTCTTTTCTAGTAGATCACTTTCATTAGCACAGAACATTTCTTTTTTAAATAATAAGCCCATTTATTGATTCATAAACCTGGCAATTCAGGGTTTACTTGTATCAGATATCCTATGTATTCTTCTTTTTTTTATATAAATGTGAATTTACAAAGTGCAACTTTTGTATTGTTGTGGCTTCCCCTCCCCCAGCCTCCCTCCCTCCCGTGGCCCTCCCCTCTCCCATCCCACCCTTCATTGAGTTTCATTTTCAATTACCTTCATATACTGAAGATCAACTTAGTATATACTAAGCAAGGATTTCAACAGGCTGCCCTCACATAACCACACAAGGTATAGGGTATTGTTCAACTAGTAGTGTTGTCTTTAAGTTTCATAGTAAAACACATTAAGGACAGAGATCCTACGTGGGGAGCCTGTACCCAGTGACTCCCATTGTTGATTTAACAATTGGCACTCTTATTTATGACGTCAGCAATCACCCGAGGCTCTTGCCCTGAGCTGTCTAGGCTATGGAAGCCCCTTGAGTTCACCAACTCTGAATTTGTTTAGTCAAGGCCATATCACAGTGGAGGTTCCTTCCTCCCTTCAGAGAAAGGCGCCTCCCTCCTTGATGGCCTGTTCCTTCCGCTGAGGTCTTGTTCACCAGGATCTTTCATTTAGATTGTTTTTGCCACCATGTCGTGGATTTCCATGCCTGTGAGACTCTCATGGGCCTTTTAGCAAGATCCGAATGCCCCAAGGGTTGATTCTGAGGCCGGAGTGCTGTTGTGGATGTTTGCCATTCTATGAGTCTGCTGTGTGCCCTGCTTTCCCTGCAGGATCATTCTCTCCCTTTTAATTCTATCCTTCATTATTTGCTTACACCGGTCTTGTTTGTAAAATCCTTTCGACACTTACCCTATCTTTTTGATCGGTTGTGTATTTATACTTATCACTTTACCAAAGCACAGAACATCTTAAGATGATTGAGAATAACCTTGTTTAAACCAATTTTCTCACCCAGGGACCATTCCATTTCTCTCTTCTATTATAATTTTTAATTTATTTATACAAATGAAACAGATTTCACAATTACATATATACAGTTTTAAGAACATAATGATACTTCCCCTCTTCCTTCCCTCTCTTGCTCCCATCCTCCCTTCTCCTTCCTTGCTTATTTTTCTCTTTAATTTATGCAATTACATGCTTTCTTTTTTTTCTTTTTTTAAAATATTTATTTATTTATTTTAACGTCAGAGTTACAGAGAGGGAGAGTGAGAGGGAGAGGCAGAGGCAGAGGCAGAGAGAAATGTCTTCCATTTACTCACTCCCCAAATGACTGCTATGGCCACAGCTGGGCCAGAAGGAAGCCAGGAGCCAGGAGCTCCACCTGGGTCTCCCACGCATGTGTCAAGGGCCCAAGCAGTTGAGCCATCTACCACTGCCTTTCCAGGCACATTTAGCAAGGAGCTGGAGCAGAAGTGGAGTAGCTAGAACTTGAACCTGTGCCCACAAGGCCCACCCAACTTTTATTAAATAAATATACATCTCCTCCCTCTCTTATTCCCACTCTTATATTTACCAGGGATCACTTTTCAGGTAAATTTAAACACCTAAGAATAATTGTGTGTTAATTAAAGAGTTCAACCAATGGTATTAAGTAGAACAAGAAAATACTAAAAAGAATAAAATAGTAAGTTGTTCCTTGACAGTCAGGACAAGGGCTGATCAAGACATTGTTTCTCATGGTGTCCATTTCACTTCAATAGTTTTCCTTTTAGGTGCTCAGTTAGTTGTCACTGATCAGAGAAAACATATGATATTTGTCCCTTTGGGACTGCCTTATTTCAATCAGCATTGTTTTCCAGTTTCCTCATTTTGTGGCAAATGAATGTATTCCATTTTTTTTAATGCTGTATAGTATTCTATAGAGTACATGTCCCAAAATTTCTTTATCCAGTCTAGTTTTGATGGACATTTAGGTGGATTCCAGGTCTTAGCTTTTGTGAATTGAGCTGGAATAAACATTGAGGTGCAGACAGATCTTTTATTTGCCAATTTAATTTCCTTTGGGTAAATTCCAAGGAGTGGGATGGCTGGATTGTATGGTAGGGTTATATTCAGGTTTCTGAGCAATCTCCAGACTGACTTCCATAGTGGCTTGACCAGCTTGCATTCCCACCGACAGTGGATTAGTATGCCTTTTCCCCCACATCCTCTCCAGCATCTGTTGTTAGTTGATTTCTGTATGTAAGTCATTCTAACCGGGGTGAGGTGAAACCTCATTGTGGTTTTGATTTGCATTTCCCTGATTGCAAGTGATCCTGAACATTTTTTCATGTGTCTGTTGGCCATTTGGATTTCCTCTTTTGAAAAATGTCTATTGAGGTCCTTGGCTCATCTCTTAAGTGGCTTCTTTGTTTTGATGTTGTGGAGTTTCTTGATCTCTTTGTAGATTCTGGTTATTAACCCTTTACTTGTTACATTATTTGCAAATATTTTCTTCCATTCTGTCGGTTGCCTCTTCACTTTCCTGACTGTTTCTTTTGCAGTACATAAACTTCTCAATTTGATGTAATCTCAATTGTTAATTTTGGTTTTGACTGCCTATGCCTCTGGGTCTATTCCAAGAAGTCTTTGCCGGTACCTATATCTTGCAGAGTTTCTCCAATGTTCTCTAATAATTTGATGGTGTCAGGTCATAGATTTAGCTCTTTAATCCACATTGAGTGGATTTTTGTGTAAGGTGTAAGGTAGGGGTCTTGCTTCATACTTCTGCATGTGGAAATCCAGTTTTCCTAGCACCATTTGTTGAATAGACTGTCCTTGCTCCAGGAATTGGTTTTCAATCCTTGATCAAATATAAGTTGGCTGTAGATGTTTGCATTGGTTTCTGGTGTTTCTATTCTGTTCCATTGGTCTATCGATCTGCTTCTGTACCAGTACCATGCTGTTTTGATTATAACTGCCCTGTAGTATGTCCTGAAATCTGGTATTGTGATGCCTCTGGCTTTGTTTTTGTTATACAAGATTGCTTTAGCTATTCAAGGTCTCTTTTGCCTCCATATGAATTTCAGCATCATTTTTTTCCAGATCTGAGAAGAATGTCTTTGGTATTTTGATTGGTATTGCATTGAATCTATAAATTGCTTTTGGGAGAATGGACATTTTGAAGATATTGATTTTTCCAATCCATGAGCATGGAAGATTTTTCCATTTTTTTGTATCCTCTTCTATTTCTTTCTTTAAGATTTTGTAATTCTCATCGTAGAGATCTTTGACGTTCTTGTTAAGTTTATTCCAAGGTATTTGATTGTTTTTGTAGCTATTGTGAATGGGATTGATCTTAGCAGTTCTTTCTCAGCTGTGGCATTGCCTGTGTATACAAATGCTGTTGATTTTTGTGCATTGATTTTATATCCTGCTACTTTGCCAAACTCTTCTATGAGTTCCAATAGTCTCTTAGTAGAGTTCTTTGAAACATTTTTAAAATCAGCCAGTATCTTAAGTTTAAATGCAAATATTACCAATTAAAACATAGAGGGATAGGTTTGAGTTTATAAAATGTTTCTGTAACTAAATTAGTTCCTGCTGGCTACACTTAGAAACTGAACTGACCCCTGGATATGGATTCTCATCATACGGGTTACCTTCTTTATAATTAAAAATGAGATTAATTAAAATCTCTATTTAACACATAGAACCTAAGTGAGGACCTATAGTAGAGTTTATTGGGAAGACCTCTGAGTAAGGGCTTTTTTTTCTCTTAATAACCTTTGCTTCCAGTAAGAATTTTGTCACATGGGGCCATTCTTCCTTTTAGAAATACATTGATCTACATAGGAATAAAGATAGTTTTCTCCTTTCACCTGATTCCTTTCCAAATTCATTCCAGATTATCACCAACTGTGTAATGTACAATTAATACTTATACTTTATTTTCTCATCTAGCATAAATTATACTGTGCCACTTATAAAATAAGGAAAAAAGGCGATTTAGAAAGTTAAATGGGAAATTTATCCTTGCTACTAAATTATACTTACCTGTCAATATCCTGTATATTATATCTGACTTGACATTCTTAATTCACTGGGTATTGTTATTTTTTTTCTTTTTTCAATTTGTTCTTTTGTTGAGAGAAAGAGAGACAAAATCCTATCAACTGATTCACCACAAAAATGCACACAGTGGCCCAGGGCTGAGACCCAAATCGGGAGCTCTGAACTCAACCCAAGACTTCCACATGGGTGACTGGAATCCAACTACTTGACCATCACTGTTAACTCCAAGGGTCAGCATTAGCAGGAAGCTGGAGTCAGGTACTCCAGTGTAAGACACAAGTGTGTTTTACCAGCAGTTTAACTGCTAGGCCAAATGTATTTCCCTAGTGCACAGTTTTGATTATGTTATACTCTGTTCTTAAAATTAACATTGGTACACCATTGTACCCAAATTAAAAACAAATATATCATTATAACATTCAATAACCTGCTCAATATGTTCTCAGCTTACTTTCTCAAACACTATAAAACACTGTGTATTTGAATCCAGTTCTTTTTACTTGGTAGCTATATCATCTTTCTTTTAAGATTTATTTTTTTTTTTATTTGAAAGAGTTATACAGAGAGAGAAGGGGAGAGAGAGAGAGAGAGAGAATGGTCTTCCATCTGATGGTTCACTCTCCAATTGGCCACAGCGGCTGGAGCTGTACCAATCTGAAGCCAGGAGCCAGGAACTTCTTCCAGGTCTCCCATGTGGGTGCAAGGCCCCAAGGATTTGGGCCATCTTTTATTGCTTTCCCAGTCCACAGCAGAGAGCTGGATTGGAAGTGGAGCATCCGGGACTTGAACCAGCACTCTTATAGGATGCCAGCATTGCAGGTGGCAACTTTACCTGCTATGCCAAAGTGCTGCCCCAGTAGCTACATCATCTTAACCAATTTACTTAATTTCTAACCTAGTTTTCTAGCCTGTAAAATGTAGATAATATTAATATGATTCATAGTAATGATGTATTAATGGGTGTGCAGATAATTCTTTCATATGCTGATTTCATTTCATTTGGTTAAAATCCTGGCTTCCTTATTTCCATCTCTGCATGTCAAATTCCTGCTGTTTCATTAAGGCAAGACTAAGATCAAATGCCATTAACATAACAGAACTTCTGACTGCACTAAACACGTGTATACAACCATTTTTTATGACTTAATGACAAAATATATCTTTTAAGAAAGGCACCAAACTTAGTTATAAAGATACGGATCTTTGTAGATATGCCTTAAACTTTCTACTAGATTATATCTTTCTTGAAGACCTTGATTACTTTCAGCGTTTCATTGAATGCCTGTGATCTATATATTCTAAATAAATACATTTATGCATTCAAGGATAATTCAGCATAAATTCATTATGATAATGAAAAGTAGTTCTAAGGCAGAATATAAACAAGTTGTAGAAATACAAATTTTATTTTTTAGCCTAATAATATTTTAGTGTATCTTGCTTTTCCATATTTGATTCATTCATACAATGTTTTTTCTCTGTTAAATGTTATAAAAATTTTCTTCTGGTATAGGACATTATATACTTATTCAATATCCTTCATTTACATATAGAGGCTTTTTTATTAACAAAAGAGTAGTGGAAAACATGAAGAAATCAATTCGGTCATTATGTTTTGTGGAGAAATGCAAACCTATATATTTCTTCCTTTATGTATTATTAAATTGGTTCACATTTTCAATATGATTTGGGTAATGCTGACCTATAATTTATTAAATTATTTTAATAATACCTTCCCATCTATTTAAATCTAGATAATTTCTTTCTATTACATAGCTAAATTTTCTATTTGCATAATTTTAGAAAACTTTTCATTTCTAACTTCATACTTTTTTTAAGCTTTATATAGCTTAGATATGATGAAGCAAAATAATACGTTCAAATTCCTCTTTTAATTATTTTATGTTTATATTGGCTTAAGCCAAGTTGTTGAACCATATAGATTACAATTTTCTCTTTTCTCACTACTTTAGATTTACTTTCACTATTTTATGTACTTTGCATGCAACTCTTCATTTAATGTTTTAGCCAGAACTCCACAAATATCGAGGTACACCCACTGAACTTCAATCAGTGGAGATAATTGCCTATAATTATGGGTTTGATTATGGGAAATGAAAACATGTT